>NW_019154097.1:36830920-37247320 GCF_002288905.1 Enhydra lutris kenyoni
CTCTCCCCCCGCCCCCCAGCCCTCCCTCAGCAACGGCCCCGCCCTCGGCTCGGCCTTGCCACCTCCCTCAGCCCCTCCCCTCCCGCCACGCCACGCCCTCAGCCCCGCCCCCGCCCCGCCGTCGGCCCCGCCCCCTTCGTCTGTGGGTCTCCGACTCGAGGGCGGTCACAGTCAGTTTGTCCAGAGAAACAACCAGCCGAGGTGGGCAGACGACACACTTTTCAAGCAACTGGCGCAGGCAGTGAAGAAGGCGCACCAGCCCCCCGATCTGCAGGAACAAGGCGCGGGGCGGGGGGGGGGGCGGCTTTCCTGGGGGTCCGAGGCAGGAGGTGTCCCCCGTTAGGGCGGTCAGGAAGCAAGAACGCTCTCGAGCTCAGGGCGTCAGCCTCCTTGTTCTAGTCGGGTCGTCTGATCGGATGCGGCCTGCACATCTGCGCCACTCGTCCGCTGAGCTGAAAGGATGCCTCTCGTAGAAACAGCTGGACACTGTCTGGCCGAATACTGGGCACCCGTGGCCCAGTCATGGCGACACACAAATTAAGCGTCACACCGATCGTGAGCAGAACCCTACAGGATTTGTCCTTTTGTGGCATATTCACTGGGCACAGCGCCCGCAAGTTTCATCCACAGGGTGGCAGGTGTCTTAAGTCCCTTCCTCGTTAAACCTGAATAATATTGTCTTTATTATTATGTCATTGTTACTCATGTATTATATTATTGTCATTGCTACCGTTACTGCTACAGTGTTGTTATTGCTGTCTGGATGGACCACGTCTAGCGCAGCCACTCCTCCATCGACGACTGCTTGGGTTGCTTCCACATGGTGGCCGCAGTGAGGGACGCCCCGTGGAGCTGGAGGGTCTGTGCTCCTGCGTGCAATGCTGCCGGTCATTTACTCAGAGGTGGCATTGCTGGGCCACACGAGCTCAGAGTTTTGTCCATCGAGTACCACGTGTGGTCACTGCAGCACCAGACGTGGGGTATCTTCGTTACCCTAGGAGACTCTCTTCCAGCTGGGATGGAGAATTTACCCTCCCACCTGAAACCCAACAAAACCAGACAAACAAACAAAAAACATGAAGCAGCAGCTTCTAAGGCTGGACACTAGGTGACACGCGATGGCGGCCCCTGAGAGATGCGGGCAGGAATGGGATGCGCCCTACCCCTGTCCCAGCTCACTGCCTCGAGGGGGTTGCCCTGGCCTGGGACAGACCCCTGGGTGACAGTCTGGGGGCCAGGTGGCTACAGCTCATATGAGGGAGTGTGAGGGGGGAGAGCCACACAGAGCGCTGGCCGTCCACAGCCCCCAGTGAAGGACTGGCCGACCCGGCCTGGGAGGGCGTGCCCGGGCGCAGGGGAGGAAGCACCTGCCTTAGAGGGAACCATGCCCCAACCCAGCACCGGCTCCCAGTGGCTGCACCAGAGACTCTCTGCAGGGTGTAGACTGAGCTCTCAGGAAGGGCTTGCCTCTGTGGTGCAGAGTTACTGGCCCCCAACTGGGCACCTACCCAACCAGAAAAGCGTGGGTTGGAAGGACACACCGTTCCCAGGTAGTGCACCTGCTTCCCCAGAACCAAGCTCAAGATTGACAGAAATGCAAAGCACCGGCACCCGACAAAGCAAAATTCAACGTCTGGCATCCAAGCCAAAGGAGAGGATGTGCAAGGAAGCAGGAGAAGATGACGCACAAGGAGAGGGACCAGCCACCCCAGAGCAGCCCAGAGCTGACGCAGGTGTCCCAGCCAGTCAGCACCTGGGGCCGTCGGGGCAGTTATGAGACCTGGGTTCCGTACCCTCAAAGTCAAGTAGAATCACGGTGACACACCACTCCCGCCCCAGGAGGACGCTTACTGGCAAGACTCAGAAACTCAGCGGTGGCAAGTGGGAGCCCTTGCACGGTGGGCAGGAACAACTAGGACCGCGGTGGCGGCCGGGGCAGAGCGTGCAGTATCCTTAAAATATAAAAATCAGAGTTACAAAAAAAAAAAATCAGAGTTACCGTACGACCCAGCGATCCCACTCTTGGTGTCTGCACAAAAGAATTCAAAGCAAGGTCTGGAAGAGACACCCAAACCCCACAGTCACAACGGCCCAGAGGTAGCAGCAGCCCAGGTGTCCATCGGCGGGTAAATGGGCAAGCAGACGTGGTCTGTCCACGGCGTGGAACGTGGCTCAGCCCGAGAAGGTGGGAGCCCACGCGGTGCTCAGTGAAGGAGGACACGGCGCTCCATGAGAGCAGCCAGACGCAGAGGGACAAACGCCGCAGGATCGGCCCCCGTGAGGCTCCGGGACCGTGGGACCCACAGACACGGGGACGGGAGCTGCTGTCTCATGGGGACCTGAGGACAAGTCCTGGAGGTGGACGGTGGCCGGTCACTTGGCACCACTGAACCACAAAACTTCAAAAACAGTCAAGATAGCAGATGCGATGTGTTTCCCGCAACACAGGGAGAGCCGGAAGAAAAAGACTCAAGAGGCGGAGAGCAGGTGCTGGGGCTGCGGACTGCGGGAGGGGCGGGGGGGGAGCTGGGGGGCGGGGGCTGGGAAAGGGGGCCCGTGTGCACCGGGACGCAGTCCAGTCTGGGCAGAGAACCACGGTCTGGGGACGGACGGAGGGGACAGACAGAGGGACAGCGCACAACAGTGTGAGTGGCCTGATGCCCCTGGACTGTGCACTTAAAAGCAGTGAAGATGATACATTTTGTCATGTGTGTTTTACCACAACTAAAAATAATTTTTTAAAAAGTGAAGTGGACACAGGGAAGGCATCACCCGAGGGAGGGGTGGCCTCCACCACGAGAAAGACCGCGTGGGCGCCCCCGGCTCCGGGGCCTGCGCCGAGACCAGGCAGACTGAGGACTCTTCCGGTGTGACCCAGGAGGACAGTTTGAAAAGCAGCCCTGGGGGGCACCTGGCCGGCTCAGCCTGAAGCACCCGAACCTTGATTTCTGCTCGGGCCTCGATCTCGGGTCCTGGGACGGGGCCCCGTCCTTGAGTCCTCCCTCTGCCCTCCTGCTTGAGAGCTCTTTCTCAAACAACTAAATAAAACATTTAAAATAAATAAATAAAATAAAACCAGACCCGAGCCCTGTCCTGAGCATGGTTAGCAAGAAGCCTGTGGTGTGGTTTCATTCTGACGTTCTTGACCCAGAAGCAGAAACTGAGCTGCTGGGAGTGCAGCTTGGACTTTAAGAGTCTGCCCCTGCGGCCGTGAGCTGCAGCAGAGCTGTGGGCGGGGCTAGACTCACACGTGGCCGCAGGGCTAGACTCACACGTGGCCGCAGGGCTAGACTCACACGTGGCCACAGGACGGTGCGGTGCTGAGGTCCACATGTCTCCTCCCCACGTCCGTTATTAGCACCTTCCACTGGTTTGGTGCGCCGGGTAGACCCGACCCCTGAATGTACATTGTCATTCGCTCTAAGTGTGTGCTCTGTTCAGATTTTCTTCTGTCCAGGGTCCCCCCGGCCCCCCCCCATACACACCCCCTCACATTATTTGGGGGCCGAGCACTTCCTTACTTTCTGGCACTGAGAGGTTCTAGGTTCCCCGCGCGGACTTACCGCCTCCTCGTGGGGTCAGCGCCACTGCAAGGAGCGCCCCCCACCACCCGCCGTCCCTCCCGGCGGGGGGGGGCGGCGCTGGACACCCAGGCCTGGATGCAGGTGTGCTCGCTGCCACGGGAAGCCACAGCTTCCAGACGCTCTCAGCAGGTGAGCCGGGCAGTGGATATGCACCCAAGGACCTGCGTGTGGACACTCGTTTCCACAGGGGACCCCCCCCCAGCATTTATAGGAGTCTAACATGAGCGCCCTGTGCCGACCTTTCCCCACGTGGGGCACGCCAGCACCTCCCCGCTGTGCTGTCAGTCCTGCTCCAACAGAGACCAGCCCGCCTCCTCCGGCAGCCGGCCGCTTCCCTCCTTGCTCCGGGTCGCGGCGTCGTGGGTTCAGAACTGCTGCCTGTGCTCCTGTGGGGAACAGTCCTACCCCTGCACTGTTCTCGGTGCACCCGCAGGTCCTTTTAGTGCTCGGTGTAGCCCTGGACCCAGGCAGTCCTTACACCGAGCTGCCCACCCCCCCCCCCCCGCTCGATGGGTTTCCGTGTTCTGGCTCTTCTGAATGAGGCTTCCTGGAACGTTCTAGTACAAGGTTTTCGGTGACTCTGGTAGGCCTATTCTAGGACCGGCCCTGATGATCTGGCCCTTGTGTCCCCTCTGTGTCAAGCATGGTGGGACCTGTGAATGCCACCAGATGCTACTCCTACCCCAGGTTGCCGCACGGGGCCAAAGGAGATTGTCTGGGTGAGAATAATCTAATCACACAATTTTGTTAAAAGCAGGTTTTCTCCAGTGGAGGTAGGGAGGGACTCTGTCGCTGGCTTTAAATATAGGGGTGCATCTGCCAAGGAGTGAGGGTAGCCCGTAGGCAAAGAGACAACCAGCAAGGAAATGGAGGTCTGGGTCCTGCAAAGCAAACACTGGATTTGGTCAACAACCTGGATGAACGTGGGAGCCAATTCTGCCCTGAGCTTCCGCAGAGCCTGAGCCCGCCCTCCATTTCAGCCTTGTGAGAGCCAGCCCAGATGGGATTTGTGACCTACAGATCCCTGAGCGGACCAGTGGGATTGCACTAAGCCGCCAAGCTGGTGGTGATTTGTTATCCGGAAACAGATGATAGAGACACGTTTTCATTTCTCCAGGATGCATACCCGATCGTTGAATTGCTGGGGTTTAGGGCAGATGCACACTTAACTCGGGAAACTTCTCCCATGGAGTCTGAGTGGTTGGATTGTCTTAGCTCCCGTGGGCAAAATCCGCGCGCTGCCCATGCCGCAGGTCCTTACCACTAGTCGGGGCTGTCAGCCTGGACTTCAGCCCTTCCAGGGGTCCTGTACTAGTGTCTCACTGTGATTTTCCTGTGCATTACCCTGACCTCTGTAGGTGCTGGGCACCTTTCCGTGAGTTACTGGCCATTTGTGTGTCTCCTTGTGAAATGCTGATTCCAATATTTTGTCTGCTTAAGAAAATTGGGTTTTCTGTATTTTGTTCATTGGCGCTTTTTACATCTTCCAACACAAATCCTTTGTCAAAGACTGTGCTGTGAATTTTCCCCCAGCTTTCAGATTTCCTATTCACCTTGTTAGTGGTATCTTTTGAGGAGTACAAAATTTTTACTTTGATGAGAACCAATTTATTGATTTTTCTTGTATGGCTGGTGCTTTTGTGACCTGAAAGAGATCTTCGCCTACCCTAAGCTTGAGAAGATTTTCTCTTATGCTTTTTTTTCTAGAAGGTTCTGGGTTTCATGTTCAGGCCTATGATCCACTCCAATTTCATTTTGGGGCAAGGAGGGGACTGAGAGTTGAGGCCCAATTTTTTTCCGTGTGGATATCCAGCGGTTCCAACACCGTTTGTTAAAAAGATTTTCTTTCCCCACTGAGTTGACGCAGCTTCTCGAAAATCAGATGGCCACGTGTTTGTGAGTCTGTTCCCGGAGTCCTCACTCTGTCTTCACGAACCCCTTCATCTGTCCTCCGCCAGCGCCATGCTGTCTAGACAACCTTTGCTTGGTGGTCTTTACGATGTAGGCCCTTTGACCTCGTCTACTTTTTCAGAATTCTCTCAGCTGTTCTAAATCCTCTGCAATTCCAATTCCAGTTAGAATCATCTCATCGAAAACTTTGTTTTTAATTAATTTATTTATTTTAGAGAGAGGAAGAGGGACAGAGGGAGTGAGAGAATCCCAAGCTGACTCCCCGTGGCACGTGGTGTCTGACGTGGGGCCCGATGTCAGGGCGCCAAGATCACGACCGAAACCGAAACCAAGAGTCAGCCGCTCAACCGACTGAGCCACCCAGGCGTCCCTCTTCAAAAACTTTAAAAACCTGATGAGATTTTGATAGAAGTTGCAGTGAGTCTACCCATTATTTCAGAGAGAATCAATCTCTTAGAAACACTGGGTTTTCTAATCTCGCTGAGATCTCAGGCCTTTCGTGGTTTCTCTCAGCCAAGTTTCCTGTTCGAAATTCTTCTCTGCTTGTTTTCCTTGTTATTTTGGTTCCTATGCATGTGATGTCTTGATGTTATTGTAAAAATTTTCAGAGGTCACTTTCCAGTGTTTTGTTATTAGCCAAAAGAAATGTAACTCCTTTTTCTAAAATGGACCGTCTTGTTTGTTCAGCTGTTGTCGTGATTTTAGGAGGATCCACCCATAAGATCATGTCTTCTATCCCTGTTCTCGCCTTCTCGCTGTGGCGGGGAGAGCTGACGTCCTCACCTTTCTCCTGGCCTTGGGGGCTGCAGCTTCTCACCACGAACGAGACTCAAGCCATCAGTTTTGTACAGAAGCTCTCAGCATGTTAGTGAGTTCCCTTCCCTTCCTAGTTTGCTAAGAGTCCATACCACGCACGGTGCTGCATTTTGTCAAATGCTTTTCCCCACCCGGTGAGAACATCATATGGGTTTTCTTGGTGAGGCCGTAGTGTGGTGGTTTACACGGATTGGTTTGAGGATGTTGAACCAGCCTTGCCTTCCCGGGGGAAACTCCCTGGTCAAGGTGTAGAAGCTCTTCTGTACCTTGTTGGATTAGATTCCCTGTTTTGTTAAGATGTCTGTGTCCATGTATATGAGGGATACTGGTCCCTAATTTTCTCTTCTTGGGATATCTTATCTGGTTTTGGTCTTGGGATATTGTGGCCTCGTGATATTTAATTTTCTTTTAGAGTCTCCATGGAATTGGTATTTCTCCCATGAGCGTGTGGTTGCATTCACCAGGGAAGTCTCTGGGCCAGGAATTTTCTTTGTGGCAAGGTTTTAAGTTATATATGGAGTCTTTGTAACAGACGCAGCTGGGTTCTGGTTAGGTGTGCCTTCTTGCGCCTGTCCTCATCGTTTGTGTCTTCTTCCCTTTTTCCCACCGGGAGGTGGGCAGCCAGATGTGGGATCCAGGGTTCCCCATCCCCACCTCAGACTGTCAGAGCAAGGGGTCCCAGTCTCGCCAGGCTCTGCGCTCACCCAGACCTTGGGGTCTCCATACTCCACGTGGCTTCCACCCCCAGGGCAATCCTTGGAGGCCCTCTGGTATTGGGTGGCTGAGTCTGAGCGACCCATCATCAGGAGTCAGGGGGTTGGTGGTGGGGGAGTAGGGGATGAGGGGATAGGACTGGGCCAGGAAGAGTTGGGTGTGTGTGTGTGTGTGTGTGTGTGTGTACGTACCCAAAGCTCTCACAGGACTCCTCTGATCCATCCCATCTAGGCCCCGCCCCTCCTGAGCACCCTCCTCACCTGAGCATCTCCCTGCCTCAGCCCCTCTCTTCCTAAATCCCCCCATTCCTCCTCTCCGGAGCCCCTCCCCCAAACCGCTCCCCTCCCCCAAACCGCTCCCCTCCCCAGCGCCCTCCATTCCTGAAGCCCTCCCTGCCGGAGCCCCAGCAACACCTACTTGGCCCAGCAGGTGGCGTCAGGAGCTTGGGAACAGATCCTGCGGGCAGGTGCAGGGGTGGGATAGGGGAGGGCTCTGCGGTAAGAGACTGGGGACTGCTTCCTCTGAACGGGGGGCTGAGCCCCAAGAGCTGGTCTGAAGTGTGGGGGTGCTTCCAGGCCTCACTGAGATGTTTTCCCATGCCATAGTCTTTAACAAATCACCCTGGGGGGGGGCTGGGGGAAGACTGGGAGGAGTGGGGCCTGGAGACAAGGACTGGGGGTGCACCTGCCAGGTAGGAGTCTCAGACCCCACCAAGTGGTCTCCCAATAGGGACAGAGCACAGGACCTTCCCCCTCCTCCGTGCTGGGGTAGGGGAGCAGAGGGACCCGCCCAGCCAGGGAGGATCAGGGCAGGGGAACAGGGAGGAGTCTGGGGGCTTAGGGCTCAGGAGGGGCAGGGCAGAGCATGTGGGGACCCCACTGTGCTGTGACCTGGGGCTCCGTCCCTGGGGGAGGGGGATAAGTTGGGAGCCCTGGGGAGGAGGCCACACTTCAGGGAGCCAACACTTGCCCTCCTCTCTCCAGGGCTAGAGCAGGGCAGCGTATCCGCTAGACTTAGCTGAGCTGCGCCCTGCTAATGGTGTGGTATGGATCCCACCCCCCAGGCAGCCAGGGAGGGAGCTTGGTTGGCTGGGGGGAGTCTGGGGGTGTGGGAGCCCTGAGTAGGGAGGCCTCCACAGGCTCAGGAGAGCTTGTGATGTATGCAGGTGGGCGGGTGGGGCACGCCAGTCCCCGCTGTCCCAGCCCAAACAAATCAGAGCAGCAGCATATGGTCAGCAGGCCCTTTGTTTGCCCAGAAAGAAGCTGCTGGAAAGCTTCCGAGGTCTCGTCCCGGGGGCCCGTCTCCTCCTGGTCGTCCAGTCTGTGCTTAGGGTCAGGGATGCCACAGGTCCTGGTCCTGCCCAGGAAACTGAGGTACAGGGTTGGAAGCTGGTTAGGGCAGTGCCTGGGCTAGGGTCCCCCTAACAGGATGCAGGGAACCCTGGAACACACGGCCTTGAACCAGCACAGCCCCTCCCTGCCTGTCCAGCTCTCCAAGCACTTGTCAGTGGCCCCATAGTGTCCCCATCTATCTGGGGTGTCTGGCCCTTTCCCACCTGTGTTCCTCTCCTCTGCAGGCGCAAAGCCGAGGGGAGGCAAGTCTGGGAGGTCTGTGCCCTAGTTTTCTCTTCTGTCAGACGGGATGGCAAGTCCAGCTCAGGGTCTGCAGGGCCAGGCTCCTCCTGGGAAGTATTCTGGTTGAGGGCTCTCCCCGGGGTTAGCAGGACAGAGAGCTATCGCCTCCAGGCCTGGGCAGCCCTGCCTCGGGGTCCTCGAGGGGCTGCTGGGTGCCTGTGCTCCCCTGAGTCCAGTGGGAGGCGGGGCAGGCAGCGGAACGTGGGAACGCGGAGAGCGGCAGGTGTTGCCAGCCTGATTGATGGCGGTTTGGCCAAGGGATCCGGACGGGGGGAGGGGAGGCGCTTGTTGGTGGAGGCGGATCCGGCCGGCAGCCAGCCCCAGGAGGGAGGGCAGAAGGCGGCAGAGCTCTGTGTCTGGGAAGCCTCAGTGGGGAGCCGCCCTGCCCCCACCCCCCCATCTTCCTCCCGGAATGCTGGGTGAGGACCCCTCAGCTGGAAAACTTCCGCTTTTCCCCCTAGGGCCACAGGTCCTTCCACGGCCGCCCGGAGCCTCCCTGGAGCCCGTCTAGCCCGACGTTTCCTTGTGCAGGTGGGGAAACGGAGGCCTGGGGCAAAGTCAGCCTCCTGCCCACTCCCTTTCCTGCTGGGACCCCTGCGTCTCCTCCCACACCCCGACATCAGGCTGTGACTTCAGCCTCCCACCCTCACCTCACAGCCTCCCCCATGTGTCCAGTAGTCTCCTGCTTAAGCCCGCTGGGCCCCCCGTGTCATCACACAGCACCCACCCAGCCCCCCCAAGGAAGAGGGCGGCTCCCTGTGCCCCTCCTCCCACAGGCCCCCACCTCAACCTCCTTACCTGGAGGCTGCCCGCCTCCAGGCTCTGCCCAACTCTAGGAGCCCCCCCCCTTTCCCCTCCCCACTCTCCCTGTCCCTAGCTGGCTCCTCCCTAGTCTGGGTCCCTGCTCTGGTGTCACATCTTCTGAGCTGCTTCCCTGACCCCCAGCCCAGGTCAGGCCCCTCCTTAGGGCCTCCAAGTCCCCAGGGCAGACTCCTTCATCACGCCCAGGGACTAGGGCCCAAGAGACTTTCAGGGGCTCAGGGTAATCAGGCGAGGGGAGGGGCGCCTGGGGGGCTCTGTCGGTGAAGCGTCTGCCTTCAGCTCAAGTCATGATTCCGGGATTCTGGGATCGAGGGGGCGTTGGGCTCCCTGCTCGGCGGGGAGCCTGCTTCTCCCTCTCCCTCTGCTGTGCCCCTGCTCGCACTCTCTCTCTTCTCTTTCTCTGTCAAATAAATAAGTAAAATCCAAAAAATAAATAAATAAAAAATAAAATCAGGAGGGGGCGCCTGGATGGCTGGGGCGGTTCGGTGTCTGACTCCCGACTCCAGCTCAGGTCGCGATCTCGTGGTGGTGAGGCGGAGTCCCAGCGTCTCCTCGCCAAGTCTTTAAAATAAAGTCAGGAGGAAAAATTTGAAGCTTTTAGAACGAGAAAGTGCTTTCACATATAATATTAATATATTTGTCTTTAGACCAACGCAGCCATAGAGTCCTACCTTCACTGTTTTTGTCTTTTACGGAGGTAGGGGCCCGGGAAGGCTAAGTGCCCGGGCCCACCCCAGCCCATGCTGGCCACATGGGCTCCCTCACCTGGGGCGGGCCTGCCTGCCCAGACCTGTGAGCCTGGCCTGGGCTCCACACGGCGCCCACTGGACCAGCGGAGGCCCTGTGTGGGTCCAGTAGCCCCCGTGAGGTCGTGAGCTTGGGGAGCCTTGCGGGCAGCTCCCTAGAGCCTGTGTGCTGGGCCCCCTCAGCCTCCAGAGCGGCAGGCAGACACCCATCACTGGGGGCCCAGGGAAGGTTGAAGCGACCCAGAGGCCACGTAAGCCAGGTGATGGTGATTAAACCCCAATAAACCCAGAAGGAAAAGTAGTCGGGGCGTGGCTGGGTGCGGGCTGCCAAGCACACCTCCGGGCAGGGTGGGCTGAGTCCCACTCACAGGAGGGGGCCGGTGCAGCCTTGGGGAGGGAGATGGACAAGGGCCCGCTGGGCTCAGTCTCCCTACACCTCTGTGATGCGGGGCCCCAGGGACCCCATTTAGCAGCTGGGAAACAAGCCGCACAAGTTCCATGCGGGCCTCCGGAACATCCCAGCACCGTAGCCCCCAGCGCGCGCCGCCTCCTTTGGAAGAGCTGGGAGCCCTGGCTGGGCCCGGCCTCCTCCGGGGGCATTGCTGGCGGCAGCCCAGGGGAAGGGGCCAGGGCTGGGGGTGGATTTTCCCATCAGGCAGGTGTGGGCTGAGGCGGCGCGGGGTGCAGCCATTCCTCAGCGCTTTCCTATGAGAACGGCCCCTCTAGCCGCGCCCCAGCGGACGCTATCGGAAGCCAGCCTTCGAGCTGGGCAGTGTCAACACCGCGAGCCCGCCACCTGGCATCTGGTGCCCGAGGGACATCCCTCCAAGCCAAGACGCTCCTTGCTATTTGTCACGCCGCTGGGAGAAGCCGAGCAAATATTGTCAGCCCCTCCCCACACCCCCTGTGACCTCTGCGGTGTTTGAACTCTTGATGGGCAAATAGGCAGAGATAAGGCACAGTGATTAGAGCGGCAAATAAGCAGCGCCGCCCCCTCCCCCGCCCAGCCCAAGCACAGGATTCCCAGCCTGGACCCCAGGAGGCCCAGGGAGCTGGAGCTCATGGCTGCAGGGACCTGAGAGCCCAGGCTGAACCCCCGCCCCCATCCCGCTGGGACTGGGACTTCCCAGAGAGGGGTGTCTGCTGCACCTCCCTCCCCCCAAGGCACGCCAGCCTCCCGAGCAGCCCCTGCTCCACGCGGTAAGCGGCTGACCGGCCCAGCTTCGGGTCACACTGAGTGGGGCCACGTGACAATTGCACAGCACTGACCCTGTCACTGACCCAGGTTCCTCTTCCACAAATTGGGCGAGCACTCACCACCTTTCAGGGCTGGCTGGGAAGACAGCCTGTGGAGGGACATGCTGACACACACCGAATGCTTAGCAAACAGCGGGTCCCACCAGGGTGACCCAGTCTCCCATCTGCACACAGGCCATCCCTGGCTCCCTCTGCACCCAGCCCCTGCCCTCTGGTCTCCCCTCTGCACCCCGCTTTAGCTGGCCTGAGTCCCCTTTGAAAATGCAGGACCAGGAGGGAACACAACACCCAGCAGACTGTATGGTCACGTTCCAGGTGCTGGGGCTTGGCCTCTGCTGATGCTGCCCAGGGAGGTCTCCAGCTGTGAGAAGACAAAGAGCCGGGACGGGGCCATCGGAGCAGCCTGAGGTCTGCAGACATGGGGCTGGAGCTCTGCTTGGAGCCAGAGTCCGTCTGTACCCGGGAATAGGAACCAGTCCGCTGGGAGCCAGGCTCAGTCTACAGCTGGGATTAGGCATCAGTCCATGACTTGGATCAGGGCTCCGCTCAGGCCGAGGTCAGGGCTCAGTCTGTGACAGGGATGATGAGTCAAATTGTACCCGGGACCAGGAATCAGTCCATGGTTATAGTCAAAGCTCAGTCTGTTCCTGGGGTGGCAGCTCAATCTGTGGCTGGGGTCAGGGCTGGCTGGGGTCGGCCTGTGGCCGGGGTCGGTGGGGGCTAGTCTGTGGCCGGGGTCGGGGCCGCCTGGGGTTGGTCTGTGGCCAGGGTCAGGGCTGGCCAGAGTCGGTCTGTGGCCGGGGTCAGTCTGTGGCTGGGGTCGGGGCTGGCCGGGGTTAGTCTGTGGCCGGGTCGGGGCTGTCTGGGGTCGGGGCTGGCCGGGGTTCGTCTGTGCCCCCAGTGGCTCTCATCGAACTGCCGCAAGACGTTTTGCTTCCTCTTTGGATCTGAGTGTCCTTGGCTGGCGCCCAGCAGCTCATTCCCGGGGGAGAGACCTGCCCCCGCCGGTCACATTCCCACGCCTGCCTGGGGAGTTGCTGGGGAGCTCTGGGGTGTCGAGGGGCTGCCTCCCAGGGGACCGCGCGCCTTGCCCTCCCCAGCCTCTGACCACAGCCCAAGACTGGGGCAGAAGCAGCTTCTAGCCTGTGGGGTCCCTTGCCCAGAGCATTGCACCGTGGCACCCTCCTTCCTGCCCAGCGAGGGAGCAGACGAGATGGGCGCCTGAGCACCAAGGCCAGAATGGCTAAGTACTTCCCCAGGGGGGCTCAGCCTGTCTCCCGGACCCCGCCGGGGGCCTGCACTGGCCTGGGCCTCAGTTTCCCCATGTGACACCAGAGCAGGGAGGGTCTGTCTACTGCATCCTCCAGCCTGCCCCGTGTCCCACCACAGCAAGTCTGACAGCCAGGGGCTCACGGGAGCTGTAGTGGGGGTGCCCAGAGAGGGGCCTGTTGGTCTTTAAAACCACGGACCCCGCCCCTCAGGACCGGGTGGATGCACAGAGACCCGTGGGCTGTCCTGACCTCAAGTGTAATGGATTTGCTTGGGGATCTTGGTCCTTCACCAGGAGGGTCGGCAGCTTCGGAAGGACTGGCTGGTGAGTGGGGCAGGGCCCCTCAGGTGGGGCCAACGCCACCAGCTCTGGCCAGATGGATCTCACGTCTCAGCCTGGGGTTGGATCAGGCCCAGGAATCGGGGGCTACCTGCCTCTGCCCCCCACTCCCAGCCCATCAGAAAGGGGCCCTTAGGATGTCCTTCCTGCTCCAGAGGCACAGCCAGGAGTGCCAGGAGGGTGAAGGCCTTACACACATGGTTTTCTTCCTGGAGTGTCCCCACAGCATGGGTGACGACCCCAGCACCCCACTCTCCGGAGGGGAGCTCTGAGGTCTGCAGGGTGAGCCCAGCACAGGCTCCGTCGAGGTGCCAAGTCGGGGGCCTACATCACCCATGGAGGTGCCCAAACCACTCCGATGAGCCTCAGTCTCAAAGGGGAGAAACTGAGCCCCGGAGAGGGTCAGGGCCTTGGCCGGTGTCCCTGCATCCGATCTCAGAAGGATGGGAACTTCTCCCCCATCTGCCTCCTCCCCTGGCTCGTGGGGGTGGGTGTCAGGGCGGGCCAGGGCAGCTGCTAAGCCGGTGTTGCAAGCCGGCCACCCCCCGCCCGCCCCAGGCCGCGTCTGGACTTGCATCGGCCCCTGCCCTTGGGCCCAGAGGAAAGCCTCGCCCACCTTCCTAGGATCAGGAGGACAAGTCCCAGCCTGGCCCGCTCCCCCATGCCAGCTTCAAGCGTGAGAAAATCCCGAGCCGAGGAGGCCGGTGTGGCAGGTGGCCGGGGTGTGGGTCCCAGCAAGCCCCCACCCTCCTCGTGCCTGGAGGAGGAGGTCAGCCCCAGCCCTGGCCCTTCCTGGAGCTGGCCTGGAGACACCATGGCCATCTCAGGCCCCTCCTGACCTGGCCCCTGGCTGCAGCTCCCCCAGTCCTCCCTGCACCCCCTAAGCACCCCCAGCGGCATTCAGCAGGCGCTTGGCGCCTGT
The DNA here is from genome assembly GCF_002288905.1 of Enhydra lutris kenyoni. NCBI lineage: Eukaryota > Metazoa > Chordata > Mammalia > Carnivora > Mustelidae > Enhydra > Enhydra lutris. The sequence continues at coordinate 36,844,936 of NW_019154097.1, forward strand.
TCTACCAGGAGGCTGAACCAGGCAGCGTGGCCCACTGGCCAGCGAGGGGCTGCCGCGTCGCCAGAGCGTTTCCTTCCTGGTCCCGGTCACTGAAGTCTGAGCAGTGCTGGCCCCTGGGGCCAGGTGTGCAGGCCTGAGAGGAACCAGAGTCCTTGGAGAACCCCCTGCCCCCCAGCATGAGAGGAGGACAGGGGGCCCCCAGCTCCTGGGTGGTGTCTCGGGCCCGGGGGCACCAAGGCCTGGTGTCTATGTCCTGTGAGTGGTGCTGGGTCCTGTATGCATCGCTGGGACGCTGGAGACAAGGAGTGAGCAAGGGAGAGGGGGCTCAGAGCCAGATGGGTGTGACGTGTGGGTGGGCAGCTCCTTGAATGCTGACCCCTGAGGGGGCATAAGCCAGCAGGGGGAAGGGAGTGCCGTCCTCGGAGCTGCTGAGTGCAGGGGCCCTGCCCGGGCAAGCGCCCGCTCTCTGAGCTGCCTGAGAGCGCGGGCTGGGCAGGCCAGAGGCTCAGCAGGGTCAGCGAGCGTGGTTGCCTCACAGCAGGACCCTGGCCAAGGGCCTCCCATGTTCCCCGAGCCTCAAATGTCCCGAGAGCCTGGCTAGGCCCCACAGAGGCCCCTCAGGAGTCCCGTGAACCTCGGGGAGACACGGGCTCTGGCCAGGAACCCCAGGGGGCTCCCGGGAAGAAGTGGCCCGTGTCCTGCCTTCCTGAAGGCCAGGATGGCCTGGTGTGGCAGCCGAACAGAGCTATTCCTGAGGGACGGGCAGGCCTTACACCTGTGGCTGGGTAGGCACCTCCCAGGTTCGGGCGTGGGGACGCCCAGGCCCCTGAACAGAAAGTCTGGGCTCTGCTTCCCACAGGACAGCAGCAGGGGGCCTCCGGGACCTAGAGCAGGGGCTGTCCTCAGGCCCTGCCCAGAGGCTCACTCAGCACCGCAGTCTCGGGGGAGGGGGAGAGATGTCTCAGCAGGCACAGAGCCAGCACGACCTACTCCCCCCAGAAAGGGAGACCCTGGCTGAGAGCCATGGTGGTGGGTGCAGGGGAGGCCCCAGGAGCCATGCAGGGAGAGCTGTGGGGAGCAGGCGCAGGCCAGCAGGCGCAGGCCAGCAGAGGATGCAGGGTGCCGCGCCCGGCTGGAGCTGCTCTAGAAAGCTCTATAGAAAGACGCCTTATGCAGACAGGACAGCGGCACCAACAACCTGCAGTCCGAGAGCAGTGCCCAACCTGCACAATCACACAGGGCGACCCTGCCCGGTTCAGTGTGGGCCGCAGCCCAAGGCCCTGGTCCTGGTGTGCAGAGACGGCTGGCCTCCAGAGGGCTTCTGGCCGCAGGGCCGACCCCCTCCCCCACTGAGCCCACCTGGGAGACCCTGGCCCGGCAGCTTCCCCACAGGGAGGGGCCTCGGCTTGTTTATCTCCAGTCACCACTGTTCCTTCGCCATCTGTGGTGGAGGAAGGAAGGCCCTTGTCACCAGCCCCACCTGCGGTGGCCATTTCTGGGAACAGGAAGCCAAGGGCAGCAGGTCACCTGCCCTTCCACCCGGGAGGAGCAGGAAGAGGCAGGGAGGCTGGGCCTGGGACTGGAAGGTCCTGGGGGCCCCCAGCGCCCATTCAGCCACCCACACCTGCTGCTTCTCCGCAGCTCCAATCACACCTATCCTGGAGAAGCCTCCTGGACATGCCCGGGCAGAACCCGCCATCTCCCCTTGACCTCCAGGGTCCCCTTCCCGTGGGCCCTACCTGACAGCGGCTCCCAGGAGACGAACAGTACGTGGGTCCCGAATGTGAGGGGTCAGTGCCAGAGGGCAGGGCGGCACAGCCTGCCCCCTCCCCTGTGGCCGGGGGTGCCCACTGAGGCATCTGATGGGGCTCTCGGGCAGAGTCCCAGGCACGGGGGCTGGGGAGTCTGAGATGTGGGAGTGGGTTGATTCAGACCCAGACCCCTTCCTTCACACCCCTACCCACTGGTGGGACAAGGCCTTTGTGGGGACGCAGGGGAACCGAGCCCTGGGTGCCCCTTCCCTCTCCTCACCTAGGGAGAAGCGCCCTGGAGACAGAGCAGCCGGGAACATGGTCAGGCCAGAGCTGGGACTCAGGATTCTGCCACAGTCCGGCACTCACTCTGTTGTCATGAGGGCAGCAGGGATGCCGGCGGGAAGGTGGGCCCGGTGTCCCCATGGGAAGAGGGGCTTTCTGGGATCCCCTAGAGGGGCTGGCCCCACTCTGCTTTCTCGAAGCCCAGGCCAGGCCCCAGGGCTCGAGGTGGGTGTGTAACAGGTGTGACCTTACCCCTCCCTGGCCACAAGTCACACACAGGGCCTGGCACAGAGGAGGCACTGCCTCGGGCACCGGCTCGAGCCAGCCGTGCCAGGCAGAGCTGTGTGGCCGGGAGCCGCGTGTGGGGCTGGCGCCGTGGGAGCGGGCCTGTCCCCTCTGCCCTGCAGCTCCCTCAGCACCCAGCCAATTCCTGCAGAGGCCAGGGTCCTGGGAGGAGGGCGCTCTGGGCAGGGACCCAGGGACCAAGCTCTAGTCTGGGCCTGCTCAAATACCCTGGTGGCCCCCGGCAACCCCTTCCCTTTTCTGGTCTCTCCAACAGATGCGCAAGCTCAGCCCCGCGGTCTTGCTCTGAGGACGCAGTCTGCGAAGCCCCTCCCAGCGCCCACAGCCCTTCCCAGCGGCCCCAGCTGGGAGCCGGCCCCGTGGCAGGGTTCCCAGCCTATCTCTGCTTGGGGCAGCTATCTCCGGCCAGCCGGGCGAGGCTGCCGGCACCGGGCGGGCTGGGAACGCCTCGGGCACCCCCGCCCCCGGGCCCGACATGCGCTTAGTGAGGTCACGCTGGCAGCGGCCCCCTGATAACTGGCTGGGCTGGGGGCTCTGGGCTCTGTATCCAGCACCCTGTCAGGGGAGCCTAGATAACCAGGTCTCTCGCGGCCCCTCCCAAGCCCAGACCCAAGCTGGCTTGGGCTGTCCTCTGGGGGGGCCATCACACCTGGGGGTGCCCAAGCCATCTTGACTCTGTACCAGGGCAAAGACTGGGAAGGGTCGTGCTGGCTGGGTGCTGTGGGAGGAGCACTGGCCTTCCACCACGTGTTACTGGTATCGGCGGTGGATCTGGGGCAGCCTGGGCCTCCTCCGAGCGCCCGCTGGGCAGAACTGGGCCCACATTCAGCTCCCTGGCCTTTGTGTCATGGCCCCCGTGGCCTGACCTCTCCTGGCTCCATCCACATATGCTCCACCCGGAGCCGTGCTGGACCCCCTACTGGCTCCCCTTTTCCAACAGGAGCCCTGAGGGCACACCTGGCCACGGGCATGGCCCTGGGCTGGTGTGTGGCCCTGGCCTTCTCTCAGGGCTCTCTCTCTGGCTCTGTGGGTGGATCCGTCCATGACCCCTGAGTACATAAGTGGAAAGGGTCTTGCTGCAGACCTTGGGCTGGGTCTCCAACCCAGGATGGCTCTAAGACCAGCTCCCCCAGGAGCAGGGCCAGTCTCCTGCTCTGTGCTGGGGGGGTCATGGCACAAAGGGCAATGGGACACAGGATGGCCTTGCTCGGCGGGAGGACAGTGGCCACACGCGCATGAGTGGGGAGAACAGCCCTCGGAGCCCACGGCAGGGGGCACTGAAGCTAGGGCAGGCATGGGCCTCGGCAGCCAGAAGGGCCGAAGGAGCTGGGATCCCACTGGCCCCAGCTGGGCAAGGGTGACCTGTGGCCGCCCAGGGCGCAAGCCGCCTCCCGGGTGACCCCACAGCTTGCCTGTTGCGTGCGGCCTCAGGCGGCCGGCTTTCCGGGTCGCATTCATTGCACAAGCTTGTGAGATCGCAGACATGAAGGACCGAATTGCACCAGCCCCACTTCCTCTTTGCTCTGTGGACGCCTTGCCGGGAGCGAGCAGGGACCCAGCTCTCCCAGCTGGGGCCGGTGGGGGTGCAGCCCTCCTACTGCTCAGCCTCATGAGCCTGTGGCAAGGCCCTGAGGCTGCTCCCAGGCTCGGTGAGGCAGGCCACGGGGATCCCCAGTGCCAGCCAGCCTCAGTCTGTCTAGGGCTCGGCCTCCAGGGTCCCTGTGTTCACTGGGACGCAACCGCTCTGGGATCCCTTTTGCACATGGTGTAACAGAGGGGGGAGGGGTGGGTGGCCGTGAGCTCACCTGCTCCTTTCTATGAAAAGCCCATGCAGCAAATAGGACAAGCTTCTTTTTCCATCTCACAGGGGAAAAAACTAGGGCCCAGAGAGATGTCTAGCCTCCAAGGGCCCCTGAAATTCCTCCTTCTCCAGGAAGTCCCCTAGGACTACTCCACCTAGAAGAGGTCTCAGCCTCCCTAAAAGTGGAGTCTTGTCCTAGCCGCTGCTGCCCCTCTGCTCACAGCCACCCTGAGCCCTTCTCCACGCACTAGTGGTCCCTTTGGGGCCATTTGGAGCCTGTATGTACATCTGGCCTTTCCCTGTCCTTCTTCGCCAGATTTGGGGGACATGAGGCCCTCCCCAAGCATTCACTGATCTCCCGAGCTTCTTCACCGGTAGAAGGGGTGAGGACGCAGGAGGTGACGGGGCTGTCCGAGGCCAGGATGCTCCCGCTGCTGGGTCAGCGTGTTGGCAGGGGGCTCTGGGCTGGGAGCCGGGCCTCATGGCCCTGCACGTGGGCTCCGAGCCCCGGGGGAGGGTCACCTCATGTGGACCTGCCACGGAAGCTGGACAGGCAGCACCGTGGAGAGGTCTCCTGCCGGGGACTGAAGGGGCCTGATCACGGCACAGCCAGGCCAGGCGGTGGGAGGCAGGAAGGGAGGAAGCCGGGACCCCGTGTCCCCGCCATCCCCTCCACCCCTCCCACCCCCACCGGTTCCCACAGAGCCAGGCTGCCCCGTCGCCGGTCCTGCTCTCTGTTTTATGGAGGCTCCGACACATCTTGCCTGACAATAAATCCGAGTTCCCAGCATCTTTTCCTTTGAAAGCATGAAGCCCTGCTCAGACCAGACCCTGTCCACGCCTCTCCCCGCCGTGATGAGCGGGGCCGACCAGTAGCCCACGCACTCGGTCCTCTGGCCGCATTGCGGGCAGCCGGGCAGGCCCGGGCCTCCCTCTCCTTCCTCCCTTTCAGCTGGTGGGGAGTTTCCTGCCCTGAAACGCCGGTTAGCCGCCTCGCCCGGCTTGGCCAGCCCTGCACCTGTCTGCTGTCCTCGCAGGCGTGCCCTGGCTCAGACCCCGTACAGGGAGCCCCCGGAACAGTTGACCACAGGGTCCAGGCTCAGAGGCCAGCTCTTCCGGGAAGACTCCTGATCACCCCAACCCAGCAATCGCCCTGCAGCCGCACCCGATGGAGGACCCCTTCTCTACCATCTCCTTCATTTAGCAGCTGCGCCTGCCCCCAGCAGAGGATCTCAGGACCAGGGGGGCAGACGCACTCTAGTCACCCGGCGGATGGCACCCCCCTGGTGCCCCTTTCTCACCCATGGCCTCTGTGAAGCACTGAGACTCACACCAGTGCCCCACGCCGCCCCCCAGAGCTCCTAACGGCTGTCTCTGGGCCGTGAGCTCACCTGCACCAGGCAGCCTTCCAGGCAGCCGGGCTGTGGCAGCACCCATTCCTGGTAGACTGAGGGCTCCACCAGCGGCCGCCTGGGCCACCCCTCCTGGGGGCCCCACCCCCGAACCCTGGGTTCATCAAGTCCTGCACCCAGCTGCCCTGTCCCCTCCCTCGGGGGGCTCAGGAGCCACCTATCCTGGCACGTTCAGCTCCATCCATCCCTGCTCGAAGTCCCCCCCCCGGAGGAGACCCCCTCAGGCCCACTGTGGTCCCGGTGCCTCTTGAGACACGGACAATCCCGTATGCACCAGCACCCCCCCAGGGAGGACCCCACTGCAGAAGCGCAAAAACCATGGCCATGGGCGACGTGTCCGCTCTCCGCCGTGGGTCCCACACCGAGCTCAGAGCCACACGCCCCACCATGTCTGGCCTCCCCACTAGGGGGTTTGTGTCTCTAGGCCTGCCTGGGTCCAGATCCCATTGGACCCCAAGGATGACCCCTGCCTCCAAACCTGTCCCTCCCCCTGTTCCTCCATACCCTCGTGGTGGCCCAGAGCTGTGGGCCTCCCCTACCTCCCAGAGCCGTGGGCCTCCCCTACCTCCCAGAGCCCGAGGGTCTCCCCAGCCCAGGGCTTAAACCCGACCATGGTGGTAAACCCCGGCCAGGATGGGGCAGGCTGGAGTCCAGGCCAGTGTAGGGAGGACTGGGCCCGAGGCCCCGGCTGCTGATCCCACCCCCTGGCCGCTCCCCAGCAGCAGGAGTGGGGTCAGGCGGTCTCCTCCCCAGCCCCCGCAGAGTGTTTGCACAGCTGGAGGTCCCAGAGCTGGCCTGCGACCTGCCTGGCTTTGGCTTCAGCTTTAATGGGTCTTTCTGGAGGCCGGCATGGGAGGACTGAGCAGAGGAAATCGCCTCTATCGGGAAGGGCAGCTCGGCTGCAGGGAGGAGGGAGGGCGGGGGCTCCGGAATTTGCTGTCGGTTGGGGGTCTGGGAGGACTCACATGCGGGGCCTGCAGGAAGATGGGGGGTAAAGCAATGTTTTCCTGACCCCAGAAAGCAAAGCCCCCCGACATCCTTTCCATCACTGTCCCCTCTGGCAGGGGGTGGGGCGGCAGCAGAAGACGGGCACAGGTGCGACGGAGAATCTCCGTCTTCCACTGGGAAGGCCCTCCCCACCCCTCAGGGCCCATCACTGTTGCCTCGCAGGCTCGCCTACTGCCAAGCTCTCTGAGGCCTGGGTGCAGAAGTCTCTCGGTCAACTCTGAGGTCATGCGTGAATGGCCTCTTGCGCTTTGGTCCAAATGGAGCCCCAGTGGTGAGCTGGCTGGACAGGAGGCAGCCACTTCCTGGGCTGGCTGGTGACTCACAGGCCCTTTTCTGGGAAAACTCCCACCCCCCCCACCCCAGCAGATCTGGATGGTGTGGAGCTTGGCCAAGTGGGGGCTAGCTGTGGGAAGTGTGGTTATAATTAAGGGCTGGGGTCTGGGGGAGGAGAAGGGGACCCAGGGGAGGGACCAGATGGGCCGCTGGGCTGGGCTTTCTGAGCCTCCAGACTGAGGCTATCCAGCCCTGAACCTCCCCAGCTCTGCACACTGGCCTTTCCTGCTGAGTCAGGACCCAATGTCCCCGGGGAGGGCCACATCGGGTTTGCCTAAGTCCCTCCCTAGGCCCTAGTGATAAAAAGCTTCCCGCTTGGGGGCTCAGGCCTTGCACGCAGCCTCTCTGACACCCAGGATAACCCATGGGACTGGTAGCCCGGGGGTCCCATGGCTTGGAGGGAGTGGGAGGATGCAGAGCCGGGCTCTGGCCAGATCCAAGTGTCCGGAGGAAACAGGCCACTCCCAAGCGGGCTGGGACGTGGGGTCCCTCCCCACGAGGCTCCCAGGCCAGAATCCAAATGCCATTTGCTCAGCAGGTCCCTGGAAAAACATCCTTCTGGGAAGGATCTGAGAAGGGCAGGCTGGGAGGAGGCCCCCAGCCAGGTCAGGAGCAGGGCCCGGGCCTCTTGAACAAACACCACAGTGCCTCCCGCAAATGGAGCCGGGCCCAGGCCATCCCCCTCCCAGCCCATCTGGCCTCCCACAGCCACCCACCCCCGGCCGCTGCGGGGAGCACCGCAGTGATGGAGAGACAGCCTGCGCGGGGGCCTGCAAAGTCTTTTTTTTGTTGAAACGACATCAGTGAGATGTACTTTGCATGCCATACAATTTCTCATTTAAAGTCTACAATTCAACTGTTTTTAGTGTGTTCATAAATACGGGCATCACCACAATCAATTCTAGAACATTTTCATCAGCTTAGGAGAAATCCTATCTTCACCGTCTCCCCGCCCGGCCCTCAGCACCGGACAGCGTTCTGGGTCTGCGGCTCCCCGGCTCTGGACACCACACATGGTGGGCCTTTTGGTGCGTGGCTCTCACTCTGCGATCTCTGGGTTCATCCCTCTTCTAGCTGGATCGTAGTCCGCGGCACGGATGGACCGGCCTTTGTTCATCCCTTCTCCTGCGCTGCACGTGGCAGCTGCACGGGCTGCCGCGCTCGCGTGTTCTCACCTCTCCGGGGAGCATGCAGGCCTAGGAGGGGCAGGGCCGGGCCGTGCGGCAGCCCCGTCTGACCCCTGCCTCTGGCGGCGTCTGAGGGCTTGCTGGCCAGCTCTGGACACGACCGACCGAGGCTCCTCTCTCCACACGTGGGGCCGCCACCCTGGGGGCCGGGTGTGGTAGTGAGCACCCACCCTGGACCCACACATGCTGGACGGCCCAGGGATCAGCCCTGGGGGGCAGCGAGGCTAGGTCCCTGTTTCACGAGAACATGCTGGGCTCAGAGGGAAGCCCGGCTCCCAGCTTTGACTGGGGGCGCCGCCGGTCCTGCCTCCTTGTGGGTCCGTGTTCTCCCAGTCTAGGGGGCACAGCAGGAGTTCGCCGCCCCCCCCCTTCCCTGAGACCTGCCCAGGGCTTGAGCTGAATACTGGGCCTGGGGCTGGAGAATCCATGACCAAACAGCACTCCAGCGGGAGCTTCTAGAGGGTTTCAGAGGCCCCCAGAGCTCCCTAGGCCCGAAGGAGAGTGGCCAGCCAGCTGTGGCTGGTAGCCAGCCGGGCTCACCCCCACTGGGCTCCCTTGGATGCACAGGGGACTCAGCTCCCCCCACCCCCTCAATGCATTCTTTTGGCTTGGACCCTCCCATCCCTCTGGAGCCCCCTTACCGCCCGCTCACCCCCGGCTCTGGTCCCTGGTGGCCACCTGCCCAGCTTAGCCTGGGGGAAAGACCAGAACCTTCTCTGCTCACCACTGTCCCGGCCCCGCCGATGCTCCTGGGAGCACGGTCCTCGTTACTGGGTGCTTGGGTGCTGTTTTGCCCCCTCTCGCATGCCCAGAGCCCAGCTCTGCTCTTTGTCTGGAGGCCCTTCCTCACACAAAGGCTTTTTATTCCTGAGCTCTTGGCCTGGTGCCCACAACCTGTGGGCAGGGTCAAGCAGCAGCACCCCATTGACCAGCTGACCCTCGAGCAGGCCGGTCACGCTGGGCATCGCTGCCCCCCTGCCCCGCCGGCGCCCTGCCGCTTGGCCAACACCAAGCGAGGCCCCTGTGACCAGAGGGATTTCCTGCTGCAGCAGAAGGGGCCGGAGCCCAGCCCCGGGGACAAGGAGGGAGAGTCTGGCCGGCCCTGAGGGTTAACGGTAGCTGCCACTGCCCACCAGCCCGCATCCTGCCCCCTGCCCTCGCACCGCTCAGGGGGTGGGCACACCATCCCCGCTTATAGGCAGGGAAACTGAGGCTGACGAGCAGAGCAAGGCTGGAAAATGCCAAGGCCTGTGAGGGGTGGTTTGTGCCCCCAAACCTGCACTCGGAGTGATTGCTGCCCCTGACGAGGCTGGCGGGCTCTGGCGCTCAGGGCTGTGTCTGGGCAGGGCTCGCTGCCCCCACGTCCCCGGCATGGCCCCCATCAGTGCTCCCCCAGTGTGGCTGAGGGGTGGCCTGTGCCCTGACACTCAGGCAGGACCGTCCCACACACTGGCTTCCCAGAAACTGCACTCCCTGTCCCTGGCTGCCCACTGGTAATTGTGCAGGGCCTCTGGGCCCCCCATGCCAGCCGAGCCTTCTGGAGGGTTCGGGCTCACGGTGGTGCTCTGCCCGAAGCTGCCGGTCAGGTCTTCTCTGGGGAGGACTCGGCGGAGGGGGGTAGCCGCCGAGGAGCAGCCTGTCGGGAAGGGCAGGGCAGCCGAAAACCCCGAATGGCATCCGTTCCTCCCCAGGCAGAGACCAGGGCCACCTGGGACCCCATGCGTGGGGGCAGCTGACTGCCTGGTGGTCTGGAGCCCTGCCCCGCCTCCCTCTGTGCCCCACCCCCAGAGTTCCCAGGGGATGGGATGCCCGGTCCCCTCCATGCCCCCAGTGCCTCACACAGACCCGACAAAGCAGGTGCCCAGAAGAGACTTGCCGAATGAAGGGGCCAAGACACCCCACTCTCCAGGGCCAGGCCATGGGGTCCTACAGCATTCCTGGAGAAGCTGTCTCCCACAGTCACCCCCAGGCGTCGGGCCAGCTCACGGTTTAAGAGACCCTTGGCAGGTGGGCACCCAGCTCTCAGTGTGCTTGGTGGAAAGCAGCCCTACGGAGAAAGTCCCCTCGAGAGGGGAGAAGGATCCGAGAAAGGACAGGCTGAGGGCACTTGGGGCCCTTGCTTGCAGAGGAAGGTGACGCGGGCAGCAGGGGGCTAAGGCAAGCCTGCGGGGTGCGGCCTGGCCTCCTGGGTATTTCCCTGGAATGCCCTCAAGGGGCAGCTGCAGGGAAGGGCTGGGCCAGGCCGGCCTGTGCCGGGTCGCCAGGCCCATGGCTCCTGGGCTTGCCTGCTGGGACCCCTCCACTTGGCCCTGCCTGGGAGGTCTCAGGTTCCCAGGACGGGGCTGGGGATGGGCTCCGTCCAAGGCCATGGGGCCCTGCCCTTCCCCAGATCCCCTCCTCAGAACACAGGCAACTTCGGGCCTGTTTCTCTGTCACCAGAAGCTGGGCACACTGCCCAGTGGGGCCCAGTGGGGCCACAGAGGAGTCTGTGGGGGGCTGGGAGCCAGGGGCGGCGGCTCTGGCCACACACACCATTTGCTGAGGCTGCCCAGCTGTGCTGGGCCTCACCCCTGAGAGGAGAGTTTCAGCCCATTTGCCATTGTCCCCCCCACTGAGACCCTGTGGCTTCTGTTTCCTCAGGGAGCGGGGGGGGGGGGGGGGGGGGGGGGGGGGGGGCGGTGCCCAGGAGTGGGGGGGTGGGGAGGGAGGAGGGAGGGCACGGAAACATCCAGAGAAAAGACGAAGATAGGAACAGAGGCACAGAAAAGGCTGAAAGGGCCAGCCCCCCCCCCCCCCCGGACAGGGCCCCGGGGGGTCCCCCAGGCCCTCCCTGCTCCTCCGCCTCCCCCCCAGCTTCAGGCCACGGGGACAGGTGAACCAGGGGCGGCCCACACACACTCCAGCAGCCCAGGCTGAGGCAGGGATCCCTTTGAAGTCAAGATCAGACGCTCAGGGTTTTGCTTGAGCCCTGGAAGAAGCAGCTGATGGGGAAGCCTCCGTGTAAAATGGAAGGGGGGCTGGCGAGCCTGGGGGGTCCTGGGAGCCCCCCCTTCCTTCCTGGAGGAGGATGGCTCCAGGGAGGGTTGCCTTAACTGAGCCCATGCTGAGCACGCTCTCTGTGGGCAGGCCTGTCCCTGATGCCTCCACACGTGGGGGCAGGGCCAGAAGGCAGCTCTTGGGTAGGCAGGAAGGTGTTGGGCGCAGCCACCCAGAAGGGCGGGTGAGGGCCCCAGGGTTGGGGGAGGCCTCCCAGGCCAAGGGGCTTGGGGCCAAACCTGGAGCACAAGCAGGATGGAGCCTGGGAGACCCAATCACTGCAGACTAAAGAGGGAATCACCTTCTTCAGTCTGGACACTAGACCTCTATTAATACCACCCAGCCAGCCTTCACACTCTGCCACTCCCCTCCCCACAGCATGCTCCCCTTGGCATCTCAGGCCCATGGGCTCTATCCCAGGTTCAGCCCTGGCATGCACTCCCTTCTGGCCCCATGGGAAACTTCTAGCTGCCTGGTTCATGGGGGATGGTCCAGCTGCCCCCAGGCTGGGGACGTCACCCTCCTGGCCCCACCCACAAAGCCTCCCTAGGCATATGTTGGCTCCCTCTGTAATTAGCCACCAGTTGCACCTGCTTTGATCCCTGGCCTGGGAACCTGGCCTCTGCCTCCCCCACATGCCACGTCAGGAGCAGCTGCCCACCTAGGCATCCTCCAGGCCCCCTGCCCGGAGCCCGCTGCCAGGCCTGGCCCTGTCCCTCGGCCCTGCCTCCCATTTCCAGTCCAGCTCTGGCCGTGGGCAGCACAGCTCCCTCCACCAGCTTAGGGTGGCTGTGTGGTCTGGGAGGGGAAGGCTCTGCGTGTCTATGGCCAGAGGCTCTGGGGCAGCCCAGAATCGTGAGCCAATCAGGACAGACACTGACTCAGAAGAGCCATAAGTGGGGAGGGGTCTTGCCACACGGGACTCACGGGCTCCGGAGAGCTCGATTTCCACAGCCTGGGCATCAGAGGGGCTGCTGGGCAGGGGAGAGCCCAGAGCTAGAAAAACAGCCAGAGCAGCATGGGGTCCGGGCTCCCACCACCACCAGCCCAGCCCCGGGGCCAAGGAAGCGGGCTGGGGTCCCGAGGGGAAGTGCCCGCCCTGTGGGCACTGGCTGTCCGGTAAGCTGGGGCCAGCTGGGTCAGAGCCCCCAGCCACCCCGGGCCCCGGAGGCCTGCTCCTGGAAGGGTGAGGGCCCCTGAGATGGGCTGCTAGGGACAGATGCTCTTCGGGACCCCAGCCCCGGGGAGAAAGGAGGCTCACAGACAATCAGAAACTTTCCCTCCCTGACTATGGGCCAGTGGCCTTTGAAGTGGGAAGGTCTGCGGGGGCGGGAGGAGTCTTTGCACCTGGCTAATTAGGGAGGACGGTTTCACTCTCTCTCACACACGGAGCGAAACCAGCTGCGGATGCCCAGGGCAAAGCTGGCCAAGCTCCCCGGACAGGACCCAGGGCAGGATCTCTGGGCTCCGGGCCTCCCTGGCTTCCATCCCCAAGAGGGGAGATGGCTGGACCTGCTCCCCCTGGGCCACCCACACATTTTGTAACTGCATGGCGGGGGACCGGGGCCCTCCCCTCGCCGCTGCTCTGGGAGTTTCCATGGCCTTTGGGATACCCTCAGGCCCTAGAAGTGCTACCTTCATCTATCAACATCCTGCCACCCGGCGTCCAGCTCCTTGCCAGAGAATGAAGGGTGACATGGTGATGCCTGGGGCTTTAGGCAGAAATCATGGCCAAACCCTGGTGCACTTCCTTTCCCATGGAAGAGGGCAGGCAGTGGAGGCCAGGGTCCCAGGGCTGTGCCAGTAAACCCCATCCTAGGCAGGGCACATCCCTCTCTCACCTGGGGCTGCACCTAGAGGGGTCTGGGCTCAGGTGAGGGTAGCAGGTGCCCCCAGACCCCCACCCTCACTGCTCCCACACAGAACATCCCTGCCTGCTCAGGGACTGAGGACAGGGCCTGGGCACCAGCCTCCCATGCGAGGGCTGGCGTGAGGCCAGGCCCTACTCCAGCCCCATCCCCCTTCCGCTGGCAGCCAGGGCCTGTGCCGGTGAAGGAGGACCCAGGCTGAGCCTTCGGGAATCCTGGGTCAACCAGGAGAACCGGCTGGAAGGCCCGAAGCCGCGGCCGCCCCCGCCCCACCCTCTGCCTGAGCACCGAGCCCCGGAGCACAGTAGCCCTGAGCCTGAGCCTGAGTCTCTGCTTGGGTCAGTCCCCAGCCCCTCAGCCTCTTACCCAAATCCCGGGTCTCGGCCAGGAAAGGGGCTTCTGAGCCGCTGTCCCGAACACGCAGCGGAGTACATGTCCGCACCTGTAGTTCCTCCAGGCCTCGTGTACCCCCTCCCAGCACTAACCACTCTAGGCATGAACCCCACTGACTGTCCCCTCTCCCACTGGTCTGTGCGGTCCAGAAGACACAACAGGGCCTGGTATTCATCCTGCCATCCATCTGTCCGTCCACTCATCCATCCGTTTGTCTGTCCACCCATCCATCCGTCCGTCTACCCATCCATCCGTCCATCCACTCATCCATCCGTCCATCCACTCATCCACCCTCTACCCACCCCTCCCCCCACCCACTTATCCAGCCACCATCCCTCCGTCCATCCAGCGACCTCCTCCCCTTCCGTTCATCCAACATCCACATCCACGAGCACCTCCTCCTTGACACACTCAGCACGGAATCCTGAAGCATCCACACTTGAACACAGAGGAGAGAACAGAGGTATGGGGCATCTTGAGCTCCTTAGGAAATGGGGTGTGGTCCTGCTGACCCAGGGCTGTCCGCCTTGCTGCAGCCTCCCCCGTCCCTGGTGTCCCCGGGGTCTCAGAGCCGCAGCCCAGGTCCAGCAACACCATTAACTTGGGTGGGTTGGGGGCTCCTGAGGCAGGCCGGGGGGTACTGAGCTCACTTCACACTGGGGATCCAACAGACTCCCATGGGGGACCACAGCCCTGCCCCTCCCCTTCTGCCCTCGGCCAGCAGGAACGGCAAGTGCACTCAGTGTCCTTGGGACTCGGGCTCATCTGGCACTGCCCAGCCCTGCTTCTCAGCCCTTGGCCAGGGGTGCGCAGCCCAGGGGGGCAGAAGCCTTGCCCTAAGGGGCAGGTCCCTGGGCCTGGGAAGGCCCCCAGGCAGGCAGCTGTCAGAGGAAGGAACCAATCAGTGGTAAGTGTGGCCCGGAGTCAGGGCAGTGGATGGCAGGCTGCCCGCCAGAACCCCCCCCTGTAGGGCAGGACATGCTAGGCCCCAGTTTCCCTATACTGCTGGATACCCAGGTGCCTCCAGCTGCAGGGGCCCCCTTAGCCTCTCTGGGGAGCGGAGCACATTTCAAGCTCAGCCGAGATTCTGACTTGCTTGAGATCCTCAGAACCCACTCCCCACCCCACATGCACACAAACAGGTCGAAGGGCCTGGCCTGGCTGTGCCAGCCATGGATGGGCTATCACAGCCAGCTTCCTGGAGGAGGAGGCATTTCCCTGAACCTTCGGTGGGGGGTGAACGTATGGGTCGAGATGATGGAGGGAAGAGCAGGGCCTGCTGGGGGCTGTGCAGGGAGCCATCAGAGGCTGGAAGAAGAGGAGACCAGATTTGGGGACCTGACTTCCCGGCAGAAGCTCTCGGGTCTTGTGAGCAGGGCCTGGAGTTAGAGGCTGATAAGGCCCTGTGGGCAGCTCTTGTTCTCCCTTCCTTCCTCCCTTCCCAGGACCCGCCCAGCAGCTGCTCTGGGGACTTGGGGAGCCCTAAGCAGTGGGATCGGGGCCCACAGGGATGTGGATTTCCTGTCCGGGAGCCGCCACGTCGGGAACCCCAGCCAGCCACCGGCTCTGACACACACTCCCTCAGGAAATCCTGGCCCCATGGCGACCCCCAGCTCAGGCAGGCTGGAGCCCTGTGGGGTGCTCCCATGGGGCCAGCCAGTGATCCTCCTATAGCCCCTGCACGGGGCACCCTGCCAGCCCAGGCCCCCGGCCCTCCACTCCGGGCACAGCGCCCCCATCACCCCGGGCCCGGGGCCTCACCAGCTCCTCCGAGTGGTGACTGGTACAGCTCCGACCCGCGCTTTCCTGGCTGCCTCCTCAGCCTGCGACAGCCACGCAGGCTTCTCTGGGGGGCCGAAGACAGCCCAGGGTCTGGCACCCATTGCAGACCCTCTCCCTGGGAAAATGCGTAACCGCACAGAATTTCACACCCAACTTTCGGAGTTTCAGGGGGATTACAGACCCAGGAAGCTCCAGACCATCTTGAGAGGGGTCCATGGGCCTCTGGCTAAGCCCTGACCAGGGAGGAGGTGTTCCTGCCCCATCCGACAGGTGCGAAAACAGAGGCTCAGAAGGGATGCAGACACGAAGGGTGTCCGGGGTTGCTCAGAGCCCCGCAGGCTGGGTCTTGGCCTGCTGGCAACTGGAGAGCCACGGCAAGGGGTGGGAAGCTCCCATGCCCCCCAGGCTCTCTGGGCTCCCCGGGGGGAAGCTCTGAAGCTGGGACAGCAGCTCCATCACACCCGGGGCCTGGCGATGCCAGGGCCAGAGGCCAGCCTCCAGCCGGCCCCGTCGCAGCACCAGCTGGTGGGGAATGCTGGTCCTCCTGGGGCCCAGGCCGGCCCAGGCCGGCCCAGGCCCCGCCAGCATCCCCAGCATGGGGAAGAGCCTGCCCAGGGCTCAAATCCCAGCTGCATCCTCCAGTTGGCTGTGGAGACTAGGGCCACATGGTTTCCCTTGACCTCAGTTTCCCTAGCTCACAGGAGCTGACCGCAAGTCGAAGACAGAGCCCTGGGCCCCAGAGTTTTCCCAAGAGACAAGTCAGGCACACCTGGCCCCAGGCCTCTAAGCCTCTGACCCAGTAGATTCCCCTGGGGCGGCTGGCTGGACCTCCCAAGGCCTCAGTGTCCCCAGCTGTCCCCAGCTGTAGAGGGGAGATAGAATGTGAGCTTTTCAGGTTCGCCGAGCTGCTATCTACAAAGTGGGCAACGTGCTCTCGATTGGGGGTGGCTGATGGTGGCCAAGTCCCCCTCCTTACTCTGCTGTACCAGCCCTGAGACTCAAGCCGAGAGAGAGGGCCGGGGTCATAGAGAGCAGTTCCGGGTGCTTCACGGGTCGGGCGCAGAGAAGGGCCTCTCACCAGGGTGGGGGAGGAAGCAAACGGAGCAGTTCACACCAGCTCAACCCAAAGCCTCAGAACCCTGATGAGGGGGGCAGCCCCCCTGCCCCCCACATAGTTCCCCCAACCCCAGCATCTCTGGAGCACTTTGTCTAGGGTCCCATGTGTATCTCCGGGACAGATTCGGGAGCACAGCACGGGGCAGGGGCTTCCATGGAGAACGCCGAAGTCCAGCTGTGCTCTAGAGGAGGGTCGACCCCAGTGCAGGGACAAGGAGACCCTCTGGAGGCCCAAGGGACCGCCAGCCTGCATATGCTCTGTCACTCCCTGAGCCAGGGAACCCGCCCCGCCTCCTCCTGGTTTCGGAGTTTGTCCCCACGTTTCCAGGCTCCTGGTGGCAGGTGGCAGATGCCCCCGCACCACCCCCCCTCCAGGGTGAGGGGACCCTGGAGACACCACCCCTCCCTCACCCACCGGCTCTGAAAATCACTGCGCAGAGACACGGAGACCCTGCAGGCCTGGCAGTAGCCCTTGCCCCAGGGCCACCCCTGCTGGCCCTCAGCGGCTCTCCAGCACTCCGGACCCCTGTCTCCGGGCCACCAAGAGCACCTGTGTCCAAGAGGGCCTGGCTGCTGGCGATTACAAGGCCCCTTTAAGAGCACCTCTGGGAATCCACGGTGGGGCCCCCTCATCTGAGGTGCCTTCCGGGCCCTGACCCCGCTCGGCCTCCGTCTCTGAGATTCCCTTGCCATCTGCCACCGCACTGGGCTGCCTGCTCCCGGGGAGAGGCTCTGTCCCTGTTTCCCCAGTGCCTGTCCCAGACTGGGTCTCGGAGATGCAGCGAGGGTCCCCGAAGCTCCCAGCGGGGCAAGGAGTCCAGGAGACCCAGTGTCTGTCCCTGCCACCTCCTTTGGTCCTCAGCCAGGAGGCTGCCCCCAGGTTCCCAGGAGTCCCTGGATGGGGGGGCAGTGCTGACTCCTGCCTCCCTGAGCCCGGGGTCAGGCTGCACTGAGATCTTACACCAACAGAGACCAATCCAAGGGGCTTGGGGCCCAGGCTGGGAGGTGGGGACAGCTGCCTGGAGATGAGTGTCCCGGCAGGTGGATGCCAGGGCGGGACAGCGGCAGGGAGCCGGGGAGAGGGGCGGAGGGAACGGGCGGAGAGGGGAGGTGCCCAGGCAAGTGTCTGCACACCCAAGCACGGGGCATGGTCTCCTAAGCAGAGGGCACACGTGTGCACGCGTGCGCACACACACACACACACACACACACACCACCCTGTCTCTGTCTGCCCTGTCCCTCCCCGTCTCCTGCTGCTTCCTGTTTCTGGGGTCTGGGGGCTGCCAGGAGAAGGGTTTGTTCAGAAACGGAAGCCCAGGGGGGTGGCAGCCTCCACTAGGCCCCTGAGCCAGCTGGTCCCTGGGGTGTGGCAGGAGAGGACAGGCCCCAAGGTACCATGAGGCTCTGCCCGGCCTTGATGGCCCTGCAGGGACAGCAGGCTCTGGACACTATCTGCAAGGCAGCTGGGCCCAGCGGCCAGGACAAAGGGCCCTTTGTGCTTTCACCGCCTGCCTCATGGCCAGGGTTAAGGTGGCAGAATGAGCTTCGGGGATGTGCCCTCCCCCGACCCTCTGTATGCCAAGCCCCAGAGAGCAGGACAATGGCAATTACCTTGTCCCCCAGCCCCCGCTGCCTTCCTGAGCCAGCCAAGAGCCTGGCAAGAAGGGGGGTGGGTGCTGGGCCCTGGAACCTTGCATCAAGGCCCAGGACCATCCTGGGCTCCCAGCTTCACTGTCCCTCCCTGGGGTGCCTCTCAAGGTGCCAGCCCCCACCCCCGCCAGACCTGCGGGTGCCGGGGGATCAGGTCTCAGGGGCTCCATTCTGGGACCAGAGGCTGGGTCACCTCCCCTCTGGGTGGTGGAGTTGGGCAGACCCCTGCGGTGGGCTTGAGTGGAGGAAGGGGGGACAAGGAGTGAGGTGGGAGAGAAGCTGAAGGGGAGGGGGAGGAGGGTGTGTTGTCCTAGAGCTTGAAGGTGGGGGCCTGGCTCCGTGAGCTCACCCCAGCCCCACAGCAGGGACCTTTCATTCTTGGGGAGGGGAGGGCAGGCACACCCAGGGAGTGGCAGTGAGACCCCCTTTGGTCTGTCCTGTGCTCCCTTCCCTTCTGATCTCAAGACATCAGGTCCAGCCTCCTGTGGGTGCCTGCGTCCCCCAGGATGGACCCCTGAGGACCAGGATGGGGCAGACAGCTTCCCAGTGTTCTGCGGGGAGCAGGGGAGCCACCCCGAGGGCTGGCCTCCTGAAAGGAGTCGCACCAGGCTCAGTGCCAGGCCCTTATCCCTCAGGGCTCCGTGTGAGGTCCCCAAGCACATCTGGAACCTCTGGCAAGGGGAGGGGACAGGGTGGCCTGTCCCCACGTCCCCCCCCCCCCGGCCTCGCCTGCCCAGTGTGGTGATGGCGCTGCCAGCCCAGGCATCAGTCCACGGCCAGGATCCACCGAGAACCGCATGTGCACATCCGCACGTGGACCTTGGCGTTCCCTGAGATGGACGCTCCTCCAAGCGGAGACAGACGGAACCTGAACAGGGCAGCAGGCGGGCGGAAGGGGCGGAAGCTCAGGGCCACTGGGAGGCAGCAGGTGAGCCTCTCCCTGGAAGGAGAGGGACCTGTCCTCTGTCCTTTCTGCCCAGTTTCTCAGCCGCCTGGAGATCCTTGGCCACTCAGAGCGGGGCAGGTGGGGCATCCCAGTCCTGGCAGCCGGGAGGAGGGCTGGGGCTGACCCCTAAGGCTGCTCACGGGCTTCAGGGCAGGTGTCCTGACGAGGGGCCCCTGCAGGCACTGGGAGGGAGGAGCTCACAGGCGCTGAGCAAGGTGGGAGACAGGGGTCCCCTTGGCTCCCGTCCACTAGGTAGCTGAGCCCCGTGGGAACAGCCCGCAGGCCCCATCGGCCAGGGCTCGACGGAGCTGCCCTGTGGCCTGGCTGGGCCCCGACCGCGACTGGCCGTGTGCGCCCAGCTCTAATGTGAGCGCCGATGAGCACAGTCAGGGCCCAGCTGGGAGGCTCGTGTCCCCAGGCTGTGACTCAGGATGCTGCTGGGAGCCTTGGGGAACCCAGATGGGGACAGGGTGGCAGCTGTGGCCTCAGCCCGTTCTCAGGTTACCTGGATTCCCGCAGGTACCCAGGGGCCGGGGAGGGGCCTGGTCTGCGAAGGGGAGGACAATGCCCTATGGAGGGGGCCCTATAACCTCCAAGGACCCAGGAAGGCCCCTCTTGCCCAGGGGGCCCTGGCTGCCTCACCACACCTGTTTGCTGCTCACACCCACAGGGCTTTGCACACACACGCACACACGCACACACGTGCACTGCCCGCCTCTCTCTGCTCTAACCGCTCAGGACGATGTTGGGATCCATCCAAGGGCCCCACACATGTTGGGTTAGAACCAGAGGTGGGCCCCACAGGCCGTGCTGGGCTCTGATGGGCAGCAGACAGATCGCCTGCAGCCTTGCTGACCGAGTGCCCAGGTTCCCGAGAGCCCCAGGGACCGGCCTGCTTCCACATCAGGAGCCTGAAGAAGATGGGCCGCATGGGGCCGGGTCCTCAGCCACGCTGCCACCGTGTCCACTCCCGAGGCCGGAGGCAGGAAACCAGTCTCACCAGGCACTCCCTCAGTCCGCCTTACTCTGGGCCAGCTCTGCTCTGGGCCTCAGTTTGCCCATCTGTAAATGGGACATCCCAGCATTCAGATGCTTTCCCTGGTGCAGATGGCCGGAGATTCTGCTCTGGGAGTTTCTGGGCCTGGAGGTGAGGCGGCAGGGTGGGGGAGGGCAAGAGGTGACAGGAGAACCAAGAAAGTCTGTGTGGGCAGAGCCAGGCCCAGAGGCAGGCTCCCTGTCTCCTACCAGCCCCTCCCCCATGACCCACCCTCATAATCCTGGAGCATTTATGACCCCTCTCCCACCACCTGTGCTCCCACCTCTCCCCCTCTGAGGGCCCAAAGGCAGTGCATGCCACCTGCCAAGGGAGGGCGGGGCGGGAGGAGCCCCATGAGCCCGTGCATAGAGCTCAAGACAGTCCAAGCCCACCAAAACCCTCCAATAGCCCCAGTCCTGGACAGAGAGCGGTCTGGGGGCTTCTCCCTTCACAGCCTGGTCCTTGTTTCCACTGCCCCCAACCCTGCAGGGGCCCCTGCCCGTGCTGGGCCTGGTCTCTGGAGGCAGCCTTGGACTGAAGGCGGTGGCAGCCTGTCGAGACTTGCCCAGCTCCTGGAGACACCCGTCTCCCCAGGGGCCCTGCAGACCTGCCCCACACGGCAAAGCCCAGCCCCTGGCACCCCTTCCTGCGGAGCTGGGGCCGGGAGGGGCTTTCTCAGGAGCAATGGGGGCGCCCAGCCCCCAGTCTTGGACACAGTAAAGACTGAAACTGGGAGTTTCGGGGACAAGGCGGGGGCGGGGGGGGCGGGGGGGGGGGAGGGCCCAGGCGGGCAGGTGAGCGCAGCAGACTAGTTTCCCGATCCCCTGGAGGGCTCACTGTCTGAGTCTGACGAAGGCCTGGGTGGCCCAGGCCCCTTGCTTTTCCAAGGCAGGGAGGGCCCCCTACCCAGCAGAGCCTGAGAGAGCCAGCCTGGGGGCATGGGCAGCAGCTGGGCAGCCTCAGTGTCCTCATCTACAACGTGGGGCCGCCGGGCATCTCATCGCCGGGGCTGTTTGATGGAGTCTCTCCTCTGCCCCAGCGGCACTGCCTCCTGTGGTCTCCAAGTGGCCCACCGGACCCAGGCTGGGAGGGCGTCCGGGGCCCAGGCTGGGAGGGCGTCCAGCCCCCACCCCGGCCCCCCAGCGCCCCAGCCACATGGAAACCAGCCAGCCTGGGCTCGGACGCCTGCTTAATCTTTTGCTGAAAAGATAATTTCTTTCTGTGCCATTGTCGGGCACTGGGGTGGGGGTGGGGGGACAAAGGGGCTTTTGTGCGGGCAGCTCTGGAAGGACCCTGCGAGGCCCAGCATTTTCCCCTCCAAACGTAAAACCCTGCAACGGGAAGTCTTTCTCATAACCCGCCTCTTCTCCAGTACAGACTCACTTCTGTTCCAGAGGGCCAGGACGTGGCAGAGGGAGGGCCTGGCTGTCCCCTGCAGATGCCCCGAGCGCCCAGGAAGGAGGGAGGGCTGCCGCTCCCAGCCTGCGTGCGGCTGTGGGTGCGCAGAGGGGTTCAAGCAAACACGTTCCCTGGTGCCTACGTGGCTTCCAGCGCCCACCGCGTCCCCGGGCTAGGGAGCCTCACTCCTCGCCACCCCACGGCCTGGCAGGAGGGCCAGAGGGCACAGAGCAGGGACGCAGCCGCCACGCCCCCCTCGGCCCTGTGCACCTGCTGCGGCCTCTGGAAACACAAACCAAAGGGGAAATCCCATACACCCACAAAATTAAGAACTCCCGGTGGGGCGTCTGAGCTGGGGGCCGCCTGAGTGCGTCCCCCCCGTGCTTCTGTGTCTGACTCCAGCCTGGCCTCACAACCCCCAAGCTGCTCTGCCCTCATTTGACAAGCAATCTCCCTCTGCCCAGGGCCTGGGGCTGCGTCACAGCCAGGATGCCCACTGCAGGGGTGAGGTCCTCACCCGCAAACCCGCAGACATTCCTATCCTCACACGCTCGCGTCCAATAACCCATCAGAGTGTTTCCTGGACCGTTCCGTGCTGTGACCAATCCCATCCAGCAGATGAAGAGACGGGGGTCAGAGAGCGGCCCCCCGTGCCCACCGGTGGGAGTGCGCGGCCGGGGCACTTGGCAGGTGACACTCTCCCAGCTCCCCGAGAGCCACCCCTCTGGGCCGCGGCAGCGTCAGCCCTGTCAGGGGCGCCTGTCCACCAGTTCCTCGTGGGGCCTCCACAGTGGGACCTGGCGGACACTTTCTCCGGCATCAAGGCCACTCCTCGGGACCCCTCCCCCCATACCTGGGAGGCAGCACAACCAAGGGTCCTGGGTGGGGGTGGGAACGGAGGAGGAAGGCCCCGCAGCTGGGGGGGGTGGTGCGGGCTGGCCCGGAGATGCAGCGAGGGCAGCTCTGGGAGGTGCAGGTGGGCTCTGGGCGCAGAGGAGGTGAGGGAGGTGAGGGAGGAGGGCGGCTGCTGGAGATGCACCAACACTAAACCCAGCTCCGCCGCCCGGACTGGGCGCCACCCTGTATGAGTGGCAGTGAGGTGACACGCATACCTCTGGTGTGTGTCCACCACGGGCCTGCCCGCCTGCCCCTCCCCAGACCTCTCTTTACACACGGGGAAGCCAAGCGGGTGGGAGTTCATCCAGGGACGCTGGGACCCCAGCACATGGACACCCACCCCCGTGACTTAGCAGCTCGGTGGGCAGCCCTGCTCACGGTCCCTCCATGTCCGTGGTCAGCACTGTAGGGGGTCCCTGGGCAGTAACAGCAAAGCACAGACCAGGGGCTGCCAACGAGAGGGGCTCTCCCAGCTCTGGGGCCACAGGTCTGAGTCCAGGTGTGGGAGGGCCGCTCCCTGCAGGGGCGCAGGGGGGACAGCCCTCCCCGCCTCCTCCAGCTCCCGGTGACTCCATGTCTCTTGGCTTGTGGCCACATCCCCCCAGTCTCTGCTCCATCTGTCCTCCTGTGGCCTCTGCTCTGTGTCTCTGCCTCTCCTCTTCTCTTCTGAGGACACTGGGTGCCAGGCCCACCCTAATCAAGGATGATTTCATCTTGAGAGCCTTTCTGATTGCATTCACACAGGCCCTATTTCCAAATAAAGTCACTTTCAGGGGTTCTGAGTGGATGTGAATCTGGGGGGACCCCACTCAGCTCGCTGAGGGCTCTTGGTGTCTGCTGGGCCCACACAGGCAGCTGCCCCTCCAGGGGAAAGCTTGCTGCCGGTGCTGGGCTGACTCAGCCCTCCAGGGGCTCCCCCGGGCCTGGCACACCACGGTGTGACTCCGGCTGCATGCACGGGTCAGCATCCTGGTGCCCGGCCCACGAGGCAGGACAGCTCGGTCCACAGCCAGAACTTGCACAGAGCTCTCTCTTTCTCTAGGCCTCACTCAAAACCAACAGTCTTCTGGGACCCCCACAACAGGGTCAGGGCGGTACTGGGCCCCTCAAACCCCCAGAGGCCGGCAAAGCACTAAGGGGGACGTTGCTCACAGCAGGGGCGCTTACAACCTCCTGCCATTGGAGGGGCCCCTGCTGGCTCCCTGTGGGCTTCTGGGCCGGCCGGGCTCCGCCCCAGGCTCCCAGACCACGGGCCCCCACACGCCAGCCTGGCGGAGAAGCCGTCGGACCTCTGCAAGGCTCCCCGGCCCGGCGCTTGCCACTCCTGGCCCCCGACTGGAGTCCCTCGGCGTCTTCCACTCTGTCCGACGGAGATGGCAATCGGCTCGGAGCACACAGCAGGTGCCTGAGGTCTGCAGAGGCTCGTCCGCCAGGTGGCCCATCTGACCTCTGTGGGAGCCAGGACAGGGAGCCCAGCGGGCACAGTGTGGGACGCCCCCTGGGCACCCCTGTAGCCTCCAAGCGGGCACCAGCCTGCCGTCTCCCCGGCGTCCGCCTCTGAGTTCCTGCCTTGCTAGAGGGGCATGGCTTTGACGTGGGTCTTCCTGACGGTCAGGCTCTCACTCCACAGGAAAAGGAGCTCACGTGAGGGTTTTGCCAGCTGCTAAGCAGAGCCCTCCCGTTGTACCCTCAGGGAGAGATAGTCCGAGGCTGGCCCCGTGAGCCCCCCTGGAAGACGCAGCTGGGCGGGACAGCATCACCACGGGGCTGAGCCTGTCTCACTGTGGTTCCCGATGTCCCTTCTCCAGGGCCCAGCCACAGGTCCCTCCGGGAAGCACCAGGGAGCCCTGTTCAATGTTCCTGTACAACTTGGCTTTGGAGTTATGGGGTCCCTCCTCTAGTGGTGGGCTTGGTCCGATGAGCAGTGCCGGCTCAGGGCCTGGGGAGCGAGCCTTCTGTGTCAGGGGCTGGGGTCAGCACATTGTCCTGGTTCTTCTTAGCTGTGTCGCTGGGATAATGCCCTGCCTGTGCGCGGGCCCCATGGCCTCGGCCTTATGGCGTATGGGCCTGAGGGCACGAGTCCCACAGCTGGTGCCACATGTCTCCAGAGCAGGCCTCCTGGCTGCCGTGCTGCTCTGATACTCCCCAGCAGAGGAACGTGGGGTACTGGGGGGCCAGGCTCCGGACAGTGTCCCCTCCCGTCCACCGTGGCTCACAGGGAACGGCAGCCACAGCGCACCCCAGCCGTGTGGCGCCTGCTCCTCCTCCTCCCTGAGCACATTGGCCTGGGGTGTCCTCCCCGCTAGGTTAGCGGAGGTGGACGGAGATGAGCGGAGGGTCCTCTGGCCCCTTCCAGAGCTCACGTTCTGACCAGCCCGCCTCCTTCTCCCACTGCTATTTGGGCAAGGTGAGCTGAATTCCAGAACCAGCTCCAGGGTTAAATCCTAAACCCTGAGGCAGGACCCCTGTATAAACAGACTGTCCCTCTCCGGACATACCCACAGCCCCTGCTCTCGCCCCACGTCCTCCAGACCCCTGGCTATGGGGAGGCGTCAGCGGGTCCTGCCGCCTCTCTCTGGCCAGTCTCTTTCCTCCCCCTGTGCTATGGGACAGGGACTGGCCTGGTAACAGGGAAGGCAGGTCCTGTGGGGCCCGTGCCCAGATGCAGCCTCTGCGTGGGGCCCTCAGACGCCCCCACTCTGTAGCCCTACTCCAGGTCACAGAGTTCCTTCTTCCCGGGTCAGCGCCCTGACTCTCCCCTCAGGGACTTCTCTGCCTCCCTGGTCATACCCGATTCCCACTGGTCCTGGAGCCCGGATTCCCCATCCCCAGCACTGGTCACACCATAAAGCCAGGGGCCTCATTGCCCGTGGGTGGAGAGGAGGTCAGGCTGGACACCGGCCCTGACCCGGATGTCACGACCCCTGCGGCTCCCAGGTGCTGGGGAGACAGACCTCCATGGCGGGGGCAGACCTGTCACCCTCCCCTTCAGGGGTTGTGGGGCTCTTCAGTCACCTGGCAGGACAGCAGCCAGGTCCCAGGCCCTGCTCTGAGCACCCCAATCCTGGGGCCACTCTGGTCCCATCAACCTCGTGTGGGTCCCCCGTGAAGCCGGCCTGAGGCCAGGATCCACGCAGCAGCTTTGGTTTGGGGACAGCGGGGAGGGCGGGAGCATAGGGGTCTCGGGGCACGGGGGACAGAGGGGCAGCACGAAGCACTCAGCCCAGAGCTTCTGGGGACAGCCCGTGCGTTGGCATCTCCAGCCCCAAGGTACTTGTCACCCTGGGCACTTAGGGCCTGTGTGAGGGCAAAGCAGGTAAGGATGTGGACAAGTGAGGGGACATGGGCAGTGCCACTGAGTTGGGGTGGGGGAGGGAGGGAGAGGCAGGCGCTGGGAACCACTAGTGTGGGGACCAGTGGTGAGTCAGTGGGCAAGACGGGACAATCTAGGAGGGTTTCCTAGGGGCTGCCAACCCAGGCCTCACTGGGGAGGCCCCTTCTAAAGGGGGCCTGGAACCCACTAGATGAATACATCACGGCCTCATTCAGTGGCATGACTCCGGGGAAGGTGGTATCATTGACCCCACTGTCCAGATGAGGAAACAGATCCCAGGGTGGCCAGGGGGCCTCCAAAGGACCTGCCCACAGCCTCCCAGGCAGGAGCTTCCCCGTGGCCCCAGACCATCCCCTCCTTCGGGGACAGGGTCCAGAGGCCACCTGTAGCCCAGCTCCCCTCCTGGAGCTACAGCCTGCCTCCCCCTGCCTTCCCAGCAGGCCTCTCCCCTGGATGCCCACCACCAAACCTGCTCCTCTCAGCAGGTCGTGCCCCAGAAACCTGGGATTTTCCTCACGTCTCCCCTGCCCTGACAACTACGTCTAACCACCAGCTAGGGTGAACCTCTAAAAAGGAGTCATAAATCACAGCACCCTCTGCTTAAAGCCTTTGACTTCCCAGTGCCTCCTTGTGGCCTAGGTCTCCCAGGTCCGAGACCCAGTGCCTCCTTGTGGCCTGGGAGACCTTGTGTGATGGGCCCTGCTGACCACCACGGTGACCTTCCTGCCCCAGCCCCTGGCTCCCCCACAGCCTTAGTCCCTTTCCTTCTGTTTCTTGGAGGTACCAAACACCCTCCTACCTCAGGACCTTTGCACAACCTGTTTGTCTCTGACATGATGCTCCGCCCCAGCTCTTCAGGTTACTTAGGTGGCAAGGGGCCTTTCCTGACCGCCTCGGGGCGGCCACACATGCCCTGGGAGTGTTGGTGTCAAGTGTGTGTGTGGTGAACTCCTGAGAGCAGAGCCACACCTGCGCACAGTAGGCCCTCTGTGAACAAGTCAGTGAGGGCCTCGGCCACGTGCCTAACCCTAAGGGACCCCAGCCCAGTGGCAGGTTCTGAGGGGGACAGATGGCTGGGGACGTGATAAGGGGCTGCTTGGGGAGCCCCCTGCCCACCCCAGGGCCTGCTTCTTGCCCTGACCCTCTGGGGTTCAAAGGGGCCTACAGGGGCAGACCAAACCAGCGGAGCGGAAATCCTTGTATTTTTCGAGGACAAATGGAAACAAGCTCTTCTTGTTTATTTCCTGGTGCATTGTGGAGCCCAGAGAGGCAGTGGGGGGCGGGGGTACTCTCGTTAACTCTTTCTCCCCTGAATTTAATTGTCCCCCTTCCGGCCAGGCTCCTCCAGGCTCTGGCGCCTGGGGAATGGCTTTCCTGAAGCCGCAGGCTCCCGGCTTGGGGAGGGACTTAAAAGCCCAACAAATCAAAGCGGCAGGGGCAGATAAGGCCGGTGGAGTCTGAACCCGGAAACGTGCCCACACTCCTTATTGGGGGGTGGGGGTCAGGACTGGAGCCAGGGGGTGGGCTGGGCCCCTGGAGGTGGGGACCCCTCCCCACAGCGGGGAGGAGCCGCACTAAACCCTCAGCCCTTGGGCAGCTTTGGGGACCCTGGGCTGGGGGAGTGTGTCTGCGGCAAGTTTTTCCCATGACCTCATCCGGAAGGGCTGAGTACAGGAGGTGAGCCACCCCCACCCCCAGCCGCTGTCAGCCTGGGGGTGCTCTGTAGGGGCTGCCAGCGCCCCAGCGTCTTCAGCCAGGGCTGCCTGAGGCCTGGGCCCAGCAGGTCCATGCAGGGGTCCCACATGCCCCACCCCCTCCTTTGCACCCACCTGCTGGGCAGCCGGCCATGCACAGCTCCCCTGCAGCCTTCTGCCTCCGATGGCCTGCAGCAGGGGGCCATGCACACACAGGGGACTCAGCCCCAGGGAGGGTCCCTCTGGGAGGCCTGGGAGGCTGACACTGGCAGGGTGGTACCTGCCTGAGCCTGAAGGAGGATTGACAGCAGGTAGCCACAGGCAGGGGACACCTGGGACAGGCCTGTGACCCTTCGGGGCCGCCCCTCAGCAAGTGCCTGCTGGAGCTTAGGGACTTTGGCGGCTGGGGTACACCCCAGCAGAGCCTGGAGAGGTCCTCTCCGGCCCGCCCTGCCTCTCCCTGCGGTGGCTTTGGCCTGGTCACCTCCAGCTCTGGCTCCCCCGCCCCCCCAGCAGAGGCTGGACTCCGCCCCCTGGACTCTGTTCTCACAGCTCCTGCGACTCCCACACGGCCCGGCCCCGCAGATGGGCTTCCCGGACCCCCACCCCCCACTCTCTGGAAACACCAACCAGATGTTGGGACTGGGGCCTGTGGGCGCAGGAGGAAGTGGCTGGGGCCGGGGGCTTGGGGGGAACGTCAGCCTGGAACGCAGGCGGGCCTGGCCGGGCTCAGAAAAAGACCGGAGCCCATGCCGCCCCCTCCCCGCGGTGCAGACAGGGGTCCTGAGGACCAGGAGGCCCCGGGACAGACCCCACCCAGGCTGGGGGAGCACAGGCCTCCTTCTTGGCATCAGCCTCGCTGTGCCTCTGTCTCCCTGAGCCTGCCTCTCCACGCGTGCAGCGGAGGCCGGCGGAGTGCCTGCTTCTGCCCAGGGCCAGCCCCGGCCTGCTGCCCACCCCTGCTGTCCGCCCTCCGGCACCTTCAGAGGCTCCGCCCACGCGTGCTGGGTCCTCCGGGCCGGGCCCCAGAGCCTGATGACAGCCCCATTCCTGTCCCACACATACATAAGCACACACACGTGCACATGCACACGTGGGCACATCTGAGCGTACGTGTGTGAATATCCACGTGGGCACACTCGTCCACAAACACCTGCTTGAGGACACGCACGCACACTCACGGGCACGTGGGGGGTCTCAAGCATGTACACAAGCCCACGCCCGCATCGACGCATGCACAGGGCCTACATGTGTGTGCACATGCATGTGCAAGTGAGGCCGTGTTCCTGCACCCACGGTGACACGTGCACGCCTGCCTGCATACTCACACGCCCACACACGCACCCAAAGCTTCCTCCTTCCCAGAAGCAGCTGCGTGAGCCCTTCACCGGACGGGCTCTGTACCCCGTCCTGGTCACGGAGCAGGCGGGACTAGGGGGGAGCCCAAGAGGTCACCAGGGAACTGTGCGATGCCTGGGGGGGGGATGGACACAGTCCAAGAAGATAAACCCGGCCCAGAGCTCTCAAGTGCCCCTCACCTGCTCCCTGCACAGAAGGGCCAGGGCCAACCGCCCCACCGCCCCCCGGGGACGTCGAGAAGCCCCTCCTCCCCAGCATGGCCCCCGGTCTGGACAGGAGTCTTGGGACCCGGACCTTCAGGTCCCACGCACACGGCCCATGTCTGCGAATAAACGTTCCCCAGGTACTTCCTGCCTGGACCCAGCCGGTATGCACGCGCCTGGGACCCAAGCCTGGGAGACCATGGGAGAGTGTGTGTGCGTGTGACAGGCCCCACCGGGCCCCCAGCAGAGGGAGCGTGGGGGCTGGCGTCTGGCCTCCCTCTCCCTGGTTTGCGGGGCAAGGCAGGGTGCCCCCGGCGTCCGGGTCCCGGCCAGATGGGGTCCACCGCCGAGGACACGGATGGCCCCACCCCCGCCTCTCTGTCGGCTCAGGAGGCCCCACTCCTCCTCATGGCCTCCGTGGACCCCGCGGGCCCGCAGACTCCCACCTCCCGTTGCGCACCGTGTCGGGGGCTCCCAGAGCCCCCACGGGCCTGACTCACGCTGTGTACCCCGCAGATCCTCGCAGAACGAATGAGCGCGCCCAGGAAGGAGCAGACAGCGAGCCAACGCGCGGCCGGGACGCACCCGAGGAGACAGGACCGGGCTTCGGGGCTGGAAGAGGGACTGTGCGTTCCCTTCTCCCAGCCCCTTCCAGAAAGGCCGTGCTCCACACCCCTGCCCTACCGCCCTGCCTCCAGCTGGCCTCTGACCCAGTCTCTCCCCTCCGCTGTCTGCCAGCCTGCACATGCGAGACCCAAAGCGACGTGATTGCCTGAAGCATTCAGCGCTGGGCTGGGGGCGGACGCCCTGGAGGGACCGTGGGGAGAGGGCAGAGACTGCGCCATAGGGAAGCAGGTCCGGTGCCCCATGTCCAGGCTCAGACAAACACTCATGCACTGTGTGACCTCCAGCCGGTTGCTCACCCACTCTGGGTCTGTGAGTAGGGGGACCTGGGCCCCTGCTGGACTGGCCTGTGACCCTGTGACCCAAGGCATGCGGGCGAGGTCAGAGGGAGCAGTCCGCCCGTGGGAAGCAGCGGGCAAGGTGGAAGGAAGGCTGGCTCCAGCCAGCCTGGGGGAGGGTGAATGCAGGGATGCCCCCCAGGGAGCTGCTCATTGTGGCCGGGACCACAGGAAAGCGGGGAGGAAGTTGGGGGGGGCTGCAGACCCCAAGCCGAGAGAGGGAGGGGCTGGAGCAGGTGGGGCAGAGGCTAGGCCCCCCCGAGCTGCCCAGGACACCCGCTGGAGACCTGGCAGACGGAGGCACTTTCCCCATTATGGGTCTGCCTGCGGCAGCCCCTGCAGACAAACAGAGAAGGGGAGTCCTGCTGCACGACACAGGTGGCTGGGGACCCCAACAAGCCCGGGATGGGGCGTGGGAGGGTCCAAGAGGCCCCCTCCCAGCCCCGCGCCTGGGGGAGCCTCTGACGCGATGCTCGCAGGTCCTGAGGCAGCCGAACTACAGACTTGGCTGGAAAGAGCAGACGTGTATTCTCAGTCGCTCTGGAAGCCAGAGTCTGAAGTCACGACCGTGGCCGGGCCATGTACCCTCTGAAGGCTCCAGGGAGGGTCTCTGCCAGCTCCTGTGGGTGGCCGGCCGCCCTTGCTTTCCTGGGCTTGAGGCTGTGTCTCTGCTCCTTCCGCACACGGTCTCCCCTCCCAGACTCTGCCTCCTCCTCGCAGGACACCTGTCAAGGGACTTCGGGCCCTCCCTAGTGCAGGCGGATCTCATCTCCAGATCTTCTCCTGACGCCTGCCAAGACCCTCCTCCCAAGTCAGGTCTCGTCCTCAGCTTCCAGGTGGACGTGTTCTGGGGATCGCCACGCCACCCGCCACCCACCACAAATACCGCGGACCCCCAGTCCAGTATGAGATGCGTGCACAAGTGGGGCCCTCCCTGGTCCTGGCATTCAGTCCCCAGGCCCCTGAGGCAAGGTTAGCTGGAGAAGGTATGGGGGCAGTGAGCCTGGGACAGAGGCTAGGAGGCGGGGCTAGGGCTAGCAGGTGGGCCTCCCTGTCCCACTGCCCTCCCCCGCCCCGTGACTGTCCTCCGTGCGAGGTCCCGGCAGTGTGTCCAGTGCTCTCCCTGAAGGCGGCTGGCCCTCCTTGCCGAGAAGTGGGAGGCTCTGGGCCCTGCAGCTTCTGGGTGACGGACAGCAATGGCTGTGGGCAGGCCCCAGGGCAGGAAAGGAGACACCTCCTGGGGGCCCGAGGGCCTGGGAAGCCTGTGGCAAGTGTGTCCCCAGCTCCCGCAGCCCCGTCCAGGCTAAGGTTTCCCCGAGCTGGAGCCGGGTCTGGGCTGGGGCCTCCCCGGTGCGGGCCGGCCTGTGGCCCGGCTCCCAGCATTGCAGAAATGTCTTTTTGTTGGTGGAACAAAGCAGCTTTGAGCCAGGCCCTTATCTCAGGCCGCGGTGAGACAGGACACCACAGCTCCGGGCGGGAGCCAGCCGGCCAGCTTGCACGGGGGCCCCCACGCCCCCAGAGTGGCAGGGAGAGGCTGCTGGAAGGGGGTGAGGAGGAGGCTAGCGGGTCGGTCTCCCACTATGAGGGGTCTGCATGGGCTCAGGAGGGGCACAGCAGGTAAGGCCCAGGTAGACGCAGGCGGGCACCGGTGGGCACGGACACGCACAGGCTGGGTCGGGATGGGGGTGAGCTGCCTTCCCAGGAGGAGGGAGACAGGGGCCCAGTAGCTCAGGGGCTGCTCACCCCAATCCAGGCCTAGATCCCTCTGCAGACAGAGCCTCTGATGCCGGCCACCGGCCGGGGGGGGGGCAGGAGAAGTGACCTCCAGGAGTCCTTGCTGCCCAGCCGGCAGCCAGCCCTGTCCCAGGGAGCTCAGAGGCTGACCCAGGCGGCCTGGCGGGGGCGGGGGGGGTCACTCTGTCCCACATCTGTGGCCAGGCTGGGCCCTGCCATCGCCCATCTGAAGTGAACCGGAGGGCCCCAGGGAGAACAGACACCCTGCTCTGCTCCCTCAGGACCCACCTCAGGCCTCCCGGGAGTTCAGGTGCACCGGGAGAGACCCAGGGGATAACGGCGGAGGTCGGTGACAGGAAACATGGCAGGTTTGAGCCCATTGGCCCCGCACAGGGGACCAACTCAGGTGGTTCTGTGCCCGCATGGCTCTGCAGAGCTTGGGGCCCTCCCTGCCTCCCTTTCCCCCTCGTGTCTGTGTTGGGGGCATAGTGAGACTCGGAGTGAGCATGGGTGGGTCACCAGCCCAGAGACCAGGGTGCTCCTGGCAGGAAACCCTCTCATGGGGCCCAGAGACTGCCCAGCCCTTCTGGAACGTAGGGGAGCAAGGGAGGGGCGGGAGGGGTGGGGGGAGCCCGACAGGAGCCCAGACTCCCTGATGGTGGGTCTAAGGCTGCAGCAGGGCCCCTTGCCTGGCGAGGCCGCTCTGGGCGGACACCCTCCTCGCCCCACAGACTTCTTGGTCACAGGACGCCGTCCTGGTGGCTCGGGGGGAGCCCTCCCATCTGTGCTCAGCGGCTGTGCTCAGTGCTCCAGTTGGAGCGGCACCCCAGGAGGACCAGACTCTGTGCCCTGTGGGGTGCCCCCAGCAGAGCCCCAGCACTGGCCAGCCTGGCCACCCTCGCCGCCCTGCCGTGTGGCACCCCACCCCCCGGGCCCGGAGGCAGGGTCTGGCCTGGAGCAAACAGCCCTTCTGCTCTCCTTCTCTCCGCCTGCCCGCCTCCTGCTGACTTTCCCACAAACACTTTGGGACATAAAACACCTTCAGGAGAAGGACGGCGGCAGAGCCTGCCCCTGTCCCAGGTCCCTGCGCACAGACCCCGGCTACCCAGGCCTCTGTTGGCCGCTGGACTGGGAGACCGCTTCTCCGTCCACAATACCCGGACTGGTCCCCTGACAAGCAGCCTGTGTCTGGGAGTGCAGCCGCGGGGCATCACGGCCTCGGTGGGGTTGGGCTCTGGGTGTGTCGTTGGGGGGCCCCTTAGCATAGGGGACCCCCTGCTGCCCTGGCCTCACCGGCCTGATGCCGGCCTTCCGGCCCGGGGTTGGCTCACTTGGCACTGTTTTCATCTCAGCCCTCCTGTGTTCACCTACTGTGCAAATACCCACAAGGAGGGAGCCGACGGCCCTCAGGCACCGTCCTGGGCTCTGGGGACACAGCACACGCAGAACGGAGGGGCGAGTGCTCCCAGTGCAGCCAGAGCCATGGTGGGAGCACAGACTGAGCTGCAGGTGGAGGCGGTGAGGGGCCCAGCCAGCCAGGAAGGAATGCAGGGAAGGGTGTTCTAGCCAGAGGGAACAGCCAGTGTGAAGTGCTGAGCAGGTTCGAAGTGGTGTGAGGGAGGGGCCGTGGGGTCCGGGAGGCCACAGAGACAACTCTGGCTGCTCGCAGAGCACGGTGAGGGGGGCAGTGGGGGGTACAGTCTGCATCATTCTGAAGTCTGACTGGGGAGCGGGCGTCAGCCAGCACTTGCAGGGTTTGGAGACGGAGGGTATCGAGATGCTGCAGGTTAACAGGACGCGGAAGGCTGGAGTCACCCCGGATGAGGGAAACCCGCAGAAACACCGGGTCTGGGGGAAGATGGAGCTCAGGGTCAGAAACATCAAGGCTGAGAAACTCCCTGGGCCACGGGGGCCGTGCCCGCTCGGCCCTCGGTATTCAGTCAGGGGGTTCTGCAGGAAGTCATCCCGGCTGACATGTGCTTTGGGGGTCGAGTCCTGATGTAGGGTTTGGAGCCCCAGGTCAGCGGTCATAGCACAGGAGGTGGGGAAGAGAAGAGGGGTGGCCCTGGGCAGGGGCCAGGAGGACGGGAGGCCCCAATGGGGACGCAGAGAGGAGCGGCACCCAGGAGGAAAAGGACCCCAGAGCCGGACAGTCACCAGCTGTGAACAACAGAAGCGTGTTCTCCCCCAGTTCTGAGACCAGAAGTAAGAAATAGAGGTGGGACGGGCCCCTGTGGGCTGCTCCATCCAGTAGGACAGCCTGGCCATCCTGGGGGCTCTCCCTGCTGTCGGGGGTCTCCCCAGACAAGGCCACGCTAGCACCATTAGTCACACTTCAGAGAGGGGGTTGCAGAGCCGGGACCCCCAGGGGCGGAGCCAGGGCCAGAGTGTTTCCCACCTGGGAGCACAGGGCCTTTCAACAGACCCAGCCCCTCCCCTCCACGCACAAAATAAACTCACAAAAGAACCGGGAGGTGAGAGGGAGACTGGGACGAAGGGACCATTCCCGCTGCCACCGGGTAGGGCTCTGGGCAAGATGGGGCATCTCTCTCCGAGGGGCCCCTCCAGGAGCGCCCGGCGGCCCTGAAGGGCGGAGCCGGGGATCGGCTTGCAGCAGACAGCCCCCGCCGAAGCTGGCTGGCGGGAGGTGGGCGCCCCCAGTTATGGGGGCAGAGCTGTGCCGGTGTTGAGGAGGGCGGCCTGGGGTACCCCTGCGGCTCACACAGTGCACCCGAGAGCCAGACCCTGTGTGCTCCAGAGCTAGGCCACCTCTGACCCCTGCAGCTTCCCCGCTCCAGCCCCGGGACCCTCCTGTTTCCCCAGATGGCTCCGGGCTCAGCTGTCCGAGGTCACATGTCTGGAATCTGCAGGCTCTTCTTTGAGACCCCTCTGTCCCCAACCAGGTGTGAGCTCCTTGTGGGCAGGAATGGAGGACCCCCTCCCCCTCTTCCTTCCCCCTTCCCCCTTCCCCCCATGGCCCCGCAGGCCTAGCTGATTCCTGAGTGTGTCTGGGGCTAGGCCAGCCTGAGCTGAGGGACCCACGTCAGCCAATCAAATCCTCAGAAGGCAGCGGAGCCGGGGTCCTGGCTGGGCGGCCCCCCGGCCCCCCTCCTGCGGGCGGCTCCTCCCTCAACCAAGAGCCCGAGGGAGAGGGGCTGGGGGGCGCTGGGGCGGCCTCTTTGCTCGTTCCCACGCTCACTGGTCCTGCCCTCAAGCCTGGGGCTCCCAGGCTGGGGGTTGGGGGGGGTGGGCTGCTCTCTCCCTAATCCCTGCCCACACCTCCGTGAGGAGAGCTTTTACTAAATCTCCTCAAATTACCTCCTCGGAGCGCCCCATCTGTTTACTTCTCGCACTCGGACCCGTATCCGACCTCACCTTGGAGTAACGCAAGAAAACCCCTCCCATCTGTTGCCCGAAAGGCACACGACAAGATGCAACGAAATTCTCGGTTAAAAAAAAAAACCGTAATAAAATCTGACTAGAGAACTACTTCCTTAACTTGATAAAATATCCTAACCCCAGACCGAGCTGTTCCTCATGGGGAAGCTTCTAGAAGCATAGCTGCTGAAGCCAGCATCAGGACAACGGCGGGGAAAGAGGAAATGATGGTTATGTAGATGATCCTATTAAGCACCTAAAAACCGGAAAGATTTCAAACAAACAAAGGAATTCCTTGAGACCCTCCGTGGGCATAAACACCAACCCGGTAGCTGAGGTATGAAAGAACAGAGCCTCTAGATGATGGCTATAAACATTATAAAATAGTAGGAAATCAGTAAGAAATATGTCAGGTTCATATACGTATATATTTAGAGAGAGAGAGCGCTGGGAGCTGGGAGGGGCAGAGGTCGCTGGTGGGGGGGGCAGGGGATCTCCAGCATACTCTGAGCTGAGCACGGAGCCCAGCGTGGGGCTCGATGTCCAGACCCCGGGATCGTGACCTGAGCCGAAATCAAGAGTCAGACGCTTCACTGTGCCGCATTCCTACGAAAAGAGCGTTGGATACAACCGAGGGTCATCCAGCGAGATCTCAGCACAGGGGAAGGCCCAGCCTTTTAATGCACACTTAGTAACATAAACATATTGACTCCCTTTAATAAATCCATAATTTATTATGGATGGCACTCTGCTTTTAAAAAACTAACAGGACTTATTTTTAAATCAAACAAACTAGTTCTAAGGCTTGTGCGGAAAATTGCCTGAACCAAAACAACCAAGAAAATTGTGAAAGAAAGAAGTGTGTGCTCATAAGGGTTACGTTTGGTTGCACACAACAGAGACTTCAACAGGTGGGTGCCTCTTTCTCTGTCTTGTGAAAGAAGGCCTGAGCCAGGGAGGCAGCCCAGGGCTATGGGGGCTCCGCGGTATCCCTGACTCAGGATCCTTCCATCTCCCTGCCCCACCCTCCTGTGGTGTGGCTTCCCTTCTGGGTTGGTTGGGTGGCCCAAGGTGGCTGCTGGGATTCCGGTCATCACCCCCACATTCCAGGCAACTGGAAGGAGAAAGGAAGGAGAAGCCTTCATGCTCTCCTCTACAGGGAGAGTCCTTAGACGTGCCATACCTTCCTTCTGCTCCCCTCTCTCTGACCAGAACCCAGCCCGTGGCCACATCTTGCTGCAATGAAGCTGGGAAAGGCAGGTGGTTCCTGCTTTGCTGCCTCTCCTAAAATCAGGTGACAAAGAAGGAAGAGAGAAGGCCACAGAGGCTGGGGTGGGAACCCGCAGTTTCTGCCAAGGTGACAAGAGGGTACTAGACCCTCCAAGTATTAAAATGTTTATAAAGCTACACTAATTAAAAGAGCATAATACTCCACAAAAATAAGCAGGTAGATTAATGGAACCGAATAAGCCCAGAAATAGACCCAAAGACATAAGGGAGTTCAGTGCATGACAAGGATGGCATTCCGAATCCGTGAGGAAAGGTGGATCACTCAAGTCCCGTTTATACCCGGCAGGGCAGGCAGCCACTGGGAAAGAATGAGCGGGGTCTGTGTCTCACACTTCACATCAGAATAAATTCCCAACAGCTCAGGTTTCAAGGTAAAAAATAAAACCACAAAGGCCAGAAAGAAATAGGGAAGAAATTTCCTTATTAACTCGAGGTAACACCTTCCTAGGCATGACACAAAATACAAAAACCACACACACACACACACACACACACACAAAACTTCTTTTACATTCAAAGGCATAAGAAAATTTCTGCATAACAAACCCCCTGAAGCTATCGAGGTCTGCAGCTTAGCAACATTGGGAATATGTCTGCAAACTACATCACAGAGACAAAGGGCTCATTTCTCTCATGTATAAAAAGCTCCAACAAATCAGTAAAAATGGTTAACAATCCAGTAGGGGAAAAGTGAAAAGCAAAGGACTTGAGCAGAGAGTCCGCGAGAAAGGAAGCACAGACGCCCACGGACGTGTGAAAAGATGCTCGGCTTCACTGTGGGTGAGAGACGTGCTTGCCGGAACTTCCACGAGGATGGTGATGGTCACAGTGCGCCTGCGAGAGCGGCTACATCTTTGTTGCCCACCGCTGCGGCACCGTGAGGACCCAGGCTGGCAGTGCTGCTCTAAGTGGTGGCAACCTCGCAGAGGCAATCTGGCCAAGTGTAACCCTTTGAGCCAGTGGCCCCAGTCCCAGAGAGGCATCCAGCCCACAGATCCCAAGTCAGGGCGGCTCAGCTCCTGAGCTGGCCAGAAAAACCCCAATGTAGAAGGCACACAGTGGGATATTCTGTGGGCCCCGGACGTGCCTCAGGGAGGCTGTCTTCCACGCACCTTCTGGGTCCTCCCCGAGTTCTGAGCTACGAGAAGGCATGTCCGCAGGGAACAGCAGAAGGAGGCCAGCAACAGTAGGGAGGGGCCGAATGGGGGTGCTGGGGTCTCACCAAACCCAGGCCACCGGCTCTAGGTCTGGGTCCAGCTCTGCAGGTGTTGGGGAAGGGGGAGGGTGACAAGGTTGCTTATTCATTCATCAAACACAGCTGCACTGGCCCCAGAGCTCAGCCCTGACCAAGGAGGCCCTACCTTCAACTCAGACCCTGGCAGGAGCCACAGGGCGACACTGTGGACGGACAGTGACCGTCCTGTGTGACAAAGGTCCTCCTGTAGATGACCAGGCCCTGAGAAGGGGCACCTCCCAGGCTGGGGTCCCAGACGGAGGGAAGGCAGATGCAAGGCCAAGGGGAGGCCTGGGGAGCAGGCTGCCCTCTCCACTAAAGGAGGTTCCCTCAGTGGCTGGCAGTTCAGCCCAGAGATGGGGGAGGAGGCGAGGGGGCAGTCTCCCCTCCCTGTGGGGGGCTCCCTTTCTGGGGAATCCTGGCCTGGGTTCATCAGTGTCTCATTTGCATGGCCATTCATCCTCTCCCATCTTTCCCAGCCACCCCAGAGTGGGGCCTGGTCCCCCTGCCATTCCCCCCACCCCCTGCCTGCCCCTCCCCAGAGGGAAGGACAATGGTGGTGGGGAGGAGGTGGTGGAGGGGTCTGGCTGGCCTGGCCAGGCTGGTGGGAACCATTGTGTGTGAGGCCCTGAATGTTTGCACTGCAAGTGCCTGGGCTGCTGAATGGGGCACAAGCATCCCAAGAATGCTGCCTGAGCCCGCAGAGGGCCATGCTCTGGAGCACTTGGCCAGCCCAGCACATCCTTGCCAAGCTTCTGAATCTTCCTGTCACTCACACCTGTTGGGACAGAAGGTGGAGAGGGATGAGACTAGCCAGGTTTGGGCACCAGATGGGAGTAACCTAGGGCTGCCAAGCACAGTGGTATAGGTTGTGCACTGCACAACACCAGGATGGCCTGTTCACCTAGGCACCCACCAACCACTACCTGTGACCCTTCAGCCTCCCAGTTGACCTCAGTGATCTCCAAAGTAAAATGGGACAGGAGATTCCTGTCCTGAGAGAGTATCTCTCAGCCCAAGGAGGAGACAGGAGGGGAGATAGAACAGAAGGACAGTGAAAGGAAGGAAATCTGGTAGGGCTGTGAGAAGGGAGCGGCCTGTAGTCTGACAGGCTAGGGGATCCCAGACACAGTGGTGAGTCCATCCCGCAGGTCAAGGGGGGACTGCCGACAGCCCAGAAGGTGCACCTGCTTCCTGTCTGAAATGAGGGGGTGGGTTGGCACCTGCACCCCCCAGGGTATGGGAGGTGGGTGGGCCGACAGACGGGGAAGTGAGCACCCCAGAGATTGCTGCCCGTGTGACTGGTGTTGTTCTCAGAGATGGAGGTGCTGGGCTGTCCTGTTAGGAGTGGGGAGAGGGCACAGGGAGGGAGCACCTGGTGGCAGAGGGAACCGTGAGGGGAAAGGCCAGGAAGCATGAACGGCGTCAGGGCGAGATGGCAGCCAAGGGGCAGGCTGCCCGTGGCATCAGCAACCGGCGAGGCTGGCGCATGGCGGGGGAGGACAAGGGAAGAGAGTGGCTGGCTTGAGGAGAAAGGGACCCGGAGGGGCAGGCAGGAGGCCCAGAGGCCCAAGGGTCTGCCCATGTTCCCTGCCCCAGCGGTGGGATTTTGCGCTGTCCCAGAAGCAGGTTTTCTGTGGAAGCCGTGGAGAGCTTGGGGGTTGCAGGGCCCTGACCTGGTCCTGGCAAGGGGACACTGACGGGCAGCACACCAGCCAGGACAGGGGCTCGGACCAGGCCAGGATCCCCAAGAGGCCTGAGCTGGGGGAGGGCGGCTCCTCCTTCGCTTTGTGAGCCAGTGGCTGGGCCCTGGCCGGCTCCCTGGGGACAACGCAGAGAGAGACGGACATTCTCGCCAGCTCCGAGGGGACAAACAGGGGCAGAGCCCTCCCAGACACACTGCGCTCTGTGACCTTGGGCCAGTGGTACCCTGCCTCAGTTTCCCACCTGTAAAATGGGCATGGCCGCTGTCCTGGCCTGCCAGGGTTGAGGCAGGACTCTGGGACGCTGCTCCATGGAGCTGGTGGAGAAGGTTCCTCGTCGGTGTCAGAACAGGCTCCCTGGGGGACCCAGCACTGGGAGCAAGAGCACGTGGCAAGTGGGACAGGGCCTCTGGTGGTGCTGTGAGGGCTGTGCTTTCGTGGTGAGGATGGGGACACTGAGGCACAGAGAGCCGCGGGGGCTTGCCAAGGACACGGGGTGTGGTGTGGTGTGGTGTGGTGATCAGAGGGCAGAGAGCAGGAGGAGATGGTGGGGGCCCTGGTCACCAGGCCTGGCCCAGGAGTCATCGAAGCAGTAGTCTGCGCCATCTGACGGGGGTCTTGGGGCACATAACCCGGGCCGCGGCTGGGGTGCGGGTGAGCCGGGCTCGAGTGGCATGTTCAGCAAGAGCCCTCTCCCTGACCGCGGACCTGGCACAACCCTGGCCAAGGGCCAGCTCGGACCACAGCTGTCTGCCTGGCAGAGCCCAAGCCACCAGCGTGCAGGAAGCTGTGTGTCAGCGGGAGGAAGCCCTCTCTCTCCTCCTTCCCTTCCCAAAGCTGAAGCCGCTACGGCTTCCCAGCCCAGACCCCCCCCAGCAACAACAGCCCAGCGGAGCCCAGGGCCGAGTGGGGTGCCCCGCCCCTGACACGCATGCACTTGCAGCCCGGGACAGTCACCCGGGAGCTGGCGGGCACAGAACGGCTGAATGCCGGGGTCCGCCAGGCTCTAGAATCCCCCACCTCTCCCTCTGCACGGTGAGGTCGTGGAGAGGAGTTAGGCCTGAGCAGTGGTGGGGGGAAGGCCCCCCAAAGAGGGGACACTGGGCTAGAATAGGTGCCCGAGGACCATATCTCAGAGGCAGAGAGACGGTGGGGGTGTGAGGGGCTGCATCTGGGGGACCCAGCGTGGTCTCCAGCTGTGCAGGGGGGGGCAGGCCTCCAGCAAGGGGCCAGGACAGAGAGAAGCTTCTGCACCATGCCCTCCCCGGTTCTGGGGGTTGGCCCCCCTTTCAGGCAAGGCCCAAGTGCCCGTTGGGGCCAACAGGAAGCAGGTCTCAGCCCAGCTCTGGCCCCTGGCCCAGGGTCCTGG
The DNA here is from genome assembly GCF_002288905.1 of Enhydra lutris kenyoni. Taxonomy (NCBI): domain Eukaryota; kingdom Metazoa; phylum Chordata; class Mammalia; order Carnivora; family Mustelidae; genus Enhydra; species Enhydra lutris. The sequence goes on from NW_019154097.1 coordinate 36,885,398, forward strand.
CTCTGCTCCGGGGCCCCAGCTGTGTGCCCGGCGAGAACAGGTGAAGGGAGGCCTGGGCTGCGGTCAGGGGCTGGAGGGACTAGGGGTCGGGGTCAGCCACCCCAGATGTGGGAGGCAGGGCTGGCCATCTGGACAGAGTGGCGTGGCCTCACACCAGGCCAGCGCCGCCTCCCCACGTTCCCCCAGGCCCGGCCCAGCCCTTGCTGCCTCCCAGGATACCTGGGGAAGCAAAGACCTGCGGCCCTTTGAATGGTCCTCACCTTTCCCCACACCTCAGGCCCGTGTTTCGGAAAAGGAGGCCAGTTCAGGGGACTCCTGGCCCTCCACAGTGAGGGACCTGGGTCCAAACCAGGTCACCTCCCTCCCGGAGCCAAGCTTGCTCCCCTAGGGAGGGGGACAGCACCAGGCTGACCTCTGGGCACAGGGCAGGACCAGGTGGGCCTGCTGCCCGGGGAGAGGGGCTTCACCCTACTCAGAACAGAAAAGTGCCCACTTGACGTACGTGTGTATGTATTTATTTATTTTCAAGTTTTCTTTTTAAGTAATCCCTAACCCCCACGTGGGACTCAAACTCACGACCCTGAGACCAAGTGTCGCAGGCTCTACGGACTGAACCGGCCAGGCGCCCCAAAGATGGGCGTCTGAAGGGAAGGATTTGGTGGCATCTGGTACTTTCTCTCCACCGTGCCGCCGGCACCCGTTCCCGGTCCTCAGCCTGGAGCAGAGCTTGCCGACCCCCCGGCCCCTAGCCGTCTCTGGGATTCCCTCCTGAGTACACATCCCCTCCACGCGGCCCGCCGCACACACCCCACCCCCTGCCCCGCGCCGGGGCCGTTCCACGAAGCACACCGCGTTCGATGCTCCTTATGCCGCAGCATGAGCCAGGACTCGGCTGCCTTCCTTTGCTCCTTCTTGAGACGCTAACTCGTGCTGGGGCGGAGGCCAGGCTGTCCCCGCGAGGCCATCCCGGCTGCCCCTGGCTCCACCCGCACACAGCTCTGTGAGGAAGCTGGTGCTGCCCCAGGTTCGGGGCGAGAACACTGAGGCTGCAGAGCGGGGTTCCCCGCAGGCCGCTGGGCTCTCCCCTCCACCGATGCGGCAGAGGCGCTGGAGTGCGGGGGCATCTCCGCCAGGGGACAGGGGAGCGTGGCCTGGGGCTGGCCGGCAGGGAGAACAGACGCACGCCCCGCTCAGCCTGAGGAGCAGGGGCGTCCCGTGGGGGTGCCGAACCGGGGACCCTGTGCTGAGCCGGGGCAGCTGTGGGGCTTTGGGCGGAGTGTCCAGGGCCCTAGGGCTGTGCAAGGGAGAAGCTTCCATAAGCCCCCTTGGGAGGCAAGGAGAGAGGTGAGGCGTCCTTGGTGTCCCAGGCTCCCTGGGGCCAGGGGAGACCCAGATCTGAGCACGGGACCCCAAGCCCTGGCTCTTGGCTTGTGTGTGGTCCTAGGGGCTTTTTGTACTAAGCCGGAGGCTCCGACCGTCTCCCCAGAAATGTTCCAGCACCCGTGGAACCTCGGAGAGGTGCTCAGGCAGCTGTGGGGCGGCCCGGTTGGAATTCCACTGCTGCCTGTCCTTACCATGGGTCTCGGTTTCTTCTTCTTTGCACGGCCCTACCTCACAGGTTTGTTGTGATGACAAATCAAAAAGAAATCAGTGTGGGGGGCGCCCAGCCAGCTCAGTGGGGGGACCGTGCGACTGTTGATCTTGGGGTCCTGGGTGCAAACCCCACGCTGGGCATAGAGTGCACTTAAAAAAATGATTTTAAAACAGCAAGCAGTCAGAGTGGTGCCCACTGGGACAAGGCTGGGCACGGTCATTCCACTGCCTCCCCCCCCGCCCCCGCCCCAGCTGCAGGACTGGAGTGCCCTGCTGGAGCCCCACCCCTGGGACCACCCCTGCCACGTGGGGAGGGAAGGCCCGTCTGCAGCAGGCCGCTCTGGGAGTGGGGTCGGGGGAGGACTGAGCCTTGCCCATCCGGGGACACTCGCTGGGCCTGCTCCGTGCCATGCCCTACAGATACCGGCTGGACCTCCCTGCCCACCAGAGCCCGGAGGCAGTACCCAAAGGCAGCGGGACTGGAGCCTGGAACTGGAGTTTCTCCCAGGGGTCCGGGTCAGCCCTCTGCCCCTTCCTCGCTCAGCCCAGCTGGCCTTGGGAGAAGTTCTGTCTGGACCCCCAGGTGCAGAAGCGAGTCCTCCTCGAAGGTCATCGCCCTGGAGCTCCAGGCCGTTTTCAGGGCGGGGACGCCAAGCCCCATCCACGTCCTCATTAAGGCCCCACAGGCTGCGGGGGTGGGAAAGGAGGTAGCAGGGGGCTGGGGCCATAGTGTAGACCCCATGGCCAGCCATGCATCCTGAGGGCCTGGGGCTCAGAAACCGCCTCTGGGGGAGCAGGTGGGGGGCCAGGCACCAAGGAGGGGTGGTCCTGGCTATGAGAACTGGCCGCTTCCCACCCGACTCCCTTCCAGACCCCCTGGGGCACATGCTGACCCAGGGACAGACGCTGGGGGCCTGGGTGGAGGGCCTCTACGTCCGGGGTGAAGGTTGAGCCCATAAACCACACAGTTTTGTAAGATGGTCCACACCACGGACCACGAATGGGAGCAGAACGTGACAGGAACCCACGCGACTGTTTCCCCAGCGGCCAGGGTGTCTTCCTTCCCATGGGGGCACGTCGTGGGCAGGTCGTACCTTTGAGGCTCTGGCTGCTCTAGCCGGCTAGAGCGCTGGGCTGAGGCCACGCCATGCTCGGCCCTCCCCACCGCCCATCACAGAGCCAGCATCTCTAACATTGCTGGAACTTTCCACAGACATGACTTTCAACAGCTGCACGTCCTCGGTCAGGCAGATGAGCGCTGGTCTCCGCGGGTGCCTCCCATCCGGGCTGATCCCGGTCTCTGATGGTTACACTGACTGCCGCTGGAGGGGCCTGGGAGGCAGGCTCTCGGGCTTCGCCGGAGCTCCTCAGGACAAGCTCCCGGGGGCAGAACACCACTGGCTCCGGACCACGGACGTCTTCTACTCATCACTGCACAGGGAAGCCACCTGGGATGGGGCCAGACCTTCCACCGAGCCGTCCTCTGCCCACACCACAGAGGCCCGGGAGACGTGCGCTCTGGCTGAGCAGGGTACCTGCGTGGAGCTCACCCAATTTCAAGGAATTCTCACACCGTGGGATGCCGGGGTCAGGTTTCCCTTGGGAGTGGTGACTCAGAGGTCCCCAGAATCTGCCAAGGTCTGGGGTGTGCTGACAAAGGCGGGCTGCGGTCAAGGCCGGGCCACCAGACCCAGAAGCAGAGACCGGCCGCTGACCCCTGGGTTCACCTCGAGCCGGTCCCCTCCCCGCTGGGCCTCAGTTTCCCATGCAGAGCTCCAGCCGGCAAGGAGGGGCATAGGACGAGGGGCCATGATGGGGGGGTGCCAGGGCCCTCTGCAGATGGGGCCCCCACCCTGGGGCCGGGCCGCAGCGAGCCCTGAGAGCTGGCTGGGAAGCTGGGGCTTCATCTGGGCTGTCAAGTAGGTGCTCCCCAAAGCCACACATCCCAGGTCCCCAGCGTTGGGACCCTTGGCCTGAGAGCTGGTTCAGCAGTGGGCGGTGGGGTGGGGATGGGAGACAGAGACATTGAGAAGTCATCATTTCCTGCTCACTTTAAACATTTTGTGAGACCCTTTGACCCAGCCCTTTCCTTTCTCCCCGGGCCTCCCGCCTCCCGTTGATTTTCCTGTTTACTGCGCCCCAGAGGCTGGCCCTGACCCGGCTTCGCTGGGGCCAGTTCCCGAAAGGATGGTTGGAAGCCATTTCCAGCTTCAGGCCACCAAGTCCTGAGCAGCGGGGCTGGCTGGGGCAGGGTCCTCCCACTGCCAGGTCTGAGTCCTGGCTTCTCCAAACCCACTTATGTTCCCTCCTGCAGAGTAAGGGCTCTGTAGGGGGACACAGAGACCCCTCCCCCTCCTCCTCCCTTTGCCCCCTCCTCCCCCTCCTCCATCAAGGGCCTCCAGCTAAGTTACAACAGGCCACCTACCTGCCCACAGCCTGTGAGGCTGGGGCTCTTGAAGGCCAAAACCCAGCGCCCAGAGCAAGGTGCATGGCTTGGCCCAGGCTTTGTTCAGTAAATGCCCTCCAGCTGTGAATGTGGCCCCGGGGTGTCGGAGTCTGGGACCCAAGGAGGACCCACATCCATCCTGACAAGCACATTTGCAAGGGTCAGTTTGGTTTGGGAGCAGGATGGTGGTGACCCCCGCCTTCCAAAGTCCAGAACGGCCCCTTCTGGGGGATGCTGTTGAGGTGTCTCAGGGATGGGATGCTTCAGGGAAGGGCTCCACGCGATCTTATAAGGGCACTGTCGAGTGCCTGCCTTGCTGTGTGAACTCCCACATGCCCGAGGCGGCTCCGGCTGCCCAGGGCGGCCTGGGGTCAGGCCACGTGGACCATCAGACCAGGAGAGCCCGAAGTCGTCATAACATCTGGCATTCCCAGCCCGGGCTCACTTTTCAATCCTCGGCCAGACCTGTGGGGTGAGTTGGGTAGGAAGGAATATTCCCGTTTTCCAAAGGGGAAAAGTAAGGCTCTGAAAGGTGAGGTGACTCCTCCAAGGTCACGAAGGTAGTGAGTGGCAGGACGAAGCTTTGGACCTGGGCTTTCTGCCGTCAGTGAAGGAGAGGACAGTCTTGGGGGACGTTTCCTGTCCTGGGGGGTCTGGCAGGATGCTGGGGACAGGGGCCGTGGGCTGCAGAGCCCAGTGCCAGGGGAGGCTGTTGCCCCCAAGGGCCAGGCTGGTGCATCTGGCTCCTGGCCAGCTCCCAGGCTGGGCTCAAGGCTGGGCAATGTCCAGGAGCCTCACGGGGAAACGCAGCAGCCTGGCTGCCAAGGTGGTAACTTTCTTCTAAGTGTAAGCAGAAACAGTGGCCTCTGGGGGCCTCTGATGCCTGCTGTGTGGCTCTGAGGTCCCCCGAGCGGAAACACCTGCTCAACCCCGGGGACACAGGCGGCCGGCACAGCTCCGTGCGTGAGAGCGCGCCAGGTAGAGCCGGTACACCCTCCCCTCAACCAGTGGCCGGGCCACACAGCCCCTGCTCCACTCGGCAGAGGAAGTGAGCAGAGGGGCAGCTGGAGGGGGTGCCCAATGCTGGGCCTGGCTGGGGAGGGGCTGGCACTACGGCCACCACCTGGCCAAGGTGGCTTGGGGAGAAAGCAGGGGCTTTGGTGTCTGCTGTGATGGGTGGCGGCCAAAGGGCTGCACTAGGCCGCAAGAGGGCTGGCCACGGGGGCTTTCTTGGGCTGGCCTGGCAGCAGGGCAGAAACCAGTGAGAGGGCCTCCTGGAGGAGCTGCTGGCTGCTGTTCGACAGGTTAGCAGGTCAGCTCAGGAAGCCCCGAGTGGTCATTCACACGCCAGCTAGACAGGCCGGCGGCAGCTTGCCCCACCTGGAGAGCTTCTGGAGAGGTCTGAGGAGGGAAGCAGGCTCCCTGGGCCATGCTGTATGCGGTCCTCTCCCTCTCTACTGTGTGTCCCAGTGGTCCTGCAGGCAGGACAGTCCGCCCAGCCCCTAGCTGGGCCACTGTGAATAAAAGGAGGAGATGAAGATTTCATTGCTTTGGAAACAGTAGAGCCCTGGAAGGATAAATGGGGTTTTTAAAAAACAGCTTCAGGTGTGGCTGGATCCAGGAGCTCCAGTGATGCCATCTAGTCTTTATCTCTGTCTCTGCGCTCCTCGAGCTCCACTCCGCACAGTAGGACAAAGACAGCTTGAGTGCCCCCGGCTCAGTGTCTCTTGTGGAAGATGGACTCTGTCCTGGCCAGCCTGGATCACATGCCTCCTCTTGGGTCTGGCTCAGAAGGTCACCCAACTGTACTCATGCGTTTGTCCACACACTGAGCGTCCACATTGTGCCGGACACTGCAGCTCCCCCCAGGTTGTCCCCCCAACCCCAGACCTCAGGAGCGAGTCCTGATCCAGGGGCATAAACCATGTTGAATGAAACCTTATGGAAAAAACTACCATTCCTGCCCCCAATGGTGGGCCTAGCCATCAGGCGGGACATGTGAGGAAGGTGCCCGGAAAAGGAGCCCTGGGGTGCTGGCAGCCACACGGTCCAAGGCTGTCCCCTGGGGTTCTAAGAATGAGAGAAGCACCTGTTTCATTTTAAACGTGACCTCTGCTGGGCATTGCAGATGGCAGAAATTTCGTTATGCTCGTTCTTTGTGTTTGAATGTTTACCATGGGGGGAAAAACACCATTTTCTTTTGTGTAAAAAAAATGTATCTGGTAAATACAAACATGTTTGTTTTTTCCCCGGTTGGTGTTGAAGTGAGAAAAAAAAGTAACTTCGCACCCAGAGATGAGGGTAGGGAGGCCCAGGCCTCCAACGGCTGACGGTGTGGCCCCGCCCTCGGGCACTCTGCCTCAGTTTCCCCCTTGAGGAGCTGCAGCTGCCACCGGCTAGCTGGGACCAGGAGGAGGATGCCCCCTCAGAGGCCATGTTCTCAGGCCGTCCCTGAGTCTCTTCCCTTCCGGTCCCTGACCTTGACCTGCATGGCTCAGGGGTCACGGCCCTCCCACAGCCGAGCAGAGGGGTCCAGGTGGGAACAGGGCCCTAGGCTCTGGGCTCCAAGGAGCTGGGGCCTCCCATTGGGGTGGGGCAGGCTGGCGGGCTCCCTGGAGGCGGCACTGGCCAGGACGGGGCTCCCCACACCTCACGGCACCGTCCTTCCTCAGGGCCTCATGGGACAGAGGCCAGGACTGCTGTCAACACAGGGCCCAGCTCAGGAGTGGGCCACACGTGCCACAGGGGCAATCCGCGGTGGGGAGGGGGCGGGTGCCTCTGGGAAATGGGCACCGGCTCCTCCCCATCTGTCCAGAGGGAGGCTGTTCAGAGCCTCAGGCCATCCCTTGGGCTCCCGGGTTCCCACGCGGTGTCCTTGGGTGCTGGTGCCTTTCTTGACTGGGCAAGGCGGGGGAGGAGCGCCCACAGCACGGCCCCACGGTCCCTGAGTCCTGTAGGTCCTGTGCCGGAACCCGCCCCAGGCTCGGCCTCCCCTGCTGCGTGCAGCCCTGAGCACAGGCCTGTCTGGACCCCTCGCAGGGACGGGAGGGGATCTCAGAATGCCATGATCGCTTGGCCAAGGCCAGCAGCCGCGGGCAGGAGTGGGGCACCTGCACGGGGAGCCGCCTCCCTGCCGTCCAGTCTCCATGGAACCAGAATCCCACAAGCCCACTGAGGGAAGGACAAGATGAGGTTCTGGGGTTCCACACGCCCGCTGCTGGGCTGGGAGCCTGGGTGGCAGCAGAGGGAGCCGACTCCACTCCCTGCTTTCCCACGGCTTCCGATGTCAGAGTGAGGAACCCGCGGGACATCGGCCCATGGGGATGGCGGCCTGGCCCAGGCTGGGGCTTCAAGGACCAGTTTACTCAAATTCAAGAAAACCAGCACCTTCCTCAACCTGCAGAAACAGGAAGCATGATGGCTTGGAGGATGCCTCAGCCGGTCTCCGGCGCGGCCTGGCTCCCTGGGGAAGAAGCACACGGAGGAGACCAAAGCCTCAGACGGGCCAGGACCTCCTGGGGCTTCCTCATGGCTCCCTGGAGCACGGGGATTGGGACCCACCTTGCTGACATCCCTTCTCCATCCCTCAGGGCCGCTGTGTCCTTTCCTGGGAAGGGTCAGGCCCCGGGCTCAGACAAAGCAGGACGGACGGACGGACGGAGCAGGACGGACGGACGTGGCAACTCGGCTATGAAGCTTGCCCGCGCGTTTCTTCCGTGTGTTTCCTGGAAAGCCTGGAGTGCCCATGACCCCGCCTTAGTCACGGGGTCAGGCTGTCATCTCTCAGCCTCCCCGCGACCGGGCACCATGGGCCGTGGACACAGTGGCCCTCTCCCTGCTTGCTGTGGCGCGAAGGTGAACCCCCCCGACATAAGGCATCTGGGCGCCTGTTACAGCTGAAGAGGGACCGGCTGTGCCCACGTGCCCACGTGCCCACGGTGGACCGGGAGGCAGGGGACCGAGAACCTCTGCTCTCTCCACCCTCCTGGGATGCCCCAAAGCCACCTATGAGGGAACCCCAGTTACGCTGCCCTCAGCCCTCACGTCAGTCCCTAGGGTCACGCTCCCAAGCGCCCGTCAATGTGGCACCTTCAGACCGCAGAGGCTTATTCTCCCCCGGTTCTGGGGTGGGAAGTCTGACAGGTGTCGCAGGGCACGCTCCCTACAGAGGCTGTGGGGGGCCCTTCCGCCTGTCCCCACCCCTGCCCCTGATGGTGGTCCTCGCAGTCCCACGCGTCCCTGCCGCTCTGGTCCCGAGACACAAGTCACTGGAGGACGGCCAAACCCCCTCTGGCCTGCCTCATCTCAACGTGACCACACCTGCGAGGGCCGCAAGGGAGACGTGGTGTGTGGACAGGAGCAAATTCACCCAGATTCCCATTGAAGGACCCACCATGGGCCTGCGGCTCACCGGGCAGTCACCGATTCCTTGCGGCATCCGCGGTGGGTCCCCACAGGAGCGGGGAGGCAGGGTGAGGACAGGGAGCTGCTCTGGCAGAATGTTCTTCCCCGCATCCCTGCACGCTGGCCTCTCACTTCGCTGGGTCTCTGCTCCTGGGTCACCTCCTCAGGGAAGCCTCCTGCACTGACCCCCACCCCAGACGGTACCCCAGCACTCTCCTCCTGCCTTCTCTTCCTCCCCCAGGAGCAGGGCACCCCCAGAGCCACGGAGAAGGGACGCTCTGGGTCACTGTCCTGTGTCAGCACTGAGCACGGCAGGAAGGTGCCCCATAAACACACCCCGGGTCTGGAGACCCAGCGACCTCCTCCACAGCCCTGCTCAGATCTACCCAGCAGCTCCCTGGGCCCCCTGGGTGCACCAAGTTTGTTCTGCTGTCCAGGCTGGGGTCGGCCCAGGTGGCCATGCAGCCCGGGACCGGACGTGTAACTGCTAACCCGGGGGAGGGGCCCGGCTCCACAGACAGACAGACAGCTGGGCAGGTGGGCAGGCAGGGTGCTGTGGCCTATGACCTGGCACATGGCATCTGGCTCTCTGGGACCCGCAGGCCCTTGGCGGCAACAGTGTGGGAGGGACAGGAGCTGTGGGTGGAGGGACAGGGACACCTGCGTGTTCTTCCCTCGCATCACTTCCAGCGCTGCCGTCCTAAGTGGGAAGCCGATGTGAGTACAGCCTCACTTGGGAAAGGAGGCTGGATGGCCCCCTTGAGTGAGGGCCTCTGGGGAGCCGGGGGAGGGGTGCAGGTCCGTCTCACGGGCAGCATCCCGCCCCCTGCAATTCACAGGCTCACGTCTCCCCAGCCCTGCCCTCTGGGAACCAGCTTTCCTTCGAAGTAGGAGAGCCCGTTCGTGCATGACACCACCGGAGAGTCCCTCCCAACCCAGCCTCACGGGGCAGCCACATGCACAAGGTACCCGCGTGCTGGGCGCTCAGCCCACACCCAGACCCCCACACCCAGACATCCACCACCTGCCCCCCCCTCCGCCCTGAGCAGGGCACCGGCCTGAATGCAAGTCCCGAGTCGGGGAGCTTGGCCCAGCCCCAGCACCCCGGACCTGGCCTGACAGTGGCCCCAGGCGCCCATGTCCAAGTCCTGGCCGAGGCTGCCAGGCCCCCCACAGACACACACCCTAATCCCATTAGGGCCCGCCTGCTGGTACTGGCCAGGGGAGAGTATGCTGTCTCCCCTCTGCAGGGTGACAGGCCGGGCGGGGCACTTCGATCTGATCTGCTCCATGCAAAGACCCTACGGTGGCTGAGGAACCCCGAGACAGGCTGGGGCGGGCCAGGAGCCCTCTCCTCCAGCTGGGCCAACGCACGCCCACCACATGAAAGACTTGCCTTTCCTTGCTGATTTTTGAAAATTATTGCACCAAATGTTTACCAATGAAACGCTGATTGTGATGATAAGGAGGCTGGGGGAGCCAAGAGAAAGAGCCCAGGGCGGGAGAGAGGGAGGTCACAAAACCCCCTTTCTGGGCATGGAGCTCCAATCCCAGAGCCCGCTGGAATTTGCCACCAAAGAGCCTGTTTTTATTTAAATGGCCCTGAGCAGAGTCTCTGACTAAGCTAACATTCCCACGCCAACACTCAGGCGTCTCTCGTTTTTTGGCCGACTTTTTCCTTAGCTGTCAAGGCAGAAATATAGAAGAATTCTGGTCTTACTTAAGGACGGGGTTGAGGGGGGGTTTCCCTTCCCCTGGGAGATGCAGAACTAGCTCCAGCTGGGCTCTACCTGCGGCTCTCTGAGCTGCGGTTTGCTTCAGGAGCACTGTGGGCCGAACCCCGATTTCCAGCCTCGCTCGCTCAATCGCTCAATCGCTCGGTGGCAGGGGGGCCAGGGGGAAGTGTGGGGGAGAACGGAAGTTCTAAACATGTTTAAATGTGTCGGGAGCAAGCGGGAGGGAGCCTGAGAAAGAGGCTGAGGCCAAGGATGGTGGAGCCCCACCTGGGCTGTAGGGCCGCCTGGCCCCTCTTGCGCAATTCTTCCCTGTGAAAATAAAAGTGGACTGACTTTTAAAGGGAAATTTCCAGCTATTTTTAACCCCAGAAAGGAAGAAAGGGAACGAGGAGGAGGAGGCCGGGAGAGAGGGAGGGAGAGAGGGAGGAGGGACTCCCTGCGCAGCGGCCAGCCTTTCCGTGAGTGACTCAGGCCTGTGCTAAGCCGCCACCGTTTCTACCGAGCCTGAGGGGTGGGGCTGAGCAGTTTCGTCCCCTGGGGCCCTCTCTTTTTGGAGAAAGTTCTGGGCTGCAGCCAACCCGGCTGGGCAGGGTGGAAGGTCCCCAGAGCTGTCCTCCTCAGAGCCCCCCCCTTCCTCCTCCCCTGAAGGTTCTGTGGGGTCCTGGAACCCATGGGGTGAGGACTGGTATGGGCAGACCCCGGTGCCGGGCTGGGCTCCACAACCACACTCAGAGCATCGGTGTCCTGTCCATCCCCAGAGCATGGGGACAGCTTCCCTGTTGGGTCCCAGCCCCCTTGGCCAGCCCCTGCCTGGAGGGTCATGTCTGACCTCCAAAACCCTCTCAGAGCCTGTGCCCATGATGTCCCTCCTCCATGGGGCTCCCCTGATTTTTCCAGCATCCAAGCAGTACCCTCGAGTCCCCACAGAGCTTTCCTCCTCGGAGCCTCAGCCTCCAAGGGACACCCAGAGTTAAGCCACCAAACCCTGAGTGTCCCAGCCCCAGGCCCGGCTGGGCTGGGTTCCAGTTCTGTGGCCCGCTGAGGGGATCCAGGGGCCTGGAGAGGTCCACGCGGGGCTCCTCCTTCTCAGGGCAGGGGACGCCATGCCCAGGGCCACCTGCAGTGGGGTTTCCGCTCTGAGCAGTGCAGGGGCTGCTGGGAGAGGCAGGTGGTCTCTGTCAGGCTTTGGCGCCCCGGCAGCCCGTGTCTCAAGTGACAAGTCTGTGGTCGTCACAGGCCACCCCAGCCCATACTCACTAGCTCACCTGCTCAGGAAGGCGGGCTACCTGTTCAGGGACTTGCCCAGGCAATGCACTCCCCGGGCTCCAGGCCTGCCTCCGTGATGCCAACCCTCCTTCCTGGCGCTCGCCGGCAGGAGGGAGCGGGCCCTCGGCCTGCGCTGACACAAGGACTTGGGCCTCCTGCGCAGTGACCACCAGGGTAAGTAGGTGTACAGGACCCCCGCAGGCAGGGCCCCGTGCAGGTTCCTGCTAGTCACAGCTGCACAGGGAGTGACAGACGTCATCTGGGAGCTCTGCGATGGCTTCCTGGAGGAAGAGAAGACTAAGGGGTGAGGGGTCATTTCTGCAGAGGATAAGACGTGCAGACAGCAGAGCAGGGCTCTGACCCATCGCTGATGGGTCCCCAGGGAGACACCCAGCCCCTGCAGGTGGCCCCAGCCAGCCCCCTCCTCGGGCCGACGACTGGGTACACACCTGGGCCTGGTGACTGCGGACCCCTACATGAGGAGCAAGAGGCAAATGGGGAAGTGAACTATAGAGCCCGGCCTAGGCCCTTCCTCCTCAGAACAAGGGGGAGCCCTCCAAGGTCTGCTTGAACCCATCCCCAGGCAAGCACAACAGCACTCTAGGGGCCCCGCATCCAACTCAGGGGACTAGGTGGCTAGCCCTGCCTGTCCACCTGAAGCAGGGCCTCAAAGCCCTAAGTCCACACATTGGGAAAACTCTCAGCCCTCTGGGAAATGCTCTCGCATTTAGGAGATAGGACTCTGGAAAGGACGTGGCAAAAGGGCCACTGAGGCCCAGGGGCAGTGCTGGTCCCTTGGGGGGGCCAGTGGCCAGAGTCCGGTGCTGGGCCTGCACCTGGCTTTGGCTGGTTGTGGCTGGGGTAACAGGCTGGACACTCCTCAGGCCCCCGGGCTCTCTTTACAAGAAGGTCAGATATGTTTTACAATCAGCTTCAAAAGGTGGTGAGTGAGGCCCTGCCCCTGTGTTCTGCAACCTTCCCACAGCTGCTCTGGAGGGCACCCCTCCCCCAGGTCAGGCCAGCGCCCCTGTTACGGGCCAGACCCAGACCCTCAGCCCAGTTTGTGAGTCCTAGCTCCTTCCCCTCTGCTCCAGAACCCCTGAACCCACACCAAGCAGACCTGGGCTCACACCCTAAGTCCCACCGGCTGCTCCCACCTCTCGAACCACATCGGTGGTGTCTGCCCGGCCCACTGCAGCCCTCCAGGGACCCACCTGCTGCTGTGGATGGAGGCCCAGACCTGGCCTGGCCAGGAGCCAGCCTTGGCCTAGCTTTTCTGAAAACTCAGGAGCATCTGCTTACTTTTCCCCAACCCCCCAGGGCTGCGAGGGGCCCCGGGGGGCCCAGAAGCACCCAGACCAACCACAGGGGGAGGAGCGGGCCCAGCACCCTCCGACCAGGAGACTTGGGCCTCGCCGCTCCTTAGAATCCTGGGGAGCTCTAAACACATTGCCCCCCCCGCCCCCAAAGCAGGCTGAGTCACTGCTGACCACCCCCTTGCCAAATGGGCCGGGAAGGGTTTTCTTATGGGGGTAGGAATGGCCCAAACATCAGCATGGCCTCCCCAGCCTGCCCTGACAATGGCACTCCAGTATCTGGAGGCAGCAGGGAGAGGAGCGGACCCAAATCAGTCCACCTAAGGTGAGCGTGTGGGGCCCTTCTCTCCGCTGGGGCCTGAAAGCTGGCCAGGGGAGACACCGAGAACCTGAGCTGGCCCCTGGCCATGGCCAGCAGCCCCTCCAGAAGCCAGCCCTGCAGCCTCACCCCTACGGGTTCAAGCTCCCCAGCCAGCCTGGGGCCCCTTCCCCAGAAGCCTTGTCTCAACCAGGAGCCCAGCCCCTCGCCGCCCCACCCCACACCCTCCATCAGGTTTCTGGAGTGGCCTGTGCCCTGCGTCTACCTCCCTTCCTTTGCTTCTCCCAGGTGCCCCACATCTACCATCCACACGTCGTCGTAGACTGGCTGAACCCCTCCCCTCCCATCCCCTCCCTCCAAACCCCTGGCCTGGAAAGTTTGATCAAGAAGAGTCAGGCCAGGGACGCCTGGGTGGCTCAGTGGGTTAAGCGGCTGCCTTCCACTCAGGTCATGATCCCAGGGTCCTGGGATCGAGCCCCGCATCAGGCTCTCTGCTCAGCGGGGAGCCTGCTTCCCTCTCTCTCTCTGCCTGCCTCTCTGCCTACTGTGATCTCTCTCTGTCTGTCAAATAAAAAAATAAAATCTTTAAAAAAAAAAAAAGAAGAAGAAGAGTCAGGCCAGGCCAGAAAGCTCAGGCCTAATTTGTGAATGAAAGAGCTCTGGGTCCCCATGCCAGGGGCCCTGCCCACCCCCATCCGCCTCAGGCCAGCCCCTGCCTTGGCCAAACACAAACTCTTCCCAGCCCCAGGTACTCTGGCTTTCCTGGGTCTCCTTGGCCCCTCTTGCCCATGGGGGTACCCCAGGCAGCAGGCGGCACAGGGTTGGAAGCCTGGGAAGCCTGGCTGTCCTGTCTACCAGGGGCTGAGGAGAGCCCTGGCTCCTGGCTGAGGCCCAGAGTGGAGTTAGCACAGCTGGGCCGACCCAGGTAGTGCTCCCCTCCACAATGCTCCCTCCTCCCCTCCTCCCTCCAGGGCTCCCTCCTCTGGTCCTTCCTCCAGAGCTGCCTCCTCCCCTCCTCTCTCTGAAGCTCCCCCCTCCACTCCTCCTTCCAGGGCTCCCTCTACCCCTCCTTCCAGAGCTGCTCCAAGGCAGGAGCGTGAAAACCTGCTCCCAAGCCAGGGCTGAACTTTTGGCCCAAAGCCCATTGACAGAAGGCAGGGCCCCAGCCGAGGGCACCCAGGCAGTGGCTCAGGGAGGAGGGGGTTTCTCCTGAAGCCTTCAGTTCTTCCCCAAGAGTAGAGGGTGTGTGGTGGTCAGAGCCCTGTGCCTGTGGGCTGGGGAGGGGGGACAGAGAGGGACTTTGCAGCCACTCTCTTCCTTCTACGGACAATCTCCTCCAGCCCCCCCCCCCCCCCCCACTGCTCTTACATAAACATGTCTCTGCCTCCAGGCGCCTCAGCTCCCAGGCACTGGCCCGGAGAGAAGTTACCCCAGGCTCTGGGAAGTGCAGCCAGCTTCTAGGGGGAGATGGGGGCAGCTGCCCTGGCCTGGCCTGGCTGTCCCTCCAGCACTCACAGCATCCCAGCCGCCACCAGTGCCACACACAAGCCCAGCGCGACAGGTGCGCTGAGAAGAGTCAGGTGTCCAGTCTGCCCACCACCAGCCATCCCACTCTGCCCACGCTGAGGCGCTCCCCGCATGCTTCGCGGCCAGCCCCGGGGGCTCTGCGGACCTGCAAGTGCTCCTTCCCCAGGCTCCTTCATCCAGCTACGGCCCTCTCAGCCTTTGAGGCTCCCCTCTGGCAGCACCTACCCCAGGAGCCCCCCAGGACGCGGCGCTGGGTGCTTGTACCTCCTCCCGCGGTGCTGACCGCCCTGTATTGGGACAGGGGTGTCTGTCCCCAGGGCCAGGCCATTAACTTTGGTTTTAGGGGGGACTGTGGCAGACATTTCCAACGCACAGCGCTTAACCCGGCTGGGCACAGGATGCCCAAATCTGGCATCGCGGCGGAGAAATAAATCATGCGGAAGGAGCACGTGGGAGGCACCCAGGGCTGCATAGGGGCTAGCAACGAGACTGGGGGGCTCGTGCGCTTTCCCGGGCATCTTAGGCTGGAGGCACCAGAAAAGGGGCTGGACTGTGACCAAGAAGCATCTAGGGGCGGGTCCCTCCTAGGGGAGTGGCAGCGCAATCGTGTGACCGGGCGTTGGCCCCAGGTTGTCTCGTTGGGGCCCCCAGAACCCTCTTTCCAGAAACCGCAGCCCTGGTGCCACTGTCCCTCGGGGTGGCTAGAGCTAGAGTGTCCGTCGGGTCTCCTGGAGGCTTACAACTGAGTCCTCAGGGCTGCTGGGAGGAGAGCCCTGGTTCAGGGTTTACGTACGGCTGTCGGGGGCATGACCTCTCCCGCCCCGGGCCTGGGGACCCCTAAGCGGCCTCGGCCGCCCGTCCCCACCGCGCACGGTACCCTCAGACTCCCCTGTGCCCACTCCGCCCGCGCCTCCTCCGCTATTGAGATGCAAATCTTTGCCAATCGTCGCCGAGCGCGGCGACCGTCGAAGCCGGATCCTTCCGCAGTCCGGAACCAAACTTTTTGTCGCTGAAAACTTTCGAACAAGAAGTAGTCCCTAGGGCTGGCCCCGGGCGCCCCTTCGCCCCGCCACGGCCTCCAGCACCGGGGAACCGGGGTTCCCGACGCGAGCCCAGCCCGAGCAGACGCAGGCGGTCGGCGCGCGCGCAGGGGCGAGGCCAGGGAGGGCGAGAGGGGTGCGGAGGGATCGGCGGGGCGGGCCCGGGGGGCGGGGCCGGCGGGCGGGGGCGGGGCGCACGGCGGCCCGCGCCTCACTAGTGCCTCGGCCGCGGGAGGGAGCGCAGGGGCGCGGGGCGCGGGCGCGGGCGCGAGCGCAGCGGAGGAACGAGCGGGGGAACGAGCGGGGGCACGAGCCGGGCCCGGAGGCCGCGAGGGTCCCAGCGCCGCCCGCCCGCCGAGAAGCAGAGAGCAGCCGCGGGCCGCCGCCGCAGCTCGTGGGACCGTCCGGCGCGCGCCCGTGCGCCCGAGCCCCGCCGTCCCGGCGCAGGAGGCCGCCCCCCGGCGCAGCGGGCAGCGGGCGGGCAGGCATGCTGCCGCTCCCGGCGCCCCTGCTCTGCCTGGTGCTGCTGCCCGCGCTCGCCGCACGAGGTAGGCGCCCGCCCGCGAGCCCGCAACTTTCCGCGCCCTCCGGAAACTTTGACTGCGACCTGCGCGCGAGCCCCGGCGGCTGGGAGCGGGCGGCCAGCGCGGGGAGGGGGGGACCCGGCGACCCGGGGCGCGGGGAGAAGGACCGAGCCTCCCCCGCGCCGCCTGCCCGACCGGGGTGGACCCGCGCCGCCCGCGCCTGGAGCCGGGTTTGAAGCCGGGCGTGGGGCGCTGGGGGCCCCCGGGGTCCCGGGAGGCCCAGCCCTGGGCTCGCCCTCGGTCAGCCACGCGTGGGGCTTGCCGCCGGGGCAGGCGGGCGAGCTGCCTACTGCTTTTCGATTTGAATCGAGTCGGTTTTGGTTTCCTGTTGCTTTGGGGGCCAGTATCTTTTCCCTCGCCGCTGGTCCGCGCCGCGGGCGGATGTTGGGGCTCGGAGCGTGGGGTCCGGGCCGTCGCGCTGCCCTTACGGAGCTGTGCGGCGCGGCCAGGCTCTCTGGCGTGGTGGGCAGCGGGGCGCCAGGCGGACCGGCCTCCTCCCCATTCAGGACAGTTGGCGAAGGGCCGGGCGAGGGGCGCGAACCCGGGGGTCTCCTTCCCACGCGCGATCGCCGCCCCCAGCCAGGCCCCCCGGCGGTCTGGCCGGGGCGGGGGCCGGGGGGTGGTGCGGGGGTGCGGAACCCCCAGCCGGGACTGGCGGGACTTTCACTTTGCGGAGTTGGAGTTTGGAAACTCTGCGAGGGTGAAGGGGGACGTGGAGGAGGCGCGCGTGTCCCTCTCCACTTCACGTCGAGGGATCCAGTGGAGATTAATTCCTCTCTGGCCCCTAAAAGTTGGAGGGGAGACTTAGCGCCCCCCTCCAGAAGGTGGGGTCCCAAGTCACACCCGTCCCCACCCCGGAGGGGCTTAATTTACACAGCGCTGGCGAGATGGGGAGGCAGCGACTGGCTTAATCCCTTCTGGGGAAGGGGGTCGAATTCCTTCCAAACGGGTGTCTTCATTCCCCTCCCCTGGGTGAAGCTGAAGATGCCCGCCCCCCAGGGGCAGGTATTGGGTGTCCTAGAGGCGGGGCCAGGTCCCCGAGGTGTAGCCCAGTGCCCCAGGAGGCGGCCCTGGTGACAATGGGCTGCTCTGATTCCTAGGCGGGCGGGGCGTCAAGCCTCGCAGCTGTCGCCTTTTCCCACGAGCTGGGGGGGGGCGCAGTGTGGCCACCCCACCCCTCAGCACCGCCCCCTCACAGAACATGTTTGAACAGTAAGACAGTCCTGGTGGCTGGATAGGGGCCCAGCCCCCCTGGGCTCCCCCCTGAAGCCCCATTGAAGAGGGGTCGGGGGTGCTTGGGAGAGTGGCCCAGGGTCATGTCAGATTTCTTAACTGTTGTCCAGATGGCATTTCAGGCCACCCTGTCCACTTTGAGCATGACCTGCCCACCTGCCACCCAGCCAGCCTGTTGCCCTTCCTCCCCATTTCTGACCACGGAACTCTGGGCAGAGTGTTGAAGCCCCTTGGGGTTCACATTTGGGGGTTTCTGAGGTCCCTGGCCCCCAGCAAGCCCATGATGACGCAGAACCTTGTAGGTAGAGGGGTGGCTATGCCGCTTGGGGGGGCCCCTTCCCTGGGTTCAGGGCCCTCCTGCCACCCAAGCTGACCTGACGTCTTGCCCCTCCCCAGGTCTGCGATGTTCCCAGCCCAGTGAGAGCTGCCTGAATGGCGGGAAGTGTGAAGTGTTCCCCAACGGCACCGAGGCCTGTGTGTGAGTACGCACCCCTGCGCCCCTGTGGGGACCTGTTGCTTTTGTCGGGAGCAGAGCCCCTGCCTTGTGCATCAGGGGCCAGCGGGGACAGAACACTAGGCCATTGTCTTGTGGAGATGGCCCAGAAGGCTGGGCGCGGTCACGTGCTACTTTTATTGGACAAAGTCTGGCAATTACTTAATCACCAGCAATTACACTGTGTGTGTGGAGCTGGTCCGGCTGCTGGAGGTTCGAGCATGCCTTTGTGGGCCACCTTGGACTCCTGGGGTGTGCTAGGTGGGAATTCCTGGTACCCCATTTCTCCCTAAAGTCCCTGAGAAACAAGTGACCCTCCGGAGAGGCTGGGGGCCTTCAGAGAGGCCCGGTCCCTGGGGGGTGCCTCCTCCGGGCAGGGCCTCTGAGCCAGAAATGGGCTGGTTCAAAGCCAGACCCGCCCCTCTGGGCCTTCCCGGCTCCCCCTCTCTGACCTCAGGGGAGGTTGGGGAGCTCATCCCCCAGGTTCGGGGGGTTACGCGTGCCTGCCGGGGCTCGGGTTCTGTCTTGGCATCTATAGCTCCAACCTCCCCCCCACCCTCCTTCCCCTGCACCAGCCGCCCATCACCCCACCCATCGGCTGCCGGGCCTTGGTCCCTGAAGCTGGGGCAGGAATGTGTGTTGTGGCGTGCGTACCCAGGGCTCGCCCCGATTAGGAAGGGGACTCCTGGTTCAGTCCCGCACCCCACCTGCCCGTGCACATCGGCCGCAGAGGAGCGTTTCTGTTGTGCCGGTGGCCTGCAGCTGGACTTGGTGAGGTGGGAGTCCGAGGAGGTGGTTGGTGGCTGGAGGAGGGGCCCCTCCTCCCCTGGGGTGGGGGGCAGGGGCACCAAGGAAGCAGGGGCTCCCCAGCCGGTCCGGGTCCTCCGTCCTCCTCAGGCGAGCTGCATTCCCACTGCTAAGGGCCCCTTCCCTTGACAACCCTTGGCCAGTGGGCAAGCAGCCCCTCCTTCCCTGCCTCCACCCTCCCCGAACTGAAGCCAATTAAGCAGGTCTGTGAGCGGTTTAATAGACAAAGAGGACTGTGTCTTTGTCAGACGCTAATGAATGCACACTACTTTTTTTTTTTTTTTTTTTGGTTTTTTGGGTCCTTTTTCTTCTCCTGCAGAAGCCTCACCAACGCTTGATGCCCTAAATCTTGTTTCCTTTCATTCAGAGACCGACAGCTGGGATTCAGGGGAAGCGCGGGGGCTATTGTCGGGAGGCGGATTAATGCCGTGTGATTAATTATGCGTGGCTTCCCAGAATGCATGACTCCCGACTCCCTTCCCGCCGGCCCTGCTCTGGCAGAGCTCACCCATGGGGCGTGGGGGGGGGGGTTCCCTGCGCCTCTGCAGAGGCTCTGGGAAGGCAGGAGGGGCGCTGTGCTAGGGAAGGTGGGAGCCATCTTTCATCAGTGCCACCAAGGAGCAGGGCCATCCCGGCCCAGGAGCCATTGGGGTCTCCCTGGACTGGAACTGGGGCCACAAGGGGGCTGCCTTGGGATGTGGCCCCGTCCTTTCCATTGGGGCGAGACGCTTCCAGGGCACAGAGCGATAGCGCAGCTTGCCCTCCCCTCCCTCCGTCCTAGCACCCTGCCAGCCCGAGCCTGGCCAGTGGGGGCTGGGGTGGTGGGCTTGTCTCCTCCCTGGGGCCTGAGGCCCCCTCCTCCTTGGCGGGAAGCCTGCCTCCGTCTGGCCTGGCGCTTAGCCGAGCTCGGCCCACAGAGACCCCATTGTGCGCACCCCACAGATCCACTTGGAAGACGGAACGGAAGCCCTGTCCTCAGAGGCCCTACCTCTGGGTCGCACCGCGTTGGAGACTGGGGAGTAGGGATGGGGAGCCTGCCAGCCAGGCCCAGCTGTGCAGAGGCCCAGGTCTGGACTCGGAATGCCACTCAGGGATGTCATGGCCACTCCTGTGGTGGGCCCTGGCTCCCTCTGCGCCTCGGGCCAGTGCCTTCTGCTGCGACCTTCTGTTCCCCTTGAGGCCCTGGAAAGTCTGCTAGGTGGGAAGCTGATCGGGGAAGGCACTTTCTTTCCCCCAAGGTGTGAGGGCGGAGGCCCCTGGTGCCAGCCTAGGTAGCAATTCCAACTCTGTAGCATTCGTCCTGGACCCTCTCAGAAAGTCCTTGACCTCTCTGGGTCGGTTTGCTGGCTCCCCTATGGAGACGGTAGTGTCCCAGTGCCGGACACGTTAGTACCTGGTGAGTCATATGTTTCCACCCGAAAGAGAAGAAACCTTCCCCGGAGCCCCACTAGTCAGGTGGCTGTAGGGTTCAGGGTTGGGGAAGAGGTTTTTGCTGGTGTGAAAACTTTCCCAGGACCGGCACCGGGACTGGTGGGCCAGTGGCTGCCAGGGACAGGCCGTGGGGCCTGTCCCTGTGGGCCGAGCGCCAGGCCCAGGGCAGTCAGTGCCAGGGGCAGGGGACACTCACGAGGCCTCCCCCTCTTTTCTTTTGTTTGGAGGAGGGAGAAGGCCCAAGGGGATTGTTGTCCACTGGGGTGAGCGTGCATCCTCCGTCTGAAAGCCTTACGGTGGGGGGCTGCCCCGCCCTGGGTGGGGAGCTGAGGCCCCAGGATTGCTAAGCTGCTCCCCCCACCCGTGAGAAAGTCTGCTCCCTGGGTCGCCGCCCAGGTGATCGCAGAAACAGGCTGAGCCATCGTGCCTGGAGCACCTGGGAGGGAAGGCCAGTGGGCTGGCGGCTGGGGGCTTAGCTCCGGGACCAGCCCGTGTTTGAGGCTGGCTCCGCCACCCACCAGCTCTGTGACCCCGGGTCGCTGGGTCACCTGAGCTCCGACCCACGACTGATCTCTCCGTGGTGTGAAGATTGCATAATAGCCGCTGGCTGAGTGTCCGGTCCCCCCACTTCTCCCTTCGAGCTGACCAGGCGGGTTTCAGGATCCTCGTTCTCAAGTGTCTGGTCGGCCCACCAGTCCCTTTGGTGGTGGCAGAAGGCGCTGCCCGGGGAGGGGCTCCCCGGAGCTGGCGGTTTTATTGTGGCCGCTGGCGCGCACCCCCAGTCCCCTGTGCTCTCCCCCAAGATAGCGGCGCGCACCCCCAGTCCCCTGTGCTCTCCCCCAAGATGCTTCCGAGCACCTGCCAGGTGCTGCCCGAGGAGCTGGCTGGCAGGCGCAGGTCCGCCCCAGCCTGGGCCCTGCTGGGGGTGATGCGGTGACTTTCCCGGCAACACCACGTGGGTGTGACGTGTCAGTCGGTGGTGAGCGCGGTGGGCGGGGCAGCCTGACCCGGGGCTGACATGGCTCCGGCCTGTGACACCATGTGGGTTGGGCACGGGGGGGGGGGGGGGGGTGCCCTGCCCGGATGGCAGAGCACAAAGTGGCGCCTGGCCCTGCCCCTCTCTCTCTCCAAGCCCGTGTCCCTACCCGCCGCCCTGTCGCACCCACACTGTCCCCAGCTCTCCCTGGCTGCTCTCCGAGGAAGCAGGGCCTGAGGGACAACTTCCCTTTACCAGACGAGCTTGGGAGGCTTGGGCGGGGAAGTGACCGGGCCTAGCTTCAGAGGGACTGTCCGTCAGCTCCCGTCACCTGGTCTGGCGGTTTCCACTGAGTCACCTGGGAGTCTTGGACAAGGCTGGGGGAGGGACAGCCTGACTCTCCAGGCCACTGTGGGGCTTCCTCTGTTTCTGCGGCATCTGGGACCCGGGACCAGCTTAGACACACACGGGCGAGACACCCAGGGTGAACCAGGCCGGCCTCCCTGCTTATCTGTTCCGTGTGGAGACCTCAAGGAACCCGCCTTCTTTTGAAGGAACGTGCCTCCTGGGCCCAGGCCCTGCCCCTGCACCGTGGCTAACGTTTTTCCCGTAGCAAGAAATATATATATTTTTTTAAAAGAGAAAGGAAACTGTGCCCTTTGCAGGAAGAGGGTGGGTTCGGGTCAGCTGTTGATGGAGGAGAAGCTCTTCAGCAGGATGGCGGGGGGTGCAGCTCGGGGCTGGGACCCCCAGCAGCTGGCGGCAGGGGAGGGGCCCACGGGACCCCACAGGAGCCGGTGACAGCCCCTGCTGCGCTCACCGTGCCTTCCACGGGCAGCCGGGGCCACGGTGGGCCGAGGGGTGCACCGTCCCAGAGTGGGGAGGGCACCTTTCCTGTTTCGCCTCTTGTCTAGAAATAGTGGGAGGATGTGGCTTGCAGACCTGGTCGAGTGTCTAGATTGCTTTCCTCAACAATGTAGCAGGAAGACATCCGCGTGCAGATGGTCGCCTTGACCGGCCCCCGAAGGCCCTGGCAGACCCATTTCTCGGCTGGCTCACACCCCCTCCAGGTGCGGCCGCCGCCCGCCGGTGCTGGCCAGCGCTGCTTGTCTTTTTTTTTTTTTTTAATTTTATTTTTTATAAACATATAATATATTTGTATCCCCAGGAGTACAGGTCTGTGAATCGCCAGGTTTACACACTTCACAGCACTCACCATGTCTTTTATTTTTTAAAAGCCAGTTTACAGGTGGGAACAACTGAGGTGGCGAGGGGAAGGGGCGGGCGGGGGCTGGGGCTCTGCCTACGTCGGCTCTGTGTGCAGCCATAGCCGCAACTCGCCAGAGGCCGTGACAGGCAGCCGGCTTCGGGGCATCGGACTGTGGGGCCGGCGTGTCTGTGGTCCCGGCGTGTCTGTGGTCCCGAGGCTCCCTGGGACGGCAAGGGCTTAGCTGGCTCTGGTGGGCTGTGTGGGCTCCCCACCCATGTCCTGCCATGCACAGTCTAGAAGATGGCGGGGCCCCCTTCAGACACACATCGCCTCACTAGGACTCAGTTTCCCCCTCTGTACGTGACGGCGTTCCCCTCCGTGGCATCCCAGCAGGACCCTGGGACGGGCCCATAAATGCCCGGGTCAGGGCAGGGGTGCCTGGCAGTAAGGCGGGGCTGGTGGGGAGGGCAGGTTCTGTGAGTCTGGGCCCCGCTCTAGGCTCCGGTGTTCCCAGCAGATGCCCCCCCCCGGGGGGTGCTGGGCAGTGCCTGCTGGGGAGGGCGCGCTGAAGCACAGGTGTTCTGGCGGAGGGCAGACAAGCCGAGGAAGGCCCTTTTCGGGAGCAGCCTGGGCCCTGGGGTGTCTTCTCAGACTGGGCCCCACCTCCCCACCCCAGGACAGAGGGGCTGACAGACGGGTGTTTGGGGATCAGGCACAGGCATCATGAGTTTTGCGGTTTTAGCCACTTGGAGTTCACCTTCGGGCACCTACTGCATTCCTAAGGCTGTGCCAGCGCCAGCGCCATCCGGCTTGGGGCCTGCCATCTGTCCGCAGGCCCGCCCTGCGGCACCGCATCTCCTCTCCCGCACGGCGGGGTCTGCGTCTGCCTTGCCCGCCTCCAATATCTACTAAGCGCTCAGTAGAAACCCTCCTCCCGCTACAGCCCTGCAGCACCAGGCCCCGGGCCCCAGCTCCACAGCCCTGCGAGCTCCTGCTCTAGACCTCTAGGCCCCTGCCCTGGCCAGCCCTGATCTGCTTTCCGCCCCCGATTTGCCTGTCCTGGATGTTTCCCACGAGCACAGTCCCACGACGTGGCTGCTTCTGGGCAGTGTCTGTCTGTGGGGCCCACCTGCCCTGGACCCCAAGTCCCCGAGACGTCAGGGATGGGCTGGTGCTGGGCGTCAGCATCCAGGTCCTGTGGTCTCGGGCTGAAGTACAGAGGAGGTGGGGGTTGGAAGGCTTCCTGGAGGAACTGGCACTCGTGTCTGGGTCCGGGTGGCCGGCCTGCAGTCCCAGTGACCCTAGGCATGCCGCTTAGCACGTCCCCAGGGGAGTCACCCGGGAAATCCTGACTTGCCTGTGGCCCTGGCCTGCTCAGGCTCCACGTCCACTCTGGACCCTGCTCTCACTGGCCGCCAAGCACCAGCCCGCCCCAAGGAGCTCGCAGGGCTGTGGCGGGAGGAGGGTCTTACTGAGCGCTTAGTAGGTGCTGGGGCAGGCGAGGCAGATGCAGGCCCTGCCGTATGGGAGAGGAGATGCGGTGCTGCAGGACACACTGCAGGACAGACAGCAGGCCCTAGGAGTAGGGGTGCAGTCATCACCTGCTGGCCTTTCTGGACTCGAAGGATGGGCTCAGAGTTACTGGGTGTGGCCCTGTGGAAGACAGAGAGGGCTGGGACCCAACCCCTCACTCTTAGATGCAGATGGGGTCCCTGCAGGCTGCCTTCCGGGCTAAGGCAGGCTCCGTGTCTCCCCTGGGGCAGCACCACGGTCCCTCCCGGTCAGGCAGACTTGGGCACGCTGGCACCCAGGCTCACCCCTGTCGGTGGGGGTGCGGCTTTCTTGTGTTCTCTGAGACCCGTGGAATTCTGGGGCAGAAACTCTCCCCCCTGCAGTGTTTCGCCAAGTGGTGGCAACGTCCCACCCCGCGCCTCCTGCTCCTGGGCAAAGGCGTCCCCGCAAAGGCGTCCCCGCACGGCTTTCTCCCGGCTGGGGGCGGGGATCAGCTGGGATCAGCATGTCATTAGCGCCTTCAGGCGAATTACTTTGCTTAAGCCCCTGCTCCCTGGCTTCCCCCTGACGCTTCTTTGAGTGGGTTGTGGACCCCTCGGTCTCCCGCTGGGCAGCCAACCCCCTCCTGCCCCCACTGCCATTTGTTGTCCTGTGGGTCTTGAGCTCTCCTGGGTGGGGGCGGGGGGCTTTCTCAGGAGGTCACACCTGCGCTTCCCTGCCCCGCCCCCAAGCAAATGAAGGCAGCTCTCTGGGGTGCACAGCTTCCAGGAAGAAGGGCCTGGGGTCCTGCTCTCACAGTGGGCCTTGGTGGGGAGGTGTGCACTGGGGAGCCTGGCCTCGGACCCCCACACGTGCAGTTTCCAAACCCAAGCATCCCCTGGACACAGCGGCCAGCCCCTGGCTGGGTCTCGGTCTGGGATGCCCCACACGGTCCTGGCCCAGCCGTGGCTTTGGACCCTTCAGCCCGAGAGCTCTCCTTGCTGAGGTGGGGACCCTTGCTCGCTCCCCGGGCCCTCCCCCGTGCACAGGCTGCTCAGAGATGGGTGTGCATGTGGCGGGGGGTGGCGCTAAGAGGCTCGCCAGAGAAGTGGCCACATTCTGGCGTCGGTGCTGGTCTGGGGCTGGGACCTATCCTGGCCACATGCTAATGAGTGGGTGAGGATTTGTCCCCAGCTGTCCCAGCTCACCCCTCAGTGGGCCGGCTGTCCGTCGCGTGCTCTCGAGGGCTGCAGTTGGTTCCGTTAAGCTGGGTAAGCAGCGCCCTTGTCACTGTTGACCCTGTTCATTTGCTGAGCAAACTGCTCCCCTATGGGGGAGCTGAGGCCTCGGGGAGCTGGGCGGATGGTCACGGCTGTCCTGCCGTCACAGCAGTGGGCCCCGGGAGGCTGGGGTTTGAGAGGTGGTCCCAGAACATCTGAGACGCCCCCCACCCCAAGACTTCTTGGCCCCACGCGGGGTCATGCAGCAGGATAGGAGGATGCCATGGTGGCCCGCAGGCCCTCGGCTGCTCCCTTCCCTGGGGACACTTCCGGGCCCGGGCAGTCACCCGGCTGCTGGCCTTCTGCCTTCTTCACCCCACGGTCGTGGCCGGGCCTGGGTCACAGCGGAGCCACAGGCATCTGCCCGGGGCGCCAGAACCGAGGACCCAGCCAGACCTGCAGTTGACCCTCTGCCGACCGGCCTGGGTCACAGAGCCTGCTCAGTGCGCCTGCCCTGGTGGGGTGTCCCCTTCTGGGACAGGAAGCTGCCAGGAGGAAGCAGCACAGGCCTCCCACCAGCCTGGCCAGGCTGCGGAGGACAGGCAGGGGGAGAGAGGGATAGCCGCTGTAGGACGTCGGGAGGGGGGTAGGCGGGGAGAGCGGCAGCTGGCAGCCTCTGGAAAGGTCTGTCTAGGCGTGCGCAGCAGGGCCCTTCATGGGGCTGGGGACCTGCCTCCCACCATTTCCTCTGTGTCGGTTGTTGGTGAGCGGAAACTGCACAGTTACTGGAAATGAGAGGTTTGGGGAAGAAGCCAGAGTTTTGAGTGTGTGTGTTTTTCCCCTGATAGCTTTTCAGTAAGAGCGACGCTGAGCTCAGCCCGGGCGGTGGGGAGGGTCCTGCAGCACGTCCACCTGCGCCCCAGAGCCTCTGTCTCCCCTCCCTCCAGGGCCTGGGTGAAGTGACTACCTCTGGGCCTTCCGGGCCAACCTGTCCGCCTGACTGGTCCCGGCTCCCATGGGGCGGCCCATGGGGCGGGGCGGCCCCCTCCCCGCTTCCCCTCCCTGGGGTCAGAGTGAGGGCGGCCTCGGCCCTGTCTGCCCAAGAGCCCGGCAGGCCAGGCCGTGTGTCCCGGCGTCCACGTGTGGCCGGGGCTCAGCCCGTGACAGCCTGTCCCCTGGTGCTCTGCAGGCACTGTGCTCTGCTCCTGAGCCCAGGCCAGTGCTGGAGGTGGGCACACAGCAGGAAGTTGAGGCCGGAGGCCGCTGGGTGGCTCGAGGTTCTGGAAGGAGCGGCAGCCCAAGCTGGTTGCCCTGAGCAGGGCTTTCCCCCATTTTAGCACGCTGCTCCCGCGGAGCTGACGTGGCGCTTCCATCAGCAACACAGGCGGGGCGATGCACTTCCTCCCCCCCACCCCCTACTGGGCTGTGTAGCCTTGGGCTGCCCACTCACTTCTCTGAGCTCCTTTCCCTTGGGGAGGACCGGGACCAGGCGCCTCGAGCCGGGTGAGGCGTCCCGTAGAGCTCCTGGCCAGCAGGTGCGACCCTTATGGCCTGTCTGGGGTGATTCCAAGCCAGCGTCCCCTTTCTGTCTGTCTGGGTTCACACGTGGCTCTAACATGGTCGGTCCCTGACAGCAGGTTGGGTGAGTTCTCTGCACCAGAGCCATCCCCTCATGCTCCGAGGCCTCGTCTAGAAAGTTCTCCTGAGACAGGCCCCACCCGGGCACCTGGGCCGAGCTCATGCCAGGGCAGAGTCGAGCACAGTCGGAGAACTGGCTGCAGGGAAGAGCCCTCCTGAGGGCCGTAGACCCATGCCAGCCGCCTCCAGACAGCTGGGTGTCCCCAGAGGAGGACAATGCAGGCCCCACCTTCACCTCCTCGACCCCAGGCCTGGCCTCTGTCTTCTGGCATTTGCCGCGTCCCAGGGCACCTTGGAGGCCGTGCCGAGCCTGGGGCGACGGCCGGGGATGACGTAGCCAGGTACGCAAGCCTGTGGGGGGAGCGTGGGGCCTGCTCTTGGGGCGGGGGTGCTCAGGGGGCATGAGTGGGCAGCGGAGGCCGGAGAGAAAGGGCTGGCGAGCGGTGCAGGGAGTGACGCAGGACGGGAGTGAGCTCTGGGACCACCACAGACCGTATGGCCGTGCTGTGGCCCGGCCGGAGGGAGCCCACAGGTGGCCCTGCCAGGTCCCCACAGGCAGGGTAGCCCTGCCGAGTGCAGCAGGGGGCAGGCTGGCTGTGAGCTCCGGCCCTCTCGCGCCAGCGCCTATGGCTAGGAAAGCCCCCCAGCCCCGTGGAGGAGGATGACCGGCCCTCCCGCTGGACGAGGGCTGCAGGGGAGCCGGGCCCAGAGACGGCCCACCTGCCAGCTGGCTGGGAGGCTTCCTGATTCCCAGACCCCCACCCCCCACCCCAGGTTTTGTGTTTCGGCTGAGCTGGGGGTAGGAATGCATTGTCTGCTGCGTCCCTCTGGGGCTAGGGCGGTCAGGTGAGAAACCCAGGCCTCCTGGGCGGGGTATCTGGGGTATAGGGGACACACACCCTCCCGCTGGACCCGTAGCTGCCTCCGGGAGGGACTGGGGGACAGCCTGGCTCTGATGGCCCGTGGGGGACTGGCTGCTGGTTAAGAGCTGTGTTCAAGTCCAGCTGGTGCAGTGTGCATAACGTGCCTGGGCCCTGGTTTCCTCATCTGTGAAATGGGCCCAGTATGTGCCTGCAGGGCCGGCGTGGGAGCCCGGTGAGGGGAAGCCGGGGGGTCTCAGCACAGGTTCTGTTTCTTCATTCTAGAAGCCATGTGAGAGGGTCCTTGGCGTACTCTGCAGACTCTGGAAAGGAGCTCAAGTGCCCCTGGGGGTCCACCCTGGCTGGCTGGGGGTCGGGGGTGTCACTGTGCAGGCTTCTCCTCTCCCCACGTCTCCTGATGTGGCATCTGCTCCTCAGTGGAGGCGGGAAGCTGCCAGAGTCATTTCTGGCTTTGGCGGGAGCTCAGTCTGCGGTTGCTGACTTCATTAATCGAGTTTTGGATTAAGCCCTCCCTATGGCCTCGTGTGCCTGTCGATTCCTTCATTGCTTCTGAGAGATTGGGGGTGTGGGTCTGGGCTCCATCCTGCTTGGGAGCAGAGGCCCCTGCCTTTGTGGGGGCAGTGGGCCTTCGGGAGAGCCCAGGAGATGTCACACCTGCCACCCTTGTCTCTAGTTTGGGGCTCTGTCTTTTGGCGGACCGGGGTGGGGAGGCAAGGATTCTCTGAGTGGGGGTGGGCAGCAGACTTTCCTCACCCGCCTCATCTCCACGGGGCTCTCTTGTGACCCTGGGGGACCCTGTTCTTGCTGGCTGTGCCAACCAGCAGCCCTCCCCACCCCACAGGTGGGCCTGGATTGTCTCTGTCCCCGGGTGCTGGGCCATCTCAGAAAGCTTCCTGGTTCCCGCACTGGCTCCTGCACTGGCCTTTCCCTCCCTCCAGACCACTGGCCACTTCCCACGCCGAGGGTGGGGCAGCCCTGAGTGACATGGGGACAATGAGCCACTGGGGGCATTGTTTTCCCTGCGGTGGGAAAGGTGACTTCCCAGGAGAACAGGTTCCTCCCCCACACAAAGGGCTTCCCCCAGAGCCGGGGAAGGAAGCTGGGCTCTTCCTGCATTTCCTCTTCCCAGCATATTTTAGACCTTCCAAAGATGCAACTTGGGGAAAAGATTCAAGACAAAGAGCCAGCAGGACCGTCAGCAGCTGTTGGGGCCGGAAAGCCTGGGCCCTGGGTCAGTTCTTACATCTCCAGTGGGGGGTGCTCTCCCCAGAGCTGAGCTGTCCTGGCCGTTCCCAGTGGGAAAGGACACCAGGTCCCCAGATCGGCCACCGTTGTGGGAGGCCCACTGAGGTCACCGAGCTCCCTGCCCAGCCTGTGGTCATCACGCCATCACTCAGCTGTTGCCTCCTGTAAGACAGGTGGCCCCTGCTGGGTTGTGGGGGGACTTGGACTGGCCCTGCCCGAGGGAGGGGCCGAGGTCCTAGGACTCCTCCCTGCCCCCCACCAAGCCTTGACCAGAGAAAGACTTGAGCTCACTGACCCCACTACCCATGGCTGTAGCTCTGGGGACCTCGGGTCTGAGGTCTTTCTGACCTGCCCTCGGTCTACCCCTGTAGTGAAGGAAGTCCACAGGTGGCCCCGTTTAGGTGGGCTGGGACATGGATGGTTCTCTTCTCCCCAGGCCAGGGGTCTCCAACACTCCCGGCCCAGCTGCCCAGGGGTGGGTGGGCCCTAGTTTTATGTCTGGTGTTGGTGGTTTGGCTGGAAGGTGGTGGTCCTTTGCTGAACAGCGTAGGATTGGGCTCTGGGAGGAGCAGCAGGCAGCCAGGCTCCCCTGGCCCTGGTCACCAGGGACATCAGTGATGTTGACTTGGTTGACCCGGACACAGCAGGAGCCCAAGGGCCCCCGAACTGCTTCCTGGGCAGAAGACTCGTGGAGGGGCAGCAGGGGTGTCACGGGAGGGGGCTTCTAGGCAGGCAGTTCGCTGCAGGCCGGGCGGGGGCCATGTGGGGGCGGGCAGCTTGGGGGCCGGGGTGGTGAGGAGTGAACCTCCTTGTTCTGCTCCCCAGTAACCGATCCTGCGGCCACGGGGCACCGGCCCTGCCGGTGGTGGTGGGAAGATGGGCGGTTCTGTGGGGCCGGGTAGACTCAGTTAAGGAGGGACGCTGATCCCATCCCGGTGGCTCTCCACAGCAAGGAGCCCGGGCTGCAGGCTCCCCGGTGGGCTGGGCGCGGCACTCCTTCCTGCGACGGGAGGCATGGGCCTTGCTCCCCTTTGGAGTGCCCCCCACCCCGAGTCCTGCACCGGAGCTCGTCCCGGTCCCGGCAGGGTGGGTCGCCCCTGGGAGGGCACGTCCTTGCGTCCCCACAACTTTCTGTAAACACGCAGAGCTCAGCTGGGTCCGACCGTGTGTTCCCAGAGACGTGGTGAATCACGCAGAAACCAAATCCAGTGCTGGCGAGCGAGAGTCCCCTGCACCGGACGGGGAGGTCGCCGGATGACATGCACGAGGGCCCTCTGAGCACGTGCAGTCTGTTGAGCTCCCCCCGACTCCACTGCACTCGGGAAACTGAGGCCCAGGCAGAGTAGGACAGAGTCCCTCCTCCACCCGAGCCCCCAGAGCCCCTCTGCTCCCGCTACACTCCCCCTGCACCCCCAGGAAGCAGCTCTCCTGGGGTATCGGGTTCCTCCTACAGGGACAGAGCGAGGGGTACCCCATCGCTGCCCCTGGCCCCCAGCTGGCCAGGGTGCAGGCCCCGTGCTTCCCTCTGGACCTCAAACTCCTTGAGGGCAGAGCCGAGCCCAGCTCTCCTCACCCCTCCCTCCCTGTCTCCTAGTTTGGGGCTGAGGGAGCTGTCATCTGTCCCCTGGGGGTGGCAGATGGCTGCTTAGCTTAGAAAGGAAAACAGCACAATTTAGAATTAGTCCCGGGTAAAAGGTCACAGCAACATCTGCCTCCAGATGCTTTTTGGAGTCGCATTTCTATGGAGCGCCAGTGGGGAGGGCAGGGGCGAGCAGGAGGGAGTGGGTGGAAATACTGAGGTGGGAACAAAGCCGGCCAGGGCTGGGGACAGCAGGCCCAGCAGCCATTTGGCGGTCCTCCGTGGGCCAGGGTGTCTGCCGGAAGCCTGGCCCGTCTCGGCCCCCTCCGTGGCCTTCCCCTGGAGCCCCCAGCCCACCTGTCCCTCACCTGCCACGGCCGGCGTGGGTCGGCCTGACGGGCGGCTGGGCAGCTCAGAGGACGGGAGAAAGGGCAGGTGGGGGGCAGATGCTGGGTGGCCTCCAGGAGGGAGCCGCTGTCCCTGTCTGGTCTGCAGGAGGCTCCCCCCGCCTGCCCTGGGCTCATCACCCTGCCCGGACGGGAGGATATGCGGACCTGCCCGCAGGAGGCTTCATTCGGGTCACTTGAGGCCCCCCCCGGGCCCGCTCTAGGCTGGCCGCTGTCGGGTGCTGTTCCCCTGGCCAGGCCGGGGCCCCTTCCCACCAGGCACTTACTTAGAGCAGCCCTCCAGGACCGGCACGGAGGACAGACCGGCCTCCTGGTCCCCCCAGCCGCCTCTGGGAAGTCTGGGGGCTGTGGGCAGAGGGGCCCACAGGTGTCCATCCCCGGGCAGCTCCCGTGCTGTGGCGGGTGGGGAGAGAGGTGTACACAGGGGCAGAGGGGAGGGTCGGGGGCTGGAGGGGGGACAGGCACAGTGGGGAAAGGGTGGCCTCCAGGACTGGCCCAAAGCTAACCCAAGCACCTGCCATCCCAGACCCTGTGTCTGGCTCAGGACTTCCCCTTGGCTCAGGCTCCTGGCTGAGCCCCGGTTATAGGTCATACCCGACACGGCCCCACAAAGCATCTGCCTCTTGTCCAGTCTGCAGGGACCCCCCCCTTCCCTCGTGGGCCTGGCCATCCTGGGGTGCTGGTGGCGGATGGCGGCCACGTCCAGGCCCAGCCCAGGAGCCAGCCAGGCTGGACAGCATGCCTTCACGGTAGTGTCTGCCTGGCCTGGGCAGGACTAGGGAAGACAATGGGCCTTCTCAGCTGCCGCTTTCCCCCCACAGAGGAGCCTCCCTGGCCCCTGCCCCGCCCGCCCTGGTTGGCGCCCAGCTGGGAGCAGCTGCCGTCCGCGTCCCCGGCCACAGGCGCACCTGCTCCCCGGCCAGCCTTTGTCCACGCTACCGACGCCTGATGTCTTGGCGTACTTTCCCCCGCTGGCCTCATTGGCGAGGATGCCACCCATCCCGGTGGATTGTCCTACGGTCTTGCCACCAGAGTCCCCCTCCTGAGCCGGAGCAGGGGGGCTGTTCACAGGGGCTCTGTCCCACTGCTGGAGGGTTTAGGGATGAGCCTTCTGGTCCATCTGGGGATGCCCAGCATCCCAACAAGTTAGGAATCCGTCTAGTGGTGGGGGGACCCAGGGATACCCCCTCGGGGACCCTGAAGGCTTCCCTCCCTTCAAACCAGTAGGGCTCCGAGAGGGGGAGGTGTGGTCAAGGTAGGCTCCCACCCTGGTCTAATGGCCCAGCGTCCTCCACCCAGCACCCACCGCCCGCCTGCCCCATCCGTGGCTGGGAGAGAAAAAAGAGCCTTTTCTCCCAGCGGGAGCAGTGGCCAGCTCCTGCCTGACAATGGAGGGCATTGATAGGTTGGGGGAGGTGCTGCCTGTCCCCCTACACCCATCCCCCGTTGCTCCTCTCCCGGCTCCCAGTACCGCTCAGGCCAGGAGTAGACGGTCAGTAACTCCCCAGAGTCCTGGAGTGTGGTGGTGTGTGGGGGGCGCCGTGCCAGAGCCGCCAGCCCCATAGCCTGCTTCCTCAGCGGGCTAGGCAGGAGCCTGGCTCCGTCCTGATACCTCCCTGCCCCCCACAAAGGGCGACTGGTTTTCCTGAGGCCAGCTGGCTTGGGACTGTTGGCTTCTGACAACAGACGGTGGGCTAGGGTGGCCATTTTGTGTTGTCCTTGTTGCCTTCCCCAAGTGGCCGCCACAGATAAAAACCTGCAGGGAGACAGATGCAGCCCAGGCCTTGGGGACAGACAGGGGACAGCTCATTGCTGAGAGATGTGGAGACCCTGAGACCCTGGCTCCCCAAACTGCCACCCCGCCCATGTGGCTCTGGCTCTAGCCCCTGGGGCAGGCTGGGGGGAGGCAGTGAGGACCGGCAGGCTGCCTCCTGCTGAGG
Organism: Enhydra lutris kenyoni; assembly: GCF_002288905.1. NCBI lineage: Eukaryota > Metazoa > Chordata > Mammalia > Carnivora > Mustelidae > Enhydra > Enhydra lutris. The sequence goes on from NW_019154097.1 coordinate 36,918,180, forward strand.
GTGGTGTCCCCAAGGGACGGCCGTGGCTGTCGCTTCGATGCCAGGGCCGGGGGCAGCCCCTTCTTGGCGGGGCTCTGGCAGATGGGGTGTTTCCGTGCTCAGGAGAGCCCCCTCTTCATCCGGGGGCCTGAGCTTCCCCGCCCACCCCCGCTTCTCTGCCAGGGGGCGGAGGGTCTGCCAACCCGGTGCCTGGAGCTGTGGGTGTGGCATCCCACTGGCCTTCCCAGGCCACCGTGGGCCTGAGGCAGTCCAGGGCCCTGTTACGCCTCGCAGCCTGCGCCCCTGGGAAGAACGATGCCTGGCTGGTCCCAGGGCCTCACTGCACTTCCCCTTGAGTGCGAGGCCACAGGGTGACCTCAATGGCCCATGTGAGGCCCAGGCACCAGAAACTGGGCCAACAGGTGTCCAAGGTGCTCTGGGATGGGGGTGGTCTGTGCAGAGCCCCATCCCTGCAAAGAACCTGTGATACGCCCCCTTCCCAGTTTGTCCGCTCCCAATGGAGCCTGAGCAGCGGGTTCTGGGGCAGGGCACGGAGCTGGCCGACGTGCTGGCCTTCACCCACTGCTCCCCAGCCCTGGGCTGGCTCACCGAGAGCTCGGGAAGGATGCACTTCTGGGCACCTTGATTTCTGTTGCCGTGAAATGGGTGTATTTTTTTGCGGCTGATGTCACCTGGACATTGTGAAGACTTGATCCCAAAGGGGGAAACCGTGTCTGGGCGCTGGGCGTGGGGGATTAGGGGGTGGGGTTGGGGCACCGATTGTGTCCCAGCGGTGTTCCTGTCAGCTAAGAGCCCCCAGCAGAGGGAACTCCACCTCAGAAAGGAAACGGGGAGCAGTCTTCCACATCTCGGGCCTCTGTGTGCTGGCGATCCATGAACCCTTTTATTACCCAAATAAGGCTCGCTGGTTGCAGGAGAGCTAGCAGGGAGAAGCGGGCAAGCCCCCAGCAGGGGAGCTGCAGAGCGCTCCTTCCTGGGGCACAGCTGGCACCGGCCGCGTTGCCCCCTCTGCCTGCTTGCTCAGCTGCTCACGCAGATGCCCGCGCGGGTTTTGAAACCCAGGCTGTGCCCACTGTGCATTCTGCTCTCCAGCCCGTTGCCCCAATTAACATGATCGTTTTTTTTTATTGAGATGGAATTCACTGAATGTGAAGTTAACCACTTTAAAGCGTCTAGTTCGGAGGTGGTTGGCACATCTGTGGTCTTGTGCAACTACCTCCCGTGTCTGGTCCCAGAACCTTCCAGCAGCCCGGAGGAGCCCCCAGCCCGCGCCCGGCCACACGAGCTGCGGGCCCTGCCGACGCCAGGGTGGGGAGCGGGGGCCAGGCCAGGGTGGGGGGCCGGGGCGCGGGCATGAGTAACCGCCCTGGTGTGTCCCCCACAGCTGCAGCGGGGCCTTCGCGGGCCAGCGGTGCCAGGCACCCAACCCCTGCCTTAGCGCCCCCTGCAAGAACGCTGGGACGTGCCACGCTGTGGACCGTGGGGGTCTGGTGGACTACGCCTGCACCTGCCGCCTGGGCTTCTCCGGGCCCCTCTGCCTGACACCCCGAGACAATGCCTGCCTGTCTACCCCCTGCCGCAATGGGGGCACCTGTGACCTGCTCACGCTCGCCGAGTACAAGTGTCGCTGCCCCCCGGGCTGGTCAGGTGAGAGCGGGCGGCGGCCCTGAAGACCCCTGGCCCTGGCCCTGCCCCGGCTGCCCACGTGCTGGGACGCGCAGGGCCGAGGCTGAGCCCACCGGCGTGGCAGGGAGAGGCTCTAGGGCTCTTTTTAGTTCGTTGGGGTTGGTGACCCCTTCCCTAGAGTCTGCATGCCCCTTTCCAGCCCTGAAATTGGTTTCCGCTGCTCTGGGGCCCCCGCTCCTCCTCACCTCCATGAGGACGGGGCTCCTCCGTCTGGTCTTGAGCTCGGGGGCGGGCCAGCTGTCAGTGAGGAGCTCTGACGCCGCACCGGGCCCTGGAGGGGACAGACCGGCTCAGGTCTCGAGGTTGCCTCCCCCCACCAGCCATGCGTCCCGAGCACCTCAGTCCCTATCCACAGGAAGATGGCCACGTCCTGCTGTCGGGTCCTGGGGACTAAAGAAATGCCGCTTTAGGTCTGTGCGGGGTGGGCTCCTCCATGGTGCCCGGAAGCCACCCCCGGGGCCCGGAGGAGGCTCTGGGCGCAGCCAGCCGGAAGCCCGTGTGACCCGCTCGCTGCCCCTCGCCCACCAGGGAAGACGTGCCAGCAGGCCGACCCATGTGCCTCCAACCCCTGTGCCAACGGCGGCCAGTGCCTGCCCTTCGAGGCCTCGTACATCTGTGGCTGCCCGCCCGGCTTCCACGGCCCCACCTGCCGGCAGGACGTGAATGAGTGCAGCCAGAACCCCAGGCTTTGCCAGAACGGGGGCACCTGCCACAACGAGGTCGGCTCCTACCGCTGCACCTGCCGCGCCACCCACACCGGCCCCCACTGCGAGCTCCCCTATGTGCCCTGCAGCCCCTCCCCCTGCCAGAATGGGGGCACCTGCCGCCCCACGGGGGACACCACCCACGAGTGCGCCTGCCTGCCAGGTACCGTCCCGTCGGCCGAGGGGGCCCCAGGGGTGCAGGAATGGGGTGTCCAGTGTTGAGGCAGGGAAGGGTCTGGAAGGGTTACCAGTCAGGAGGTGGACTGCATGGGGTCTAGGTGTCACCCCAGTCCCTGGTCATCACTCTGCGCTCTGGGGGGGTCTGCTGTGACCCCCTAACACTTGTTCCCCTGCCCCCTTCGGTAGGGACCCAGGGTCCCTGCAGCCCCCAGGACAGGCTCATCAGTGAGATGCAGCCCTGGGTGAATCGAGCTAGACAGGGGTTCCCTCTGCCCCCCAGGCACCCCTGCACTCATGGCCCCTGGCTCTTTGCCCTGCTCTGGAACTCCTGGGTTGGGCACGAGCCCCCTCTTCTTGAATTCCCTGGAAACCATGTGCCAGTGGTGAAGCCCACCACAGCCTGCCTCCCGTTTCACTGGGACATGTCTCCTGTGGGTATGGGGGACCGTGAGGGGCGGCCACCTACGGCTGGCCCCCGGTAGTTCCACTGGCCCTGCTGCATGGGCTGGTCTTTGCACCGTAGTTTCTGAGTCAGTTTTCCTGCTGCCGACCTAAAAACTACTGACGGGAAGCTTGCAAACCTCTCAGTCTGTGGGCTGCACGGCCGGCACTTACCTGGGCCTGGGGCAGGGGAGGAGCAGGAGCCGAGACGGTGGGGTCGTGGGGTTTGGCTGCTGGGTGTACAGGGCCTAGCTGACCTGGGGTTACTGGGAGGGCTGCCCCACTGCCATACGCCCCTGCCCCAGCAAAGGGGAAGTGTCCGCCTGCCTGCTGGCCGCAAAGCCCTGGGCCTTGTTACCGCATCAGCCGCCTTTGCGTGCAGACGCCGGGCGTGTGCATTTCCTGGGTAGCGCTGGGTGTTCCCCTTCCTACCTGACCGCTCCAGTGCTGCTGGCTGTTTGGATCGCCCAGGCGGGCTGAGAACTAAGCCCACTTGCCAGGCCCACCCCTGGGTTCTGGGTTCGGTTGCCTTTTTGCTGGCCCGGTGAGCTCGGGCCTGGGACCTCCCATCCAGCCACGTGGCTCACAAGGAGCCTGCCTTCCCAGGGCCACAGTGAGGGCTGGAGGACCCACCAGAGGATACCCCGTGCCCGAAGGTTGTCCAAGGGATGGGGGAAGCCATGGTCAAGGCCCGCTCCAGCACATGTGGGAGCCACAGCCCGGGCTTTGGGCTCCCACTTGGAGGGAGCGTCCTCCAGAATGCTACCCACTTAGCACCTTGGCTCTTTCCGGCCTTTTGCTTTGGCCCCCACAGCACTGGTGGGGTGGGGGGCCCCAAGGGAGGAGACGGCTGCTCCAATGGCAAGAGAGGGGTTCAAAGGCACCCCAGGAGGGGCATTAATTAGTAAGCGGCTGTAGGTTTGGGCTGTTGCCAGCTCACCTTTCTTGGTTGATGATTGAGTGAGTGGGGGTTGAGCGGGTTAGTAGCTGACCGGCGGGGAGGCCGTGAGGCAGAGGTTGGCCCCAGCTGAGGGAGCCACACCTCTGTTCCTGGGAAGCTGAGGGCCATGTGTGGGTCCCCTGCCTAGAACCCTCCCCAGCCCCAGGGCAGTTCCCTAAGACAGGGCATGTGCTGCACCCCCATGGGGCGCCCTGGGGACCCCCACATGGTGCCTGGCTTGGAGGCAGCCACAGGGAACTCTACTATATGAGGCTGTTTCCAAGTGAGCCTCCAGAGTCCCGCATTCTCCAGTCCCCATCTGTTCAACAGGCCCTGGGCCAAATGATTGCTCAGAGAGGAGCGTGTCACCGCTGGGCGCTGGAACGTAGGGCCTGGTCCCACAGAGAATAGGGGACAAGGCCTGGACCCCAAAGGCCCCAAGGCAGCGGGCATACCAGGGCAGGCCGACGGCAGGCCACAGAGGGGCAGCACCCCGCCCATGGGTGCAGTGGGTCCAGCCAGGAGGACGCTGGAGCTGCGGGCTGGGCCTGACCGGGCCCCCGGCTCCCTCCGCCGCAGGCTTCACCGGCCAGAACTGTGAGGAGAACGTGGACGACTGTCCTGGAAACAACTGCAAGAACGGAGGGGCCTGTGTGGACGGCGTGAACACCTACAACTGCCGCTGCCCCCCGGAGTGGACAGGTGCGGCCGCCCGGTCTGGCGCGCAGGGACGGCGTGGCCTGGGGCAGCCCTGGCCCGCCACCAGCATCTGAGGTCCCTGCCCCCGTGGCCACACCCACGCGACCTCGGCTGCCTGGCGTGGGCCCTCCGCAGCCTGGCCCTGGGCAGGCCCTTGCTGCAGCTGGGCTCCCTGGGTCCGGGCCGCATTTGGGGCTCACATCCAGCGGGTGGCACACAAGCGTGGCCCCCGAGCCCCGTGCCCACGGTAGGGCAGCGGCTTGGGCTGCTGGTGGGTGGAAGGCTTTGCGGCGGAGGCGGCCCAGGGCCCTGGCGGCGTTCGCCCGAGCCGACGGCCTCGGCCCCGCAGGTCAGTACTGCACCGAGGACGTGGATGAGTGCCAGCTGATGCCAAACGCCTGCCAGAATGGCGGGACGTGCCACAACAGCCACGGCGGCTACGCCTGCGTGTGCGTCAACGGCTGGACAGGCGAGGACTGCAGCGAGAACATCGACGACTGCGCCAGTGCTGCCTGCTTCCACGGCGCTACCTGCCACGACCGCGTGGCCTCTTTCTACTGCGAGTGTCCCCACGGCCGCACGGGTGAGCGCCAGGCTGCAGGAGCGGGGCTGTCCGGGGTGGTGGGCGGCAGGGGGAGGGCACCGCTGACTCGGCGGCTCCCCCGGCCGCGCCTGGCAGGCACATCGTCCCTGGGACACGCAGATGGCAGCTCCCGGAGTCCTCAGAGATGGCGCGAGAGGGGCCTTTCTAGAGGGAAGAGGGCTGGGGCGCGCTGGGGCAGGCCTGCTGGTGACGAACCTCCCGGCATGACCTGGGTGTCGTGAGCCTGATGGGGCCGCTCGGTAGTGTGGCCGGGAGGCCGGTCATCCCCAGGCGGGGGTTGCCTGACTGACCACTGCCGCCCCGCCAGGTCTGCTCTGCCACTTGAACGATGCGTGCATCAGCAACCCTTGCAACGAGGGCTCCAACTGTGACACCAACCCTGTGAACGGCAAGGCCATCTGCACCTGCCCCTCGGGGTACACGGGGCCAGCCTGCAGTCAGGACGTGGACGAGTGCTCGCTGGGTGCGTCAGGGCAAGGGATGCTGCGGGGGGCACGGCCAAGGGGGGCTGCTGGACCAGTGTTTCCAACCTGATGGGGGAGCCATCGCTTGGAGGACTGCCAGTCTGATGGGGGAGGCAGGCCTGTCCCCGCACGGTCCAGAGGCTGGGGTGCCTGAAGCAGACTCTCACCGGAGCTGCACGCCCCCCCACCCCCCACCAGGCGCCAACCCCTGTGAGCACGCGGGCAAGTGCATCAACACACTGGGCTCCTTCGAGTGCCAGTGTCTGCAGGGCTACACCGGCCCCCGCTGCGAGATCGACGTCAACGAGTGCATCTCAAACCCGTGTCAGAATGACGCTACCTGCCTGGACCAGATTGGGGAGTTCCAGTGCATCTGCATGCCTGGTACGAGGGGCCAGCCTCCGGGCTGGCGGGGCGGGCCCTGGGGTGCCGGGCTGCGGGCTCTGCGGGCAGCGGGAGCTGGCGCCACATCATCTGGGCCCAGGCTGCTCACGGGCCCCTGAACCCCCTCACCGTCCCCCACCCCAGGCTACGAGGGCGTGCACTGTGAGATCAACACGGACGAGTGTGCCAGCAGCCCCTGTCTCCAGAACGGCCACTGCCTGGACAAAATCAACGAGTTTCTGTGCGAGTGCCCCACAGGTGAGGCCTGCCCCCTGCAGGGCTGCTGCTGAACCCCACACTCTGGGCCGGGAACCCCAACACTCTGCTGGGGGGGCGGTTCCTCGGCTTCATCCTGTAGGAGCGTCTCCCTAATGCCCTGAGGGGGTGCCGCACAGCTGCCCCCGGGGCTGGGGGACAAGGAATTCATCTTAGGAATGACTAGGCCAGGCTGGGCAGGGGCTGCTGGCCCCTCACCTTGCTGGGGGCATGAGAGGAGCCCAGGACCCAGAAATCCTCCTTGCTGCCAGGGTTCCCTGGGGCCAAGAGCACCCTGGGAGAGCAGTGTACTCCCTGGACCTCTTAGGGGCATGGGTGGGGAAGAGGGGCCAGCCTGGCTCTCGGAGGGCTCACAGCTGGGAGGGAGTCGGCCTGGCCTGCACTCCCAGCAGTGGGAATGACCCGTCATGGACGTGACCGTCAGGAGCGTCTGAGGGGCTCAGGGAGGGAGGGGTCTGTAAGCCTAGGGGTGCAGGGCCCCAGGAAGCGTTAGCAGGTCAGAGCCTGGGCCTGCAGGGTATAAATCAGCCATCCCAAACCCTGGGCACCTCCTTCACAGCCGGACGCGGCTGAGGACACGGCAGCTGAGCTCAGCTGGGCAAGGGCCCCCTTGGAGGAGCAGGAGCTGAAAGGGACAAGAAGAGAGACTGGGAGGTGTCCCAAGCCCGGGCTTGGCTGCAGCAGGCTCTGGGGAGCCCATCACAGGAGCTCCCCGCTCCGGTCCAGCTGGGGCTCAGCAGGGGCCCCCGGCACCACCGCCTCTGGCAGCAGTGACAGCAGCCCCTCCCCTGGCCACAGGCTTCACCGGACACCTGTGTCAGTATGACGTGGACGAGTGCGCAAGCACGCCCTGTGAGAACGGCGCCAAGTGCCTGGACGGGCCCAGCACCTACACCTGCGTGTGCACGGAAGGTGGGGGCATGGGGGGTGCGGGGACGGGGGTGAGGGGAGGGTCTCCCATGGGGAAAGGCACAGGAGGGCCAGACCCAGCTGGCGGCCTTCCGGGAGCAGCCGCCCTGACGCTCCGGGCCCTGCCCCTCAGGCTACACAGGGCCGCACTGTGAGGTGGACATTGATGAGTGTGACCCGGACCCGTGCCACTACGGGGTGTGCAAGGATGGGGTGGCCACCTTCACCTGTCTGTGCCGGCCGGGCTACACGGGCCACCACTGTGAGAGCAACATCAACGAGTGCCACAGCCAGCCTTGCCGCCACGGCGGCACCTGCCAGGACCGGGACAACGCCTACCTCTGCGCCTGCCTCAAGGGGACCACAGGTGCCTGGCGGGGGGCCGGGGGTAGGGAGCACAGGGGCGCAGGGCTGGGGGGCGTGGGGGCGGGCACCCGGGCTTGACCGCTGCTCTGCCCGCCACCAGGACCCAACTGCGAGACAAACCTGGACGACTGCGCCAGCAGCCCCTGCGACTCGGGCACGTGCCTGGACAAGATCGACGGCTACGAGTGCGCGTGTGAGCCCGGCTACACAGGTGAGCGGCGCAGGGCCCCAGGCGGGCGAGGTCGGGGGCTGCCGAGGACAGGGTGCTGCGGGCCACCTCCCAGGCCCAGCTCCCGGACTGCCTGCCACGGTCGTGTGGCGGAGAGTGCGGGAAGCCTGGGGCTCTGAGTAGCGCCGGGATGGGCACCCTCGGGCCTCTGGTCCCTGGTCAGAGCCAGACGCCTACGCGCATGTCCTGCATCTGCCGCAGCCCGGGCAGCGCGGTGGGGCAGTTGGGATGATGCGGGCCCTGTCCCCAGGGACCCTGCGCTCACGCCGAAGCCCCTGTGGACCCAGGGAGGGGGTTGCATGGCATCCCCAGGTCAGCAGAGGGGAACCAGGGCTTGCTCACTGAGGCGCCTCCTCTTGCCGGGGGAGCTCGGGGCCCCTGGAGCGTGCGTGTCTGAGCCCTGCCCGCCCACAGGGAGCATGTGCAACGTGAACATCGATGACTGCGCAAGCAGCCCGTGCCACCACGGGGGCACCTGTGAGGACGGAATCAACAGCTTCACGTGCCGCTGCGCCGAGGGCTACCACGGCCCCACCTGCCTGTCCGAGGTCAACGAGTGCAGCAGCAACCCCTGCGTCCACGGGGCCTGCCGTGACAGCCTCAACGGGTAGGCACGGGGCGGGGGCGCTGTCGGGGGGCAGAGCTGTCGGTGCAGGTCAGAGTTGACCCAGAGCACGTGTGACGTGCTCATCTGTCCCGTTCTTGTCCCGGCTGCTGGCAGCTCCCAAACTGCATTGAGTTCACATTCGTGAGGTGGCTGAGGTCACCCAAAGACGGGGGCCTGGGGCGTGAGCTGCGTGACCTCCCAGCAAAGGGGAGGGGCTGGAGGTGGAGTGAAGCCCCGAGGCCAGAGATGGAAGCTGGTGCGCTCGAATCACCAGGGGTCGGGAGAGCTTCCGGGCAGAGGGCGCATGGAGCTGTTGGGAGGGTGGCGCCTAGACCGCGGGAGGCCTGGTGCCCCCGCTGGGGTGCTTCTGAGGTTCACTCTGTCTGACCACTCCCCCAGCAAGTACACTCTTCCTGCGAGTTCTGTGAGCCGTCCTGGTGCACTCTTAGCCTCGCGGACCGGGTCTCGGGACACTCAGTTGGTGGGTGACCGCCTGGCCCATGGGACGGGCGTCTGATGCGGGTGCCGTGTGTGCGCCCGAGCCCATCTCCTGCGGCGTGTCGTGGGACACCCGGCTGGCGTCCTGAGAGCTGGGGAGCCGGTTGGTGTGGGAGAACCTTGCTCATGGGGTGTCAGCAGTGCGAGGGCAGGGGGTGAGGGGGGCTCGCTGGGTCTCTGACACCTGCTGCATGCCCCACACTGCCCTGTGGGGGTGGGGCTGTGGAGTGGGCAGGGATCCCTTGCTCTGTGTTGAAGGCCATGTGCTGGCTGAGTGGCAGGGGGCCCGACCATGTTCCTGGATGAGGTGCTGTCCCAGAGGTGGTGGAAACCCTGTGTCGGGCCTGGGGTGCTGTTACCCCCACTTTAAGGGGCTCTGTTACCCCCACTTTAAGGGGCTCTGACAGTCAGAGTGGACCATGGACCAGCACCTCTGCCATCAGACTGTAGGATGGTGTTAGAGCCGGGAGCATGGGCATGCGTGAACCGCCCCGTGGTCCCCACTACAGGTACAAGTGTGACTGTGACCCTGGGTGGAGTGGGGCCAACTGTGACGTGAACGACAACGAGTGTGAGTCCAACCCCTGTGCCAACGGTGGCTCCTGCAGGGACATGACCAGCGGCTACGTGTGCACCTGCCGCGAGGGCTTCAGTGGTGAGTGAGCGGGGCCGGGTGGGGGACTCTGGGCCGACCCATGGTCCCGCCACGGTGACGGGCGTACCGACTGTCGGCACTCTCTCTCCAGGCCCCAACTGCCAAACCAACGTCAACGAGTGTGCGTCCAACCCGTGCCTGAACCGGGGCTCGTGCATCGATGACGTGGCTGGCTACAAGTGCAGCTGCCCGCTGCCCTACACAGGTGCGGGCGGGGCGGGCGGGCCGGCCGCGGGGTGGGGGGAGGGGCGTGGTACCGCAGCAGCTGGCCAGTGGCTGGCCTGCACACCTCTGGCCCTGCCTTGAGGCTCAGGCCTGGCCACACTTGGGCCTCCCCCTGCGGGGGTCCTTGCCAGATTCACTGCAGAGGTACGGAAAGCTGGGGACGCGTCGTCATAGGAGTCTGTCCCAGACTGTTGGTTCGGCCGGCCGGCCGGCCGGCCCACCCAGGAGCTGGGGTCCTCTGCAGCAGAGCTAGGAGCTGGGCCTGGGCTGTTGGCCTCCTCGACCCGGTGTCCACACTGCATGGGCCCCTGGGGCCAGACTGCACCACCCCCCCACCTTGCTGGCCAGGCTTGAGGGATCCCTTTGATGGCCTTCTTTGTGCTGGGGAACAAGGAGCCCTCTGTGAGGACCAGCAAAGGCGGGAGGCGTTTCCCTGGGTGTCCTGGCGTCCGCCGTTGGCCTCGCCAACAGGATCGCAGGACACGGTCCCCTCTGTGGAAGAGATTTACAGAGTGCTGCAGAACAAAAGTCCATAACCGGTCCCGCCACTGGGTCCCCCTGGGAGTGGGCAGGGGGCGCTGCTGCTGAGCCTGGAGGTCTGGAGGTGATCCTGTCGGGCCAGGCAGGTGGGGTGGGGGCCTGGGCCTGTGCTGGCGGCCCCACGACATTGGGTAGCTGGTGGCCGGCATGGTATTTTCTTTGATTGAGGCTGGGGACCTGGATTTTCTCTCCTGCCTCGATGAGGAAGCTCCCGGCTGGTAGCCGCCCAGGGGCCCCATTGCTGGGGACACACGGGTCCCTTTCGGACGCAGTATCAGAGGCTGGCAGGCCTGGTGGGGAGGAGCTGGCCTGTGCTGACCCGCTTCCCGTCTGCCCACTTCCTGCTTCCCTCTGCACAATTGTCGGAAACTCTGGCGAATTTCCTGCCTGCCTAGGTCACCGTGGAAACAGATAGAAAGAAAGGCTCTGGAAAATCACCCAGCGGGCCGGGGAGATAATGGGCCATGGGGAAGATAGTGCTTCCTTTCTTCCCCGGGAGTCGACCCCCGTGGCTGTAAACAGGAAGGCTGTCTGCTGGGCTCTCAGGGAGGAAAGTCACCCCAGTGTGACACTCCTAGCGAGACTCCCTTCCCTGTGCCGCGGTCCTGTGTCACTGGGGCTCCTCCCCTGCTGTCCAGCCTCTGCTCGGGGGCCTCCAGGGCCTCCAGGACCAGGCCCTGGCTGCCTGTGGCACAGAGCCCTTGGGAGATGCTCCCAGGCCTCCCGGAGACCAAGAGAGGGGGTGAGGCTGTGAGCAGGCTGGGCCCCTGTGATGTGGTGGGGGGCCGCCGGTCTGCTCCCAAGGGGTTGGCGCCCAGGCTATATACTGCAGAGACGTTTTGGAGCAGGGCGTCCCTCTGATTTGTCTTCAGGGCCCCGTTTGGGTCCTGACCCAGCCAGGAGCTTGCTGGGGGTCCCAGTGCAGCACTGTTCACCTGCCATGGGGCCAGTCATCGGGAGATACCATGGGGCATGGACCCACTGGGCCGGGCTCCCTGGGTCTCAGCCCTTGTCCCCCTTCCCCTTAGGAGCCACATGTGAGGTGGTGCTGGCCCCGTGTGCTCCCGGCCCCTGCAGAAACGGGGGCGTGTGCAAGGAGTCTGAGGACTATGAGAGTTTCTCCTGCATCTGCCCCATGGGCTGGCAAGGTGAGGCCTCCTGCCCTGCAGCCCGGCCTGGGTGTGGCCCCTGGGGCCAGAGGCCTAGGGCCGAGCCCGCAGGGAGCAGGGGCACATGAAGCAGGCGCGGGCCGGATGGGGCCTCACTGCCCTGAGTTCTGTCATCGGCCCAAGGTCGGGGGCTCCCAAGTCAGAGCGCCCTTCCTTCTTGGGATGTCCCCGGAGGACTGTCCTGGGCCACGGGAGGTCCCGCTGCCGGGAGGAGGGGAGAGAGGCCTGGAGGCAGGGTGCTGAACCCGCACCCCCCATCCCCCCAGGACAGACCTGCGAGGTCGACATTAACGAGTGTGTGAAGAGCCCGTGCCGGAACGGCGCCTCCTGCCAGAACACCGATGGCGGCTACCGCTGCCACTGCCGTGCGGGCTTCACAGGGCACACCTGCGAGACGGACGTGGACGACTGCCGGCCAAGTGAGTGGCCCTGCCAGCCTGGCCCCCCAAGATGCTCTGGGACCTGCAGCTTCTCGCGTGGCCATGGGGCAGGGAGCGGGCTGGGGTCTGCTGGGAGGACGGGTGTGGCAGCACCTGGGGGCACGCCCAGGGCACACGCAGGAAGTGCCAGGGGTAGCCTCGCGTGGACTGAGGAGGGTGGTCCTGGGTGGCCTCAGAAGCCTCCAGAGCCGGACTGCCGGTGCCTCGCGGTGGGTTCTGGGAGCTCCTCCTGCAGCGCCATGCCTGGCCCCACCGGGCGTGCCCTCATCGGTCCTTGTTGTGACCCACCAAGGAGCAGGGCTCTCGGCCAACCCGAGAAACCAAGCGTGTTGTCCGGAGCCGCCAAGCAAGCAGGGAGTTGAGAGCCCGGCTCCGTCAGCCTTCAGGCTGCGCGTTCTGTCCCCGCCCCACAGCCTGGGGCTGGGGAGCCTGTTAGGGAGCGCGGCCGGTGTCTGCCGCCCTCAGGCCTGCCTTCTGTCCCTGCCTAGACCCATGCCACAATGGCGGCTCCTGCACCGACGGCGTCAACACGGCTTTCTGCAGTTGCCTGCCCGGCTTCCAGGGGCCCTTCTGCGAGGAGGACATCAACGAGTGCGCCAGCAACCCGTGCCGCCACGGGGCCAACTGCACAGACTGCGTGGACAGCTACACCTGCACTTGCCCCGCGGGCTTCAGCGGCATCCACTGCGAGAACAACACGCCCGACTGCACAGAGAGGCGAGTGCCACCGGGCGACCTGGACCTCGGGTGGAGGTGGCCCGGAGGCGGGCCGGGGGCCGGGTGCAGTGCCCCGTGCACCCAGCAGGTGTCCCTGGGCCAGCCCTCACTGCCCATCCAGTCAGACAGGGTCCCCTGGATCCTCAAAGGGCCAGCGGGAGAACCAGGAGGCCTGGCAGTTTCTCTGGAAGAGCTAACGCGCCCTCCTCTGTCCCACAGCACCAACGCTGACCCACCTTGTTTCCTTCTTTACCTGGGCTGCCAGGGAACTCCACGCTCAGTGATCTCGTCCTTTTTTTCCACCACGGCCCTCTCGTGGTGGCCACACGGGTTCTGTTTTTTTCCGCGCGTTTCCATTCAGCTGCACATTCCTGTGTTATGAAGCTCTCAGCTCGGCTTGTAAGGAAGGCAGCGGAAGTGGGTGGCAGGAGGGCCTGAGGTCCCTGGCTCTGAGGTCAGCCACACGATGTCACGCCTGCTCTGGCTGTCAGGGCCCTGCCGCCACTGTCTGAGTCCAGGGAGCAGCTGCCCGGCGGGTTCCCACAGCCGCGCTCATGCTTCCCCGCTGCTGCTTGCTCTCCTCCAGCTCCTGCTTCAATGGGGGCACCTGTGTGGACGGCATCAACTCCTTCACCTGCCTGTGTCCGCCGGGCTTCACGGGCAGCTACTGCCAGCACGATGTCAACGAGTGCGACTCGCGGCCCTGCCTGCATGGGGGCACCTGCCAGGACAGTTACGGGACCTACAAGTGTACCTGTCCCCAGGGCTACACGGGCCTCAATTGCCAGGTGAGTGAGTGGGCTGTGGGGGGGCCCAGCAGGTGGTGGCCAAGGCGGGGCACCGGCCCCCAGCGTGTCATCACAGCCACCCCGCGGGCCCCACTCACGTCAGCCTCCCTGCGCCACAAAGGAAAGCAAGAGGGCTAGGAGGGCAGGGGTGGTCATGGTCACAGGGCTCCCAGGGACCCCGATTGCCAGCCCAGGGCCCGGCCCAAGGCCGCACTGTCCCTAGAGGAAGCAAGTGCAGAGCTGGGGCTTTCAGGTCAGGAGCAGAGATTTATGGAGTGAGATCAAGAAGGGGAGGAAAACAGCTAAAAACCAGCTTTTTTATAGAAAAGACACAAAAGTATTAAAGATGTACATTTATTGAAGATTTTCACGTCAGATACTTGTTACAGAAAGTCCCAACAGACTAGTTTACTTCCCAAGAACCTTCCTTCAGGAAAGGCCAATCGGGATTAGCCGAGGGCCCAGAGAAAGAGAGCGCCCCCCCCCCGCCCCAACCCCGGCCCAGCTGGCTCCTGAGCAGAGGGAGGGGCAGCCCCCGGGCCTCAGCTTCCGCGTCTGTAGGGTGGGCTCCCAGCCCCCACCCCAGCCATGGGGTACTCTGGCAGGTGTGTGCTGGGTACCGACAGGTGGGTGGGCCCAAGCGGGGTTGGGGGGGTAGTGAGAGTCCGGGCACCCCCTGCCGCCCCCAGAGCCTCGTGCGCTGGTGCGACTCCTCCCCCTGCAAGAACGGTGGCAAGTGCTGGCAGACCAGCGCCCTGTACCGGTGTGAGTGCCACAGCGGCTGGACCGGCCTCTACTGCGACGTGCCCAACGTGTCCTGTGAGGTGGCCGCCCAGCGGCAAGGTAACCAGCTGCGGGTGACCTGGTGCCCCCTGGGGGTCCCCCGCCTGCCGACCCCGGCTCACGCCCCTGCTCTTCACCTCCCCGCCAGACATCAACGTCACCCACCTGTGCCGAAACGGGGGGCTCTGCGTAGATGCGGGCAACACCCACCATTGCCGCTGCCAGGCGGGCTACACGGGCAGCTACTGCGAGGACCAGGTGGACGAGTGCTCACCCAGCCCCTGCCAGAATGGGGCCACCTGCACCGACTACCCTGGTGGCTACTCCTGTGAGGTGGGCACCCGTCCTGCGGGGGCAGGGGATGCTGCTGCGGGGGCCACTGTGCGCCAGGCCCTAGGCTGCGAGCAAGCACGGCAGGGAAGACTAAACCAGACAGATATGGTCATGGGAAGGGAGGGCTGTGACAATCAGGGAGGACTGCCTGGTAGAGGCATCCATGGAAGAGGAAGACCACTTGGAAATATGGCGTAGAGTCGCCCTCTGTGTCCTCTTCCCCAGAGCTTTCCCTCTGGCCTCAGCCGACACCTGCTGAGAGGTGGCACCTGTTCCACGAGACAAGCTTTGGCCCAGGCTCTGACCCTCCTCAGCATCCACTGGGTGGGGGTCTTCCTCTGGGTTGGCCACGTGTGAGGGAATCAAGCCTTCACTGGTTAAGAAGGTAGCCCGTGTGGCCCTGTCAGCCCTCGCAGGGTGCAGATGGCCACAGCTCAGTCCCCCACTGAGCTGCGGGCCTCCACCCCTCGTCTGTGTCCCCGCAGTGTGTGGCCGGGTACCATGGCGTGAACTGCTCCGAGGAGATCAACGAGTGTCTGTCCCAGCCGTGCCGGAACGGGGGCACCTGCATCGACCTCACTAACACCTACAAGTGCTCCTGTCCCCGGGGCACACAGGGTAAGGACTCGCCACACCCCAGGGCTGGGGTCCAGGGCCAAATGGGCGCATCGGGCGCCGGCCACAAGCATGCCAGACCCAGTCCCGGCTTCCCTTCTGCCTTGTGGGGCTGAGCAGAGAAAGATCCGAGGGACGGAGCCTACCAGGCCACTGGCACAGGGCAGCCTGTGGGGCGGGGAGGCCCTGTGGGCGCGTCCTTTCTCCTGAGCCTCTGTGTGGTCCCATCCTGACTGCTGGAGGGAGCGCCTTTGGGACGGAGCTAGGCCAGCATGAGGCCAGCGCAGGTCCCTGACAGCGCCCGGGCTTCTACAGGCATGCACTGTGAGGTCAACGTGGATGACTGCAGCCCCCCCATCGACCCCATCTCCCGGGGCCCCAAGTGCTTTAACAACGGCACCTGTGTGGATCAGGTGGGCGGCTACAGCTGCACCTGCCCACCCGGCTTCGTGGGTGAGCGCTGTGAGGGGGACGTGAACGAGTGCCTGTCCAACCCCTGCGACGCCCGTGGCACCCAGAACTGTGTGCAGCGCGTCAACGACTTCTACTGCGAGTGCCGCGCCGGCCACACTGGTGGGTGCTGTGGGTGGGTGGGGCAAAGGCTGGACTGTCCGCGGCCGGTGCCTCATGCCCGCTCTCCTCTTCAGGACGCCGCTGTGAGTCGGTCATCAACGGCTGCAAGGGCAGGCCCTGCCAGAATGGGGGCACCTGCGCGGTGGCCTCCAACACTGCCCGCGGGTTCATCTGCAAGTGCCCGGCGGTAGGTGCCGCGTGGGGCTGCTTGGTGTTTGGTGGCAGGAGAGTGCCCCCTTGCTGCCATTGATCAGGGAGCGCCAGAGGACAAGGGCGGCTGGAGCTGGGCTGCGTCCTCCTGGCTCCCAGACCCAGGCTTTCTGCTGGGAGTTCATTTTCAGAGGCATCTGGGGTTCACAGCGCCGTGGTGCGGGCACTGGCCACTCCCCTTTCTCCCCGGTCCCGCCTATAGGGGTGACGAGGGGTCGGCCCACATGGTTCCGCCGCGGCTGGTCAGGGTTCCGAGGAGCCCAGCGGACACGCACCCTCCAGGGCTCAGTGCCCGCAGCTCCCGGAGCGCCCCTGACAACCCCTGGGCTTCTGGTGCGTGGTGGGGTGGGGGGTGCTGTGCCATACAGCGCACGGGCTGCGGGCCCCCTGATGCGCGGCCGCTGTCTGTCCCCACAGGGCTTCGAGGGCGCCACGTGCGAGAACGACGCGCGCGCCTGCGGGAGCCGGCGCTGCCTCAACGGCGGCACGTGCATCTCGGGCCCACGCAGCCCCACCTGCCTGTGCCTGGGCGCCTTCACTGGCCCCGAGTGCCAGTTCCCGGCCAGCAGCCCCTGCGTGGGCGGGAACCCCTGCTACAACCAGGGCAGCTGCGAGCCCACGGCCGAGAGCCCCTTCTACCGCTGCCTGTGCCCCGCCAAGTTCAACGGGCTCCTGTGCCACATCCTGGACTACAGCTTCGGGGGCGGCCCGGGCCTGGACATCCCGCCACCGCAGATGGAGGAGGCGTGCGCGCTGCCCGAGTGCCGCGAGGAGGCGGGCAACAAGGTGTGCAGCCTGGGCTGCAACAACCACGCGTGCGGCTGGGACGGCGGCGACTGCTCGCTCAACTTCAACGACCCGTGGCAGAACTGCTCGCAGTCGCTGCAGTGCTGGAAGTACTTCAGCAACGGCCGCTGCGACCGCCAGTGCAGCTCCGCCGGCTGCCTGTTCGACGGCTTCGACTGCCAGCGCGCGGAGGGCCAGTGCAAGTGAGGCGCGGGGCGGGCCGGGGCGGCGCTCCGGGAGGGCGAGGGGAGGGCGGTGGGGCACAGGTAGCTCGGCAGGTGCAGGTGGGGGTCCCGCGAAGGGGGTGGGCTGGGGGGGCGGCCGGCTGGGCGGGGCCCGGTGACAGCCCGCGCACCCCCGCGTCCCTCCGTCCGCAGCCCCCTGTACGACCAGTACTGCAAGGACCACTTCGGCGACGGGCACTGCGACCAGGGCTGCAACAGCGCCGAGTGCGAGTGGGACGGGCTGGACTGCGCGGAGCACGTGCCCGAGCGGCTGGCGGCCGGCGCGCTGGTGCTGGTGGTGCTGACGCCGCCTGCACAGCTGCGCAACCGCTCCCTGCACTTCCTGCGGGAGCTCAGCCGCCTGCTGCACACCAACGTGGTGTTCAAGCGCGATGCCCACGGCCAGCCCATGATCTTCCCGTACTACGGCCGCGAGGAGGAGCTGCGCAAGCACCCCATCAAGCGTGCGGCCGACGGCTGGGCCGTGCCTGGCGCCCTGCTGGACCGGGTGGAGGCCGCCCTCCTGCCGGACGGCGGGGCCGGCCGCCGGCGCAGGGAGCTGGACCCCATGGACATCCGCGGGTGAGTAGCTCCAGCGGCTCCCCTGGGCCCTCCGAACTTGATGGCGGGACACACAGAGGGTCCAACAAGACCGGGGGCTTCCAGGGCACTTCCCGACACCTCCCAGCAGGGGTGCAACGCCTGGGGTCAGCTCCAAGATAAGGACTGGACTCCCCGAATCTCTGTTCTCCTGAGATGGGAGAAGGACGCTTGTGGCCCCTGGTGGAAAGGCAGAGGGCGACAGGTCTGGCTGGGAGAGCACTTTGAGGGGTGTCAGGTGCCATAGCCCTGCTGCATGCGGTGCTGGGCTTGGTGGGCTGCAGAGAGCATGGTCTGCCTCCGGGGTGGTTCTGTGCCGCCGGGGCTCCCTGTGAACCCGGGGCCACCTCACCCATCCTGGGAGTGTCCCCCTCCACCACTGCGATGACGTTGTGGGCCTGAGGGGTAAACGGGGCGACTGCAGCGGCACACCGGAGGTCTGAGCCCCCTGATCTGGGTGTTTCCCCAGATCCATCGTCTACCTGGAGATCGACAACCGGCAGTGTGTCCAGTCGTCCTCCCAGTGCTTCCAGAGCGCCACAGACGTGGCCGCCTTTCTGGGCGCCCTGGCCTCACTGGGGAGCCTCAACATCCCTTACAAGATCGAAGCTGTGCAGAGTGAGTGGTCCGCCCCAGCCCTGCTCCCGGGGGACAGTTTGCTGGCTTCTAAGGAAAGTCTGTCTGGGAGGGGGCATGTCTCCCAGTCCCCCCACCAAATGTTCGCATTCTTTGTGCCGTTTTCCGCCATGGGTGCATATCATGCCATCCAGAGCTCAGGAAGCACTTTTGTGGGATTTTCTGCCTGGTGCATCCTCCCTACCCGTAGCGACAGCTGTCGGTGCGGCTGGCCCAGGGGACGGACACATCTGCCAGAAAGTGGGAGCCTTTTTCTCCCCCCGCTCACTCCCCTGATAATTTTCTTTGTTGGGTATTATTTCAAAATCATTACAGCTTTTTAAAAAAGAGAGAGAGGGGGAAGAATTGATCGGTGTCATGTGAAGTGTTGAAGTTTGTATCTCGAAAATCCCCCTAAATCCTTTGTCTTAACAGCTCAATGCGAGTGCGGTGATTTGAAGTTGGCTAATCCTTCTCCCTTAAAGGAGAAAAAAGTAAAAGCCGTCTCCAGATCGTCGGCTGGCGCGGGAGAGAATTTAGCGATAGTTTGCAATTCTGATTAATCGCGTAGAAAATGACCTTATTTTGGGGGGCGGGATGGAGGAGAGCGGGTGAGAAGGCGCCCAGCCGCGGAGCCAGTCCGCTGCCCCCCCGGCTGCCGGCCTGCCGCGGAGCCGCGGCCTGATGTCCAGGCGCCCGCAGGTGAGACCGTGGAGCCGCCCCCGCCCCCGCAGCTGCACTTCATGTACGTGGCCGTGGCCGCCTTCGTGCTGCTCTTCTTTGTGGGCTGCGGGGTGCTGCTGTCCCGTAAGCGCCGGCGGCAGCATGGCCAGCTCTGGTTCCCCGAGGGCTTCAAGGTGTCGGAGGCCAGCAGGAAGAAGCGGCGGGAGCCCCTCGGCGAGGACTCCGTGGGCCTCAAGTTAGTGGATGCACCGCGGCCTCGGGGGCTTGGGGGAGGCGGGGTGCACCCCTGCCGACCCACAGGCCACGCCTCGCGCGGTCCGCAGCCTCAGGAGAGCCCCGCTCAGCCCCGCCTCCCGCCCCTGCCCCTAGGCCCCTGAAGAACGTGTCAGACGGCGCGCTCACGGACGACACCCAGAATGAGTGGGATGACGAGGACCTGGAGGCCAAGAAGTTCCGGGTGAGTCCGGCGGGCTCCGGGGCCTCCCCGGGCGGCCCCACCCCTGCCCCAGCCTGCACGTGACGCAGCCCTCCGTTCACCCCTTCCTCAGTTCGAGGAGCCGGTGGTTCTTCCCGACCGGGATGACCAGACAGACCACCGGCAGTGGACGCAGCAGCACCTGGATGCCGCCGACCTGCGCGTGTCGGCCATGGCCCCCACGCCGCCCCAGGGCGAAGCCGACACTGACTGCATGGACGTCAACGTCCGAGGGCCGGGTAGGTGCACAGCCGGCCACCTGCACCGCCCCCCAGAGGCTCTCAGGATAGGGTCGCCCTCGCCCAGCAGCCTGCCAGGGTGGGCATTCTGGAAGCTGAGCACCAGGGGTGTGGGGGGTGGGGAGGAAGCTGTGTCCCTCCTTGGAGCAGGGTGGGACCTCCCGGGAGGCTCCGTCGTAGCCAGCTCCCGCCTGGGGGAGGCTCTCTGCCCACCCAATCAACTGCTTGTCCTGAAACATCTGTCCGGGGAGCTGATTTCCCAGCCACGCATTTCTTGCGTGGTCTCTTCTCAGCTGGGTTATCGGGGAGGGTCTCGTGCAGGTCAGGAAGCAGAGTCACAGGGTCACCTTTGCCCACCGGCCATTTGGCGGCTGGACTTGGCTCTGACCCTCGGGAAGCTCAAGTTGATTTTGGGGGCCCCGGGTGCCACGGGCTGGGCCGCACGTCCGCACGCTGCCCACCAACTCGGGACCATCGGCACGCCCGCCAGTGCCGCCGCTGGGGGCCCGCCTTCCTGACGGAGCCCTCGCCCCACTTTCACACAGATGGCTTCACGCCCCTCATGATCGCCTCCTGCAGCGGCGGGGGCCTGGAGACGGGCAACAGCGAGGAGGAGGAGGACGCGCCGGCCGTCATCTCCGACTTCATCTACCAGGGCGCTAGCCTGCACAATCAGACGGACCGCACCGGCGAGACCGCCCTGCACCTGGCCGCCCGCTACTCGCGCTCCGATGCGGCCAAGCGCCTGCTGGAGGCCAGCGCAGATGCCAACATCCAGGACAACATGGGGCGGACCCCGCTGCACGCGGCCGTGTCTGCCGATGCACAGGGAGTCTTCCAGGTGGGCAGCTGCCGCCACGTGCGCCCTTTCACCAGCCCCTGGCCCACCTACCTGCCTCCTGGTCCGGGCCGGCGACTAGGCCACGGGGCACCAGAGCCCCAACACTGAGTGGGGCCCATAGTATCCCGGCAATCCCACAGCTCCGAGTCAGGCACGCGCAGGGACGACGGGCTGGAAGGGGGCCTGCAGGAGGCTGACGTTACCTGGGGGTAGAGGGTGGGGGCTTGGCTGGAGGCGTGGCTCATAGTGGTGAGAAGGGCTTCACGGCTGCCACCTGCAGCGACGGCCCTGGGGCTTTACCTCGCGGAGAGCCCAGGGATGGGGCGTCCCTGCACAGACTCCCTTTGCAAAGCCACCAGCGGATTCCCTGCTACGAGTCCCCAGGCTCCTGGCGTCCTTGCCCCGAACAGACAAGGTTGGGCACAAGTGGCGGGGGGTTGTCACAAAGCTGTTACCGTAGTGGTTTGTGGCGCGTTATCCTCCTGTAGAAGTAAGGGAGTGAGGCTGTTGAGGGAGCACCGGGCAGATGAGCCCCTGGAAGCAGGCTCTGGCTGTGTCCACTCTGACGGCCTCTCAGGCGTGCGGATGTGTAAATCCCATGGGCGCTCCATGGGAGTGAGGCCAGCCCTGGTGCTGCCCGGCACCCCGCCCCTTGCCCCACCAGGGAACAGTGACCCTCCTTCCCGCCTGGGACCCGGGGCACAGCAGCACCCGAGGGACTGCTGGTGCTTCTGTGTCCTGCGTGGACGCGGCATAGCTCAGCAGTTCTCAGTCCGTGGTCCAGGCATGGCTCTGCCCACTGTGTCTGGGCAGGGATTTAATCCTTCCGTGTCCTGGGGTGGGTGGGGAGGGTGGCAGCCAGGCGCAGGGTGAGGATGAGACA
Organism: Enhydra lutris kenyoni; assembly: GCF_002288905.1. NCBI lineage: Eukaryota > Metazoa > Chordata > Mammalia > Carnivora > Mustelidae > Enhydra > Enhydra lutris. The sequence continues at coordinate 36,939,562 of NW_019154097.1, forward strand.
TCCTCACTTGGGCATCGAGGGGACAGGTCCGTGTGGGCAACATGGCCAGCGCTCCGGCCCCTGTACCCTCAGCCGTGGCCAGCACAGTTCCACTCTTCCTGTGCTCCTGCTGTCGTCTACACTGGCTGGGCCCATGCGGACCCCAAGAGGGGCTCTGTGGCGTTGCGGGCTGGTTCCCAGGCATCGGTTCCAGGCCAGCAGCCTCAGACCCCGGTGTGCCAAGCCTGAGCCCTGCCCTGTCGTCTAGATCCTCATCCGGAACCGAGCCACGGACCTGGACGCCCGCATGCACGACGGCACGACGCCGCTGATCCTAGCCGCCCGGCTGGCTGTGGAGGGCATGCTGGAGGACCTGATCAACTCGCACGCGGATGTCAACGCCGTGGACGACCTGGGTAAGGCAGGCTGCAGCCTGGCCCACGGGGGGGGCGGGGGGGGGCACCGCCGCCAGGGCTGTCCCAGCCTAGCCTCTGCTTCCCCATGCAGGCAAGTCTGCCCTGCACTGGGCTGCTGCTGTGAATAACGTGGAGGCAGCCGTCGTGCTATTGAAGAACGGGGCCAACAAAGACATGCAGAGCAACAAGGTAGGCTCGGCCGGGGCGGGGCTGGCGGGTCCCTCCACCCCATGCCACATCTTTCTGGCAGCACCGCACCCCCCCCCCCACCGGCGTGAACCCCTGGGCTCTGACTTCCAAAGCTGGGAGGGTCCCCGACGAGCCCTGAGCTCGGGGCCTGTGCACAGCTCGCTCTTGGGCCCGTATCCTCATGCTTCCTGACGCCTTCCAAGCACTCGCGTGCTCAGCACGTGGCATGGCCATGGCTGTCCCGCGTCACCAAGATCGGCACCACACCTTCTGTCCTCGGCGGTCACCAGGGTGCGGAGGGTTGAAGCAGGTGGTGCAGAGAGAGCCCGAGCGCTGCTGGATGTGGGGTGTGGGGCTTGGCACAGTGTGAGGCCCCCGGGTGTGGAGCCAAGTGGCCCCCTTCCTCCTGGTGGTACCACGGCTCCTGGGGCTCGCCATTGCTCAGTATGTGCCCAAGGCTCAGGAAAGCCCATAGTCTGAGCTCTGGGGGCTCACAGGGTGCAGGCAGACACCCCAGCTCCCCAGCAGCTAAGCCCTGCCTGCGTCTCCCTGACCCCCCAGGTCTCTCTCCTTTCTTCCTGGGGGACACAGCAGCCGTTGGCCCCTGGCATTCCTGAGTCCCCTGCAGGTGACATGTGACCCCTACCCTCCCACTGGGGAAGCTGAGCCTCAGAAAGGCAGGGACTGCCAGAGGGCATCAGGCTGTGGCCAAAGCCCTGTGTGAGCCAGGGAGGCACTATCCAGCCGCGCAGCAGCCTCCCAGGGACGGGTGACAGACAGGGAAACTGAGGCTCCAGGAAGGAACTAAGGTTCCCTTGGGGACCGTCTGGGATGGGGCACCCCCACCCTGGTGCCCAAGGACACACGGTGGGGTCCCTGAGCCCCTGAAGTTGGTGAGCTATCGTGGCCGTGCGATGCTGGTGGCCAGGAGGAGGTCCTGGTTACAGGCTCTCACAGGGTCTGCGTCCTCCATGCTGCTGAAGTCCCGGTGACTCAGGACGCAGGGTCCCGCTGACCGCCTCGGAGTGGCTCAGAGATGGACTTTAAGGCTATTTGTAAGACCTGACCTGGGCAGCTGACCGTGGGGTTACGGGACAGGCCCCTTGCGGGCGTTTCTCTGCCTTGATCCCTCCGGTGATGGGGCGTGGGTGTGGGTGACCCCTTCACCTACCTGCCTGTCTATTCCAGGAGGAGACACCCCTGTTCCTGGCTGCTCGGGAGGGCAGCTACGAGACCGCCAAGGTGCTGCTGGACCACTTCGCCAACCGGGACATCACAGACCACATGGACCGTCTGCCTCGTGACATTGCACAAGAGCGTATGCACCACGACATCGTGCGGCTGCTGGATGAGTACAGCCTGGTGCGCAGCCCCCCGCTGCACGGCACCGCCCTAGGCGGCGCGCCCACCCTGTCCCCGCCGCTCTGCTCCCCCAACGGCTACCTGGGCAACCTCAAGCCGGCTGTGCCAGGCAAGAAGGCCCGCAAGCCCAGCACCAAGGGCCTGGCCTGTGGCGGCAAGGAGGCCAAGGACCTCAAGGCGCGGAGGAAGAAATCCCAGGACGGCAAGGGCTGCCTGCTGGACAGCTCGAGCGTGCTGTCGCCCGTGGACTCCCTTGAGTCGCCCCACGGCTACCTGTCGGACGTGGCCTCGCCGCCCCTCCTGTCCTCTCCGTTCCAGCAGTCCCCGTCTGTGCCCCTCAGCCACTTGCCCGGCATGCCCGACGCCCACCTGGGTGTTGGCCACCTGGGTGTGGCTGCCAAGCCCGAGATAGCAGCCCTGGGCGCGGGCGGCCGGCTGGCCTTCGAGGGGGGCCCGCCCCGGCTCTCCCACCTGCCCGTGGCCTCCAGCACCAGCACAGTCCTGGGCACCGGCGCGGGTGGCGCAGCCGTGAATTTCAGCGTAGGGGGGTCTGCAGGCTTGAACAGCCAGTGCGAGTGGCTGTCCCGGCTGCAGAACGGCCTGGTGCCCGGCCAGTACAACCCGCTACGCGGGAGCGTGGCGCCTGGCCCCCTGGGCACGCAGGCCCCCACCCTGCAGCACGGGATGCTGGGCCCGCTGCACGCCGGCCTCTCCACCACGGCCGCCCTGTCCCAGATGATGAGCTACCAGGCCCTGCCCAGCACGCGCCTGGCCGGCCAGCCGCACCTGGAGCCGCACCTGGTGCAGGCGCAGGCACAGCCGCCGCCGCAGAACTTACAGATGCAGCAGCCGGGCCTGCCGCCGCCGGGCGTCCCGCCCCCGCAGCCCCTGCCGCCGCAGCCCCCGCAGCCGCACCTGGGCGTGAGCTCGGCCGCCGGCGGCCACCTGGGCCGGGGCTTCCTGGGCGGCGAGCCGAGCCAGGCGGACGTGCCGCCACCGCTGGGCCCAGGCGGCCTGGCGGTGCACACCGTCCTGCCGCAGGACAGCCAGGCGCTGCCCACCGCGCTGCCCGCCGCGCTGGCCCCGCCCATGACCACCGCCCAGTTCCTGACCCCGCCCTCGCAGCACAGCTACTCGTCCTCGCCCGCGGACAACACCCCCAGCCACCAGCTGCAGGTGCCCGAGCACCCCTTCCTCACCCCGTCCCCCGAGTCCCCAGACCAGTGGTCCAGCTCGTCCCCGCACTCGCACGTGTCCGACTGGTCGGAGGGCATCTCCAGCCCGCCCACCAGCACGCAGGCCCACATCGCACACGTGCCCGAGGCGCTCAAGTAGACCGCGCGGGGCGCCTGCGGGCTCTGCACCCGCGCCCAACGGACGGAAGGAACGTTTGCTTAGGAAACAAGTTTTTATACAAAATAAAAGGACAAGGATTTTAATTTTTTTTTAGTATTTATTTATGTACTTTTATTTTACAAGGAAACACTGCCTTTTTATTTATACGTAATGTTTTCTATGGCTCCAGGTGACAACTTTTATCTGTTCCAAGAAAATAAACTAGTTCTCAGCTGTGGTTTTCCTACTTGTGATAAATATGGTTACGTATTTGTAAAATACAAACAAAGATTCATGATTTATAGATGCCATTTATTTATTGATTTTTTTTTTCTTCAAAATCCAAAAAGAAACAATGTTGGAGAAGGGAGGTTAGACCCAGCATGGTCCAGGCTGCTGCGAGGGTGCCTGGGCCCGCTGCCACTACCCCAGATGCCCCCCCCCCCGCATCCCCTGCTTTGTGGGAGATGCGTCCAGACACAGAACCCTCGTCACGCCTTGGCACGTGGATTAATTTGCATCTAAAATAGGGACGTAAAATGTCAAATGATGGGGTTTATACATTTTGGTGGCTTTTTTTAAATGATTTTTTTGAAAACATGCTTTTAAAGATGTGTTCTTGGGGTGTCCCGGAGCACACTTCCTGGTACCGATCATGAATCTTTGTTTGGGATTCAGTATTATTGCCTAATTGTGGATTGGTCTTGTGAGTTCCTGTTCCTTCCAGAAGCTCCTCTGCCCCCACGCCTGGATGTTCAGGCATGTGTAAGAGTGAGGAGTCCAGTGGCCGTGGGGCGCTCACCTGGGCCGCCACGTGGAGGAATCCTACCCTTTTCTGGGGAAAGACACTGCCTGATTGACCGCGATGGGCCGGCGGCACTGGGTGGGCCTGGGCTCAGCTGGCGGCCCTGTTCCCTTGAGAGACTTCCCAGAGCGACCTCTGCCAGGCTTCGGAAAAAACGGTTGCGTCTGGCCTCGGTTCACAGAGGCGGCTCATCCCAGGGCCCAGCGTGGCTCGAGGGTACGAGCAGCTGAGACGGTGCCTCTTGGGGCACGGGAGCCAGCTCGAGGACCACCCTTCCCGGTAATGGGGGGGGTGGCGGCGTGTGCCCGGGAAGGGAGCAGATTCTTACAAAATCAAGTATAAGCCTGTGGCAAAGTAAATGTCTGTAAATACATTGTCAAAGGTGGATTTTGTTTAAAAAATCTGAATGAACGAGTCTGTCGGGGTCATGCTGACGAGGGATGTCAGAACATGGCTCTGCTCGCGACCCAGGCCTGGCAACCTGACCTGCAGCCGCCTGGACTGTAGCTCCGAAGAGCAAACCCAAGGAAGGCTCCCGTTGCCTCCTCCAGGCAGCCTCCCTGGCCTTGCCGGGGGCAATGTTGTGCCATCCCTAGTGGGCATGACCAGACACGCCCTAAGATGTCGATTCTTGTTGTGTTTTGTAAAAATAGAGTGTAGTTTACAGGAAAAAAAAAACTTTTTAAAAGTTATCTACGTGCAAAACTGTAGGTGATGAAAATGCTGTATTTTTTTTTCATCTTTTTTGTTAACTGATATGCAATAAAAGTAATGCTGATGGTCATCCCAATTTTGCTTAACCTGGTGGTGGCATCGGCTCCCTTTCTTGGAGGAAGGGAGGGCAGGCCGTTCTATTCCTAGGGAACCAGCAGTTCTGCCCCTTCTGATGGGGAGGATTGGAGACCAGCCAGCCCTAGTCTCTTAGAGGTTCCACAGTGTCTCTGCATCTGTGTGGGCCAGGCCCCCCTGCAGGGGTCTCCTGGGTCTGGGAACGTGGCTTTCACCACAGCAGGCTTGATTCAGGCTTCCCCCATCTGTTTCAGTCAGAGGGACAGGGCACCGCTTACCCAGCCTAGGGATGGCAGCCAGGAGCCCACTGTGGGCAGGAGGTATGCGGGGAGGGGCCCAGAGGCCACAGTGGGAAATCCAGACCCCAGCAGGAGGGCAAAGGGGGCCACAGAAGCGTCTGAGCAGGGGCACCACGGGGGTGATGGGGGGAGTGGGGAAAGTTCTGTGAAGCCGAGGGAGTACCACCGAGGAGGCCTACCCCTGCCAGGCACCCACAGTGGCCTCCCCTTCTCCCTCCTGCCTCCACCCAGCCCCACCCCAGCTGGTAGATTCAAACCAGATTAACAGAGGGGAAGTCTGGCATCCCCTTCTGTGGCAAAGTGCCTCCCAGCCTCCGCAAGCCCAGGTGCGACTCAAGATCTCTCTGAGTTTGGAGGCTTCGTTCCCACCTGGCACAGTGTCAGGCCCCAGGCTGTGTAGACTGGACAAGAGCTTCCAGGAAATGGAATATGGTGAGCGGCCCAGCGGTTGTGTATGGAGAAAGTAGACCCGGTCTCAGATCTGCCCCGAGATCTCCCAGCGCCCCATGACACAGCTCCTAGGTGTACGCGCAGAAAAAGCACCAATGGGCCAAACAAGTCCACACACGCCCCTGTTAACGGCAGCATAAGTCAGAGCAGCCAAGAGGTGGGAACGGCCCAAAGCCCGTTGGCTGGTGCATGGGTCAACGAGGTGTGGTAGGCCACGCCGTGATGGCTCATTTTATGTGTCGGCTCGGTTGGGCCATTTGGCCAAACATGAGAGTGTTTCTGGATGAGATGAACATTCGAATCCACGGCCCTCAGCATGGGTGGGCCTCGCCCCATCAGTGGATGGCCCGCACAGCCCAGAAGGGCTGAGTAAGAAGGAAGTCCTTCTGCCTCACGCTTGTCTGGGAACACAGCTCCTTTCCTCCCTCTGATGTTGTTGGACTGAAGCATCAGCTTTTCTTGGGACTCAAGCCTGCTGACTTCCCAACGAAAACTTAACTGTCAGCTCTGCCAGTTCTGAGGCCTTAGGACTCAGGCTGGAAACTCCAGCACCCATGGTCCCGGGACGCCAGCTTGCTGACCGCAGACCTGGGGACTTCTCAGCCTCCGTAATCTTACGAGCCAGCTCCTGATCAGAAATCTCTTGATACCTACGTGCAGCCCTGTTGGTCCCGTTGGTCCGGAGAACCCACGCTGAGCACACGGTGAATACTGTTCGGCCCTAGAGAGGAGGGAAGGCCTGACTCACAGCACGGAGCAGCCAGACCCTGACACAGGAGGCTGAGCCGGACACATCACTGCCCCGAAGAGGGGGGCCCAGAGAGACAGAAGGCGGACTGGAGGCCCCGGGGCCTGCCTGCAGGGTCTGGGGAGCGACTATGGGGCCACGAAACGTGGGCGTTCACGGGGCTGCCAGTCGCACAGCATTCCGAATGTACTAACTGTGACTGATTTGCTCACTCCAGCAGCAGCCACTCTGTTTCATCTCAGTCATTGCTTCAGAAGAAGAACTCTCAGCAGTGTTTGAAGTTTCCAAGAAGCTTGTTTGGGTCGTGGGATCCGCTGATGCAGTGGGATGGGCCTCGGGGGTCCTGATGCTCCCCAAATTCACCAGAGCCCCTGGCAGCTTGAAGGGGGCCCAGAGAAGAGGGCAGGCCTTGGAGCGTTACACTGGGTGTGCTGGAGACAGGGCCCTGCCTGTGTTTCCCAGGGGGAGGCCAGCCCCTGGCCGCAGGCTCTGTCCTGCCCTGCCGGCCCAGCAGTCTCTTCCCCAGGGACTCATCCCCACCCACCTGGCTCGGAACCACTGGCTGAGCTTCTCACCTGTTTTTCTCCCTAGGGCCCAAACCTGCTCCCTGACTCGAGCCCCTCCACCAGCGGGCTCTCCCTCTACCCTTCGGTCCTCATTCTCCGATGTCCAATCTGAGCCAGCCTATTCTGCCAGTCCTCACCCTCAGAATGATTCCCGTCTAGACACCATGGTCCTCCCCGAGAGGACACGGGCCCTGACTTGGGCCATCTGTTACGGCTAAACTGTGTCCCCCCCCAGAATTTCTACGTGAGACCCGAGGTCTCGGGATGTTGGGACGTGGCCCTATGGGGAGAGCGAATGAAGGTAGACTGAGGCCGTCCGGGTGCACCTCCTCCAGTCTGGCCGGTGTCCTCAGGAAGAGATGAGGACAGAGACACGCACAGGAGACCACCAGGTGGGGACGCGGGAGCACATGGCCATCTACGAGCACAGCAGGGAGACCTCAGGAGGAGCCGCCCTGCCTGCGCCCCATCTCAGATGTTCAGCCTCCGGGAGGTGAGCACATTCACTTCTGTTAACCCCAGCAGACAATCTGAGGGGCCAAAGGCACAGGCCAAGGGCCAGGGCGCTGGGAGCCCCTGCCCGCGGGCCCTCTCCCTCCTCGGGAGGCTCGCACTCTACGACACTCCAGCACGTGAGACCAGCACCAGAGCTGCCTGCCCGGCCCTGAGCCTTCCTTCCTTTGCGGGTTGGAACTGGGGACCTTCTTCGGAGCTTCGTCTTCCAGCAGAAGTATAATGCAGCCCACAAACGCAATTTTAAATATCTCAGTAGCCACATTAAAAAAAGTGAAAAGAAACCAAAAAACCTTATTCGTACATCTTAGATAATCCAATATATCCAAAATATTAGCAACTCAACGTGTAATTGACATAAAGAGTTAATGAGATCATTTGCATTCTTCTCTCTCTCTCTCTCTCTCTCTCTCTTTTACACTATGGCTTTAAGACCCAGTGTGTTTTGGGCTTTCAGCACACCTCTGTGTGGACCGGCCCCATGCTCAGCTGCCCCGTGTGGCTCATGCCCGCCACGTTGGACGGCACAAGTTCCAAGGGGGCCTCCCGGCACCTGTCGGTGCCCAGGAAGCCCGAGACATGGCATCGGCGTGGTTCTTCCAGGGAGATCCCCAGATGTGGTTCTGCCCCCTTCTGGCCGGAGCAAGGAGGGGACGGCATCCGTGCCCAGAGATTTGACAGCCCTGCAGAGTTGCCGAGGGGCTGAGCTCTACTCCATGGCCACTGACAGCCTCCAGAGCATATCTGCCGGCCAAGACTGGGCTCGGTGCTGGAGCCCATCTTCACGCTGGTGCCACTCAGGTCCCACTGCAGACCGGTGACGGGTCTTTCATGGGCTGGCCTGATCTAGAAACCAACCCAGAGCCCCACAGGAGGAGACAGCACTGTCGGCACAGACGGGCCGTGGAGGGCTTCCCGGGGCCACTCCTTGCGGGACCACCCCACAATGGGGGTCCCTGGCACAGTGCCAAAGAGTTAGTCTGTCCAAGCGCCTCAAGCAGGAACCTAAGCAATGTGGTCCGGCTGGGTGCCAGGGCACACGGAGACCAGAAGCCTTGTGTCTCAAAGTGTTGCCTGGGGAAGCGGTGACAGGTTTGGGGAGCCCTTGGTTGGGCTTGTGTGTCCCGTGGATCTTGGAGAGGGCCCTCACGCCCAGCGGGTCCCGAGCGGTTGCAGCCTGAGGGGCCGCCCCAGGTGAGCCCAGGCTGCAAACACGGCTGTGCCTGCCTTGTGTGCCCGGCCCCACTCCCCGATTTGTGTCATCTTGGTTTCACCTTCCTCGTGGCCACCGTTGGACCAGAGGCAGGTGACTCAGCACCTCTGAGCCTCGGTGTTCTCAGAGGTAAAGTAGGAGCTGCTCGCAGCCTCCCTCCTGAACAAGTGGAGGGGACCCGTGAGGTTGCCGACAGAAAGCTCCCGGTGTGCGGTTAAGGATGCAGAAATGGCACAGCTGCCATTATGACGAGTTCTAAAACCGTTGTGCTCCCCACGCTTGCACGCCCGTGTGGTCCTGAAGCCTAGCGGCAGCCCCGATCACAAGCCACAGTCGTCCTCCCCATCCCGCATTTGCACTACAAAAACGTCGCTCTTGGTGCGATAGGGCAGGTGTGCAACGGGTCTGGAGGCTGGATTGCGAGGTTCTCCGTGCAGCCCTGGGGCTACTCCTGGACCAGAGAGCCCGTGACGTGTGCCCAGTGCTTACCACAAATCTAGGCTTCTCTGTGGTCATACTTACTGCCCATCCAGTTGTATGTTTTTGATGACATCGCACCGTGTCTACGGTCAAAGCGCCGCTGGCCTCAGAGCAAACACACCACGTTAGACCTTCAGTCACCCTGTCTGGACGTTGCTCCTTCCTAAGCACTAGCCTCAGGAGAGTGCGGCCTGAAGTGAGTCACCTGCTCTCTCCCGTGTTTCCTTGTCTGTAGGACGGAGGAAAGGGAGGCCGCTGGCAGCACCTGGCGAGGGACAGGGTAACGCAGAATGCAGGGGCTCTATACGGGAGAGAAACACTTTCCAGCCCCCGGAGCCGTGAGGATGAAGTCGGTGCGCGCAGCCGGAGAAGCACAGGCTCTCTGCCGTGCCACCAAGCCCAGCTCTGGGAGGACTTACGGGGAACCTGCTGTGTTCAGCCCACCAACCCCTGCTCCCGGGGCCGGGGGAGTCCAGAGAGGAACAATCCCCTGGAGAGGGCCGCGGTCGGGTGGTGATGTGAGGAGCCAGAATCTTTCGTCCTGTTGCACTGGGGCCAGATCCCACAGGAGCCCAAGGTGTCCCTGATGCCCACACCCTGAAGCCCGAGTTCCCCAGGCGCAGGCTTGCAGGGCCCGTGGACACGGAGGCGACTCTCTGCCTCCACCTGCTGGCAGCGTCCGGCTAGTGCCCCCTCTGGAGAGCCGGTGGTCCCACCGGGACTTGATCATTTCTGCTGCCGCTCACAAATCGCTCACGGTTCTCCCGTCACCGTGCTATAACCCCGTTTCACAGATGGAGAAGCTGAGGCTTAAAGGGGCAGGTGACTTCCCCAAGTGCACCCATCTGAGCCAGGGCGGTGATTCTCCTGGTCCATGTTCTCATAACATTTCGGGAAGACCCATGGCTTTGCCACATCACTTGCAGACAAGAACACTAACGCTCAGGAGTTAGTGCTGAACCCAGCACTTGGTGGAACTTGGCAACGGGCAGATCTGGGCGTTCTTCCATGCTCCAGGTCAGCCCTTCTGTCTTCCCAATCCGCAATGCCCCAGGCCTGAAAGTACTCCCCACGGACGCTCGGGGCTCTTGCCCTTCTGTCTTGGGTGCTCCTTTAGCTGACGTGTGTGCTGATGCTGTGCAGGGGGCCGCAGCCGCAGCTGGCAGCGAGAGAGCTGGGTCCTGCCCTCGGAAGTCACCAGTCTGGCCCAGCAGCCTAACTGCTCCCCTGAGGCCCCAAGGCCACCTCCTGGGCTTCTGGCTCTCAATAGCACCTTGCCAGAACCAGGGAGAGGCCAGACTGATGATGTCACACCTGGTGGGGAGCCCCCGAGAGCCTCCTTGCTTTCAGAAATCAAGTACAGGACCCGAAGAGCCCCAGGCAAGGCACTCCCGCCTGAGGCCACCTCCCACTGTCTATGTTCCTGCCCCTTGCCACTACAAAGCTTCTGTTTGCTTCAGCCACAAATGCACCTTTTCCTCCATCTCTGGCTCTACCCGGTCACCAGCAGGTGGGACCCAGGCCTTGCCAGGTGCACCCACACTGAACACGTTGGCAGGTGCCCAGTGTCCATGCTCCCCAGGGCGGAGGCCTGGCCAGTCAGTCCCACAGCCACAGCTCCTAGCCATGCCTGGCACACAGTAAGGCTCAGCAAACGACACATACAGTTTTGTGAAAGAGGTCTCTCTCAGTTTTTTCCCAGGGCCCCACTGCAGCTACTGGGACACGACTCACTTTCTCGCCTGACTCCAACTGTGGCCTGCCTTGCGTGCATTTAGCGTCCTTCCTGTGCTTTCTAGGACACCCTTCTCACTATGTCACCTTACATGTTTAGTACTTGGCTCAACAAGAAAAAAAAATGTTCTCCGAGGCTTGCCAGGTGCCAGGCATGTTTGCAGGTGCCAGGGAGGAGACAAGAGAGAAGGTGCCATGCTTGTGATTAGCCAGGGTATGGATTTTTTCCTGCAAGGTGCCCCCTGGGGTCTGGGACGGTTCTATTCCTGCGGGCTTTCTCCCCTAGCTGCCCCCACAGAGGTGCCTCCCTCTCCTTCTACTCCTTACAAACCACCAACCGGCGCTCCACACCATGGGGGCCACAGAGGAGGCGCGAACACCCAGCTCTCTCTGCCCCCCGACCTGCACTCTCCTGAGGGAACAAACATCCCCGTCCTCTGCATTCAGACCTGCTCAGCTGTATGGCCTCCTCTTCCAGAAGCCCTCCCTGCCAGCTCTTCCCACCTCTGCAGCCCTAACGCACTTTTCCCCTGGGCCCCTCAGCTGGCCCTGTCTCACGGGGACAGCCCCTTGCTCTCTCCAGGCTGAGTCAAGCAGGCCCCCTCCTGTGCCCCCAGCCTCAGCGCCCAGGACCAAGGGCTGGAGTCAGAGGCTGAGCAGAGCACCTGGTGTGGAGCAGAGCCGCCCCGCCAGCACCCACTTACCGCCCTCCTGCAGCTACTTTATGCCCTGCAGGAGTGAGGGGCAGAGGCTCGTGGCTGTGAGCCACCAGCCTTCAGCTGCTGCATGGGGGGCCCCTGACCCCCTCCCACAATGTGCTCAAGGTCTAGGCCAGCGTTGTCTGACGGAAATATGCAAGGCACATGTGGAATTTCAAACTTCCGATGAGCTAGATTAGAGGAAACAGATTAAATAAACGTTAATAGTTTATTTAACTCAATATACCCCAAATGCTGTCATTTCCATGTGTGACGGAGAGCTGCCAGCGGGCCGTTTGATGCACCCTGGCCTTTGTTGTGTACTTAGAGCCCATCCCAGCTCCGCCCAGCCCCGCTCACAGGCTCTCAGTGGCAGCCTTCTCCAGGCTGCTGGGAGGGGAGAACGGCTGTGCTAGCCAGCGCGGAGCCCTGGGTCCAGGCGCGCTGTCCACAGGGCTGCAGCTCATTATGGAGCTTTGTGTGAGGAACTAACGACGACTCAGGAAAGGGCGACTGACTCCAGCCCCCACAGACGGACTTCAGGGAGGTGGTGCCATTTGTATGTAGCCTCTGTAAGCCAGGAAGGAGGAGGAAGGAGAGAACGAGGGACACACTGCAGGTCGAGGGAAGGATGGCAGCTACGGCCAAGGCAGTGCACCCCCTACCTGGTGCAGGCCCCTTGCCCCTGACGGGCCCCGACAGTCCGGTTCCTGCCTGCTGCTTGGCTAAAACACCAAGAGCACGTTGTGCAGGTGCTCACCCCGCCGGGACTCCGGGCTGTGAGGATGGGATGGTCAGGAGCAAGGAAGCTTCAAAGCGGCGGACCTGGGGCTCAGAGCCCAGGCTGCCTGACCTTTGGCTTTCCTGTGGGCCCAGATCCCTCTCCTGCACACCAGGCCACGAAGGGCCAAGACTGTGAGGGCCTCCACTCAGGAGACTTAACAGGAGGGAGGAGGGCGTGGGCCCTTGCACCTCTGCCTCTGTTTCCCCCTTTCGGGGGAGTTAACAGGGACCCCTGTCTCTGCGAAGCTGCTCGTTGGGACAAGGTGACTGCAGCAGGAAGTGAATCGAGGGCGGCGAGGGCCGGGGCTGAGTTCCAGCTCAGGCGGACTCTGTGTTCAGATCGGTTGGGACCTTGATTTCTGCAAGGCAAATGTTAGCTTAGCAGAGTGGCCACGTCAGATGGGCTGAAAGTCCCCGGGCAGGCCCCGGGGCCCTGACAGCGTGGCCGCTCCCGGCCAACGTCACAGCACACAAGTGGCTGAGGCACACTCCTTCCTCCTTCCCAGGCTCCCGAGGCCCACGGGTGACCAGGGAGCCCTCCCGCCTCGGCAGGCCTCAGCGGCTGGTGCTGCACAGCTGCGGCAGGCGGCGCGGGCACCGGGGGCACCGGGGGTTGCTGTCGGGTGGGCAGCGGCGCGCCTCTTCCCGCCCTGCGGACGGAGCCGGGGCAAGCGCGGGCAGGCGGCTGCCCTCCCCGCCCCAGGTAGCTATGCAGGTGAGCGGACCCGACCTGGTGCCTGCTTCCCCACCGACTGGACTTCCCTCTCCTCGCGGGGAAACGTGGACACACAGGACAGCACCGCCTCGTCCCCGCGGTCCTCCACGGGAGGGCCCGGACGCCGCCGTCCACGGGCAGGAGCGGCAGGCCAGGCGCGGCGGCCGGTCCCTGGGGTGGGCGCGCGCAGCACGGGACACGCGCTCAATGGCCGCGGGACGCCGAACCCGGCCCCGGATCCCGTGCAGGAGGCCTGGGGGCCGCGGCCGCGCGCAGACGGAGCCGGGGGGCTGCGGCGGGCTCGGAGGGAGGGGACAGGACGGCAGGAGCAACGGGGCGTGCGCGAGGGCGAGGCCGGGGGCCGCCTACAGGACGACGCCAGGGTCGGGCTCCCGAGGGCAGCGCGCCGAACGAAACGAACTTCCCGGGCCCAACTGGAACCCGGAGCAACCGCCGGCCGTAACCAAGCAACCCGCGAGCCGCCGCGAGGTGCGCAGGCGCAGCCCGCCGCGGCGCCGGCGCATGCGCGGCCACCTCCCGCCGACTTCCAGCCTTGGAGGAAGTCCAACGGCAGGATGGGAGGGTCGCGCCTGCGCCAGGGCGCCGCCGAGTAGCTGTTGTCGGCGGGGGCGCCCGCTGGCCTCGGTCGTTCAAGGCTGGTTCTTCACCTAGGTCTGACTGAAGAGCCCCGACTCTCCTCCCACCCTAAGACGAGAAAAGACTGGGAGAAAGAGCCGGCGGAACCAGCGCGACGTCTCCGAGCCGCCCGCCGCGCGCCCGGCCCGGCAGGTGGGCGAAGGGCGGGTCGCAGGGGGCGGGGCCAAGGGGCGAGGCCAAGGGGGCGGGACGAAGGGATGAACGCCGAAAGATTGGTCGCAGGCGAGGGGCGGGGCCAACGGGGCGGACGAATGGGTGGCCGGCGAGGGAGAGGGCGGAGCGAACGTACGGGGCGCAGCGTCACGGGAGCGGTTGCGATGGGCGGGGCTGATGGGCGTGGTGGGCGGGCGTGGCGCGCGCTGACGTCGCGGTCGGACACGTCGGCGGCGCGGCGGCCGGAGCCGGATGTGCCAAGATGGCTGCTGCGGCTGTCGTATCTGCGCTCATCGGTGCTGCCCGGCCGGCTTCCGCCCGCGGCTCCTGAGGGCTTGGCCCAGGGATCGCGGACGGGCCGGGAGTGAGCCCTGGCAGTCCTGTGGCGCGCCGGTGAGGGCCGGGGTCGGGCGGAGGGGAACGGCGGGGCCGGGCCCAGCCCGGAGCGGACAGCGCGTCTCCGGGTGCCGCCGGGGGGTCGGGCAGGGGCGCCGGGGGCGGGTGGGGACCCGCGGGTTCGGCTGGGGCCGTGGGGGGCCGGGCGCGCGGACCGCCTGCCGCGGGTCTGGCGCCCGCCTCGTCAGACTGAGGTGGACCCCGGAGGGAGGGCCGGCGCTGTGGCGGGCTCGACTGTGCCGACCCTTGGCTTGGCCCCGGCGGCCTGCGTGGAGGCGGTGTTGGGATGGCTGGAGGGCAGAGCGGGCCGGCAAGTTTGTGAAGAGTGCTGGCGTGTCCGGGATTTCTTCGGTTCCGCGTGTGCTTTGCTTGTGGGCTGCCGAGTGGTGTCGTCCCCGTCGGCTGAGAGGTGTCCTGCGAGCCGCGCTGGTGAGCGCACGGGCTCGCAGCGGTGGTGTCCGTCGGGAGCTCCGTGGCCGGGCGACCGAGATGTCGCGGCGGAGGCCGGCTCCTTGGTTTCACGCCGAGGCTCAGAGAGCTGTGGGACAAGATCATTACAGCTCTTGGGGCGCAGACGTTGCGGTCGCGGGTCTGCGCGCGTCACAGCCGTTTAGGATCGGTTTTCGCTGCTTCGCCTGCAGACGCTCTGAGATGGCTCGGAAGTGCCCCGAGCTGCCTCACGTGTGTGCGGACGTTAACGAGCGCAGAGCGCAGTCCGCCAGCCGCGGTGCGGCGGGAGCGAACCGGGTCACGCCTGGTGTTGCTACACTGGTGCTTGTGCAAGTTGGGCGCCGCCGGCTCCCTGCAGGTGTTCCTCCCCCGCGCTGTTTCCTGCGGTTCTGGGGGCTGTTGCCTTACAGAGATGAGGCAGGGGGCATGTTCCTGCCATTCATTCACCCTAAATAGTAGTAAGTCCCCGCATCGTCCGGAAAGCACTCTCTAGCGTAGCCTGTTGATTTTAATGATTGCTTCTTGCTCTGTAAAGCTCCTTCCTGAATGTCAGTGTGTCCTTTAGGATCATTGTCATTTTTTTAACCTTTTTTTAAAAAAAGATTTTATTTACTTATTTGACACAGAGACACAGCGAGAGAGGGAGCACAAGCGGGGTGGGGGGGGAGTGGGAGAGGTAGAAGCAGGCCTTCTGCTGAGCAGGGAGCCCGGCATGGGACTCGATCCCAGGATCCTGGGACCACGACCTAAACCAAAGGCCCATGCCTAACGACGGAGCCCCCCAGGTGCCCAGATCTTTGCCATTTTTAACAGTATTTAGACTCCCTTCTCTAAATGTGTTTGATCCTGTACGTAGGAAGGTTGGAGTTTATGGTGTCTTTGGGTGGAGTGTCCCAGAGTCTGACAGGGACATCCACACTCACAGTTGCCGTGAGGGAGATTGTAGGCAAAGGGTCGTCTCCCAGGTGCCTTCTGGCACTCCTGTGGGTTTACACACTCCTTGCTTGAGGCAGCAGCTCTGAGAGGATAGGCATGGGCTTCAGGCGTCTTGGTCCCACAGTCGGGAATTTGTATTGGAAATAGGTTGTGCTTAAGTATTTCCCAGAGATGCAAGGCGGTCTACTCGAGGGCTGGGGTTGTGAGTAATGCCTCTGTAAGAGCAGCAGCTGGTGCCTCTGAAATACTGCCTTTTTAAGTCAGGTGGCCAGAGCTTACAGGACGACTTCTGGAGGGAGTTGAGCCCCCTGGGGTCAGGAGAGAATGTTCCCGGTTGTGCAGTCGGCATACTGGTTAAAAAGCTCTCAATTTCGGGCTGGCGGGGAGGGAGTAGGGGATTCTACTCTATAGGGAAGTGAGAGCGTTTGCTTATAAAAGGGTTTTTAGTCTGGGAGTTGAGAAAATAGTTTTTAAAGAAAGTTTCTTCAAGGAAAGCATGTAAGTATAAACCTGTGAAGTTTACATTTTTGATGACATTTCCTTATTAAACAACAGTAGGGATTAAGGCATCCCAGAATCTGCTGTGGGTAGAACTTTGTAAGATAAAACGCAGAAGAAACCTTGGAAATTGTCATATTGCTTCTCTCACTTTACAGATGAAGAGACAGGGTCACAGAAAGACAGGGAGTGTGCCCAGCGCCATTCAGCTGGGTACCCAGCCTTGCTCTCCCAGTCATACCTCCGCTGGGTAATCCTCTGGGCCTCTGCCATTGTGTGGTTTTTCTTTTCTTTTCTTTTCTTTTCTTTTCTTTCTTTCTTTCCATGTGTGGTTTTTCTTTTCTTTTCTTTCTTTCTTTTTTTTTCTTTTTAAAGAAAAGCTTTAAAATGCTGCTTAGAATGGCCGAGGGTCCTCTGCTAGAGCCTTGCGAGGAGGAAGTTGTGTCTTGGAGGGTGTCCTGGGTGCCTCTGTTGCGCAGATAACAGGAAGAGGCTCTGCTTGCTCTGCTCTCAGTCTATGGAAAGCTGAGCTGTAAATGTTCTTGGTTTTGAAACAGCGGCTTATCACCCGGTGAGGTCTCCAGTGCTGATCCTAATATAGTGCATTAAATGTGAGCGAGTTTCAGCGTGCTCTTCCCCAGGAAGGTTCCCTGTTGGCCTGGGACAGGGCATGTGTGGGCAGCAGTGGTAGTTGACTAATGGATTCCTAGAACTAGTTTCCAGAGAGACATAGGAGCTTTCGTTTGTAAATAGCTGTATTTAAGAGACATTCATAAGTGCGTTCTTGTATCTGGCTGCCAGAAAGATTTCCAAGAGCATTAATGTTGTCCCTCTGCAGAAACGTGTGGGTTAGGCTCTGGAGTCCTTCTACAATATCTCCCTCTGATGTTGACTTATCCCCGTGATGGGCTGAGCTTACCCTGTTTGTTTGTGAGGGTGGTACAAGGGGGAAGGACTTACACATAGAAAGAGACAGTGACTGGGTTTTTGTCTTAAAAGTACAGGTTAACTGTTCAAGATTATGCTTAATGTATTTTATTTAGGAAAAAACCCACCCAGCAAGAAAAAATACCGTAAAGATGAGTTTGGTCCTTTGTTTTCTATAAAAGTTTTGTTGGCGCTCTATTATTGAAAATTTTTGAATGAAGTCACTTGGGCAGTTTTAAAGCTGCTTTAAGTTTACTTGGGGTTTTCATCCCGGGCATAGTTGTTACAGCTCTGCTGGGCAGAGGCCACTTGTCCTGCTGATGCTCTTCCAGCAGTCATCACACAGAAAAGGAGACCTTTTGCACGGGGGCATAAAAGGCGTTTTTATTTATTTTAGATTTTGCAGCTTGTACTACTTTGTGCTCTATAATGCTCTTTCGTTAAAATGGAAATATAAATCTTCAACTTGTGTTTTCAAGATTTGACATTAACCTGTGTGAGAAGTGTGATGTGCAGTGTTAACAGAGGAGGAGGCTCTTTCGGGGTCTGGTGGTCATTTGGGGAGTTAACCATCATACCTGGTGGTGAGACCAGCAGTGTAGTTGTATCTCATCTCTGCCTGCTCGGTGAGGGTGTCGCGGAGGCATCGGGCATTCCACGCGGGTATTCAGCTGGGTTACGAGCCGCAGAGAAGGCAGTAACTTGTGTGAAGTCAGGGAGCTCCGGGTGCGGCCTGCCTGCGTTTGCATCCCGGGCTGGTGTTGCTGCCTTCTGGCCTGCGCACTCAGCGACCCTCGCAGCAGCAGCAGCCCCTCCAGGCTGCAGTTCTGGGCGGGAGGGGGTGGGAGCAGGGACAGCAGGCCTCGGGGACCAAAGCCGCAGACTCTTGAGTGGTTTCCAGCCTCTCTCTGTTTTTTTAGTTTTCCTAATTCTGTCTGGGAATTTGAATATATGGATTTTATGCTAATTTCTTCTTTGTCTTTTTCCGTTCAGATTAAGGAAAACCTATATCCTGCTTCTTTCTGTAAGCAGCATCTAGTTGTGCAGGAGATCAGTCATGCAGCCGCCGCCGCAGGCAGCCCCGTCGGGCATGGTTGGGCCACCTCCAGCTGGGACTCCTCAGAGCATGTTCTGGTCCAACAGACCGTACAGGAGACAGGCAAATAATAATGCACCCGGAACTCCGATCACCTGCCCGCTGCAGCCCGTGACGGATCCGTTTGCTTTTAGTAGACAGGCGCTACAAAGTACATCGTTGGGCAGTTTGTCCAAAAGCAGCCCACCCCTTCCGCAAGGCCCGGCCCCACCAGCGTTCCTTCAGCACCCTGGTCTGCCTGCAGCTCACACGAATACCGGGGATACCCCCCAAGGACCAATGTCGCAGCCCAGAGCAGATGGCAGTCTGTTTTCCAGCGTGCTGACCCCTTTGGCACCATCGGATCCCGAGGGGAACAAGAGTGCCGCGGTGGCTCCCAGCTCAGAACCTGAAGCTCAGACTCTGCCACATCCTCAGTACGTTCCAGGAGCGGGTGCAGACAGTCCTCACGGGGGCCATCCACACATGAACACGCTTGGGCCCGATAGGCCCCTGAGTAGGCAGAGCCCACACGACAGTGCCACGGCATCAGCACCATCTCCGTTCTTCCCTCAGCCTCGTCAGCAAATGCCAGGGCACTGGGGAGCAGGGCAGGGAGGCGCACAACCCTCAGGTCAACATTATTGGCCCCGCCCGGAAGGACCTGTTCAGAGTGCGCTGCCCCACGCCTCCAGCGTTTCTCACTTCCCTGCTCCGTCTACCCTGCATCATGGTCCCAGCCACGAGCAGCTCAACCCGCTGGTGTCTTTGCCAGGACCCTTAGCCAGTGATGGAAGCAACGAGGCGGCCTGCCTGCAAAGTGGAAACCGTTCAGCAAATAACTTTGATCCTGAAAATGTGTTCAGGCAAAATTCTAAAGCTGGGAATATTCGGGCAAGCCAGGAGCTCAGGCCAAATCCAGGAGTGAACAAAGAGCAGTTGCCGGACCTTGCTCTCAGTAATCCCCTCACTCAGGGTAATAGCCCAGAAAGCCATTTGCACTGCCCCCCAGGGGCCGGGACCAGTCAAGCCTTGTCAGAAGCAGACTCCGGGGCGCTCTCCATGTTTTTCCAAGGAGGGGAGGCAGAAAATGAGGAGAACCTCTCATCCGAAAACACCGGCTCTGCTGGTCGGTCTGACTTCGGTGGCTTCTCCCCCAGCCTCGCACTTGGTCACCCTCCTGCACACATGGGAGCAGGCGGCATCTACCAGGCCTTTCCCAGAGGTTCCAACAGCGAGGCCACGCAGCAGCGAGGACACCCGCAACCTTACTTTTATCAGACCGCAGGCGCCCCGCCTGACCACCCCACCGCGGCAAGTGCTCCCGTGACCGCGTGGGGTGGCACACCCGGCGCAGGGGTGCACGCGGCCAGCAGCTCGCAGTCTGAGAACGTGGAAGACCTTGAATTCATTCAGAATCAGGAAGTTCTGCCAAGTGAGCCTCAGAGTTTGGACCTTTCCTCCCCCAGCGATCAGGTCAGATATGGGCCCCTGCCCGGGCCAGCAGTTCCCAGGCTCGGCGTTGTGGGCCACTCTGGGGGTGGGGGCCCAAATCTCGAGGCCCCAGATTCAGCGCCGCACCCCGTGCGGTCTGATAGTGTGTCATCCGGTTACAGCGGCAAGAGCCACAGGAATCTCCCCAGTGTAGCCAGGCCCCAAGATGTAGGCACTTTCATTCAGCAGGAAGTTGGAAAACCTGAAGATGAGTCTCCAGGGAGTTTTTTTAAGCAAATTGATTCTTCTCCCGTGGGAGGAGAGACAGACGAGACCACTGTGAACCAGAGTCACCACGGCAGCCTGTCCCAGCCCTCAACCCCAAGTCCCCCAAAACCCACTGGAATATTTCAGACAAGTGCAAATAGTTCTTTTGAACCAGTGAAATCCCACTTAGTTGGAGTCAAACCCATCGAGGCCGATCGCGCCAACATGGTGGGTGAGGTGAGAGGGGCCATTGCCCACCAGAAGCAGCGCAGACCCGCTGCTGCCCCGCCTGACACCTCCCCCGGCAACCTGGAGCAGCCCCCGGACAACATGGAGACCCTGTTCATGCTCCAGGCCTGTTCTACCCCCTTTTCTGTACCTGCGGAGCCGGGGCACGGGCTCGTGCACACCGGGGGACCACCCCTGGAAATTCTGCCCCTGGCAGCCGAGAAAAGGCCTTTGGCCAGAAGCCAGGGGGTTGTGAAGTGTGAGAGCCCAGTGACGACGTTGTGGGCGCAGAACGAGTTGCCAGATTTTGGAGGCAACGTCCTTCTAGCTCCAGCTGCTCCTGCGCTGCACGTGCCTGTGAAACCGCAGCCGTCGGAAGTGATTCAGCCTCCGGATGAGGGCGTGTCCGCTCCGCAGTCCCGGCAGCCAGGCTCCGGCCTTCTGCAGAGTGGGGACAGCACTGGTGCTTCTGAGAACCTCGAGAACCCTCCCAAGATGGGAGAAGAGGAGGCCCTCCCATCCCAGGCAAGTTCTGGCTATGCCAGTCTCTTATCCTCGCCACCCACTGAATCTTTGCAGAACCCACCAGTCTTGATTGCCCAGCCCGATCGAAGCTATAATTTGGCTCAGCCCATTAATTTTTCTGTGTCCTTACCGAGTCCTAATGAGAAGAATCAGCCCTGGAGAGATGCTTTGGTCGGGGATAAACCCTCAGCAAGCAGCTGGGCTCTGGGGGGGGACTCTGGAGACAGCGCCCCTATGTCTGGGAACACAGCCGGCCCTCTCACCCGCTCGCCTTTGCCTAACAATTTTGCGCACAGTGGTTTTCCACAAGTTCCTGGTACTTCAGAAATAGTTTCTAATCAACCTGCTACTTCGCTGGTTCAGCCACCACCTCATCCAGTTCCAAAGAACTTGGTTTCAGAAAGCCAAAATACTGACAACGCAGAGAACGGTCTTCCCGAGTTGGTTAGTGGCCCTGCTGGAAGCACAGGCGTGACGTTGGTGCCGCCTGCGAACACTGCCACGGCACCCGCTGGTCATAAGGCAGATCGCTCCAGTCATCGAGAAGAAACTTCTGGAGCCCTAGACTTCACACTCAGTAGGACTTTGGAAAGTCCTCTAAGAGTGTATAGCCCACCCCGTTCTGACGGCTCCGCGTGTCAGCACGCCGCCAGCAGTCATCCGAGGCCACCTGGGCCAGGGCCACATAACTCAGACCATTTCTACCAACAGGTGATGAAAGACACTCAGGACCAGCGTGGCCTCGAGAGAGCCCAGCAGGAGCCAGCACCGCCTCCTCCACAAGGGCCCAAACCTACATGTTCAGAACCTTCAGACCCAGGAAGTCCACCTGTGCAGGGACAGCCCCAAAACTCGGTCCCACCACCCCCAAGTCCAGCTCCGGCTGACACAGGTCAGCCGCTGCCACCCCGGCCGCCTCGGTCCTCCAGCGCATCGGCCGTGTCCGCCAGCTCGAGCCAGGCAGCCGTGCGGTCAGACCAGCACTGGCTACAGCCGCCTGCTCCAGACTTGGCGTCTTACTACTATTACAGACCGCTGTACGATGGCTACCAGTCCCCTTACCCCTCACCGTACCCGCTGGAGCCTGGCGCGGCCCCCCTCTATTACCAGGTACGATCAAGCTCTCGCACTTGAACCTTGCGACCAGTGGTTCCTTTCTCTTGAGTTGTGGGCCATGGTGGGCTTCTGTTGCTCGGTTCGGAAGTAACCCATAGTGCCACCACCGTGCCGAGTGCTGGCTCCAGGCACCGTGGCGGGGGACAAGCGTGCCTCTCACAGATGCCCAACGCGGCCCGTCTCTTGGGAGTTTACTCTGCACGGCTGTGTATTGCATCGTAAGGGGTACCTGATTATTTATTTCACACGGTATCCTCCAACTCCCATGGCTGAGAAGCCGTCTGTCTCCTGTCCCAGCGGCGGCTTCTCTGTGGAGAAGCTTTGGGAAACCGGGATAGCCCCTGCGAGCTTCAGCGTGGTTTTGGCGTGAAACACCTACCTGGCGAGTCGCAGGGACGTGTAGTCTTTGAGGTCCCTCTTTGAGAATAAAAATATTTAGAGGTAAAAGTTAGGTCTGGAATGTCATCCTAGTGAAACAGCCACGGGGGATGAAATGCCATAGACTCTGAGGCGTCCGGTGGCCCCAGCAGCGGGGTGGGGGCGGCTGCTGTGCTGTGCGGAAGCCTCAGCCTTCACGGTGGCATGTCCCGGCGCGTGAACCTTGCTGCGGTTGGGTTCTGCCCGGCCTGTGTTGCTCTGAAGCGCGTGCTTCGAGCACAAACATTGGATCGCTGTCTATCTCATCACGTCTAGTCCCAGCCCAGCATCACCCAAGGTTAGCCGAGTTCAAAGGAGTGTGGGCTAGAGGTTTGGAAAGCACGGTCCTCCTGGGCAGGGGCGGGTGGCCATCCTGGGCTCTCGTAGTCAGAGATGGATGGGGTTGGGCCAGGCGGCAGCCCCCAGTGACAGGAGGCTTGGGTCTCCTTTGTGGGCTTTGAGCATCTTTGGGAATGTATGAAGAGCGCACAGCTAACCACCAAGAGCAGCAAATCCTAAATTCTGGAAGGAGCCCGTAGGACTCCTGTTGCCACACATGGAAATTGACTTCCAGTGCGCCCAGAGCCCGGGGGGCTGGCAGAGTGTGAGGGGGCCAGCGTACCTGCTTTGGGTCCTTTGTGCAGCGGCTACGTGTGCGTCCCGGGAGCTCCAGCCAGAGCCCGGCGTCACCTCTGGGAGCCTGCTTCCTGGTGCCCTCCAGCCTTGTCGCCGCAGCCTGCAGCAGTGGTCAGGAATAAGTCCGTTTTACGTGATTCCTCCTCTTTTGCCGGGTGATGGCAGAGAGTCAGGCTCGTAGCCCAGAGGGCTGGTTCCATCTCCTGCCGGGATCGCTTCATTCCTGCCCCCGGTCTTCGCACGGCCGCCCCTTAGAGACAGAGCCGTGGCCGTTCATCGGTCTGTAATGGGGCTGAAAGCCTCAGGAGAGGAAAACGTGATCCTCTCTGGAAGGCTTCCTGGAGCTCGGGGACACACTGAGGTGGGACCCTGGGGAGTTTGCTTACCTAAGATGGCATCTGAAACAGCACAAACTTGGGGGGTCACAGCACCTCCACATTCGAGACCTCGGGGACCAGAAGCCCAGTGGGGCCCTCTAGAGTCTCCGTGGCTCTGTAGGGGCTGCCCACTGACACACTGGCCATCTGCTGAGCAGGCCCAGGACGGTCCCTTTGAGGAGGATCCTGCCGCCCACCGGCGGCCACAGTTTTCGGACTGTAGGCTTTCTGTTTTGCATGAAGGAAGCCCCACATCCAGTGCTTCTCCTGGAGGGCCATCCCCGGTGCCATTTAGAGCTGGTGCCAGTGGCTTGATGCGTTGTCTCTTTACTGGTCTCTGATGTTACGCACATCCTTCTTCCAGCAGGACGTCTACGGCCTGTATGAGCCCAGGTACAGGTCCTACGACAGCACGGCGTCTGCCTACGCTGAGAACTACCGCTACTCCGAGCCTGAGCGACCCAGCTCCCGAGCAAGTCACTGCTCAGACCGGCCGCCTGCCAGGTGATGGGCCCCGTGGTCCTGGCTGTGGGAGTAACGCGGTGCCCTGGGAAAGACGGCGCTCGTGAAGAGTTGTATCGGCGTGTTTCTTCTGTGTGTAATCGGCACGGCCAGAGCGCACGGGCACTTTGGAATGGGACAAAGCCCTCCCCTGCGGCCATGCTGTGCGGTCAGCCAGCACTGGGGCGGGCAGACCCTCGGCGGGGTCCTCTCGGGGCCAGCTGGTCACCCCACTGCCAAGGCACGCACGGCTCTGGCGTTCGGCTGCCGGGGTGTTCGGGGCCCTTAGACCGTGGCAGCTTTGCCCTCGCACTGAGCCTCTGCTGCGCCTCTAATCACAGACGTGCTTGATTCTTCGGCCAGGACGCCTGTCCACGTCCCTTTCCCAGCGCTGCCCCCTGTGCTGGAGGCCCCCGCACACCTCTGTCCTGCTCTCTCTTGCTGACCAGGCACATCTCGGCTGTGGGATTATAGATGAGGGGTTCTTTCTTTCTTTCTTTCTTTCTTTTCTTAAGGTCTGTTTATTTGAGAGAGAGCAAGAGTGCAGAGGGAAGGGCAGGGGGAGGGAGAATCTCAAGCAGATTTCCTGCTTGAGCGTGGAGTCCGACGCAGGGCTTGACCTCATGACCCTGAGATCGTGACCTGGGCTGAGATCAAGAGTCGGATGCTTAACCAGCCGAGCCTCCCAGGTGCGCCTGGATGAGGGATTTTGAAAGATCCCTGACTTAGCCAAGCAGGACCTCAGCGGGTCCCGGGGCTCCCACTCAGAGCCGCGGGTAGAGCCACAAGGAGCAGCAGGCCTGTTCCCAGTGCGGTGTTGCTGCCTGCCTTCCAGAGCCTTCCCCCATGCTCGCCCATCGTCAGGTTAGGGGGGTATGAGTCGGGGGTAGGTTTTGCTACCGGAGTACGTGGCTTCTTGAACTTGTAATAGAGGAGGTCCGATCGCTGATAGAGACCTCATGCGTGCGCTCCCTTTCAAAATCTTGGGGTCCTGTTGCTGGTCCTTGGGGTCCTTGATAGCTTGTCTGCAGATGAGGTTCTGTCTCCGTGAGCCTTTGCCTTTTGAGCTGCCCTCTCCGTGCACCACTGACCTGCACATGGCCCAGCCTTCTAGGAACTTATGTAAGAGAGTTCCCGAGGGGTTAGCTCTTGGATAAGCACCTGGAAGGAGAGGTTTGAGGTTAAGTATTCTGACTCAGGGAAAGCCGCGGGCAAGTGATTCCTAGAACCCCGTAGGCATGGAGGAGGGCACGGCCAGGGTACATCTCGCCATCCCGGTTCCTGTCTGCTTGCCCACCTGCAGGTTAACATGGAACCTCATTCTGAGACTCTGAAGGTGGCCCCATGCCCTTAAAAGTCACCCAACCAGAGGCTGGGCCAGGTTGCACAGGAGTGGTCCCGTCCCATCTCACAGTGTCTCTGTCCTCCTGTTGTCTTCACTGCTCTCCTGTGCTGGCTCCGTAGAGCAGCCTGTCCTTCCTGCCCTGCTTTGGTTGGCAGATGTGTGTGCATGTGCATATGTACTCGTGCCTGGCGTGAGCACGTCCCTGCACGAACGTGTCTTTCATTTTTGTGGCTATCTTTGCTGGTGGATGAATGGGCTTGGTTGGTGAGGGCAGCGAGGAGGTGGTGTGCTCTTGGTTCTGCCCTGTGTCAGGTCATTATTCTGAGCCCACCACTGGTGCCCTTGGGGGCCCCCACTCTGCAGATGGGTGGAGTGGAAGGTTCTCCTCCAAAGCCCTGGGAAGGGGCCTTGTTCCTACAGCTGAGCCATGGGAGCAGGTGCTCCTCCTGGGCCGCCCGGCCTCAGCTGAGTGAGACATTCCTGAAGAACCATGAGAAAAGTCACATTTTAAATATCAAATATTGTCTAAAACTTGTTATTAATAAATACAAACGCTAGTAAGTGTTCCTGAGAGTCCAACTACCCCGGAGGGCGGCTCAGTCGGCTCAGCGTCCAGCTCTTGATTTTGGCTCAGGTCTTGATTTCATGGTTGTGAGATCGAGCCCCCTATAGGGCTCTGGGCTGGGTGTGGAGTCTGCTTGGGATTCTGTCCCCCCCCCCCCGCCCCTCCCCCGTCCTCCCAGTCACCTCGTGCATGTGCGCTCTCATTCTGTTGGAGGGAACAAAAAGGAATCGCTCTGGAAGATCTGACAGCTGACATCACTACGTTCTGCTTTCTGTGCGCTGAGTCAGACTAGTAGCTTGGTCTGTGAGGCCGGCCTCCATCAGGCACCTTTTCGGCCTCACAACAGTCACTTTTAAGAGGTCCATGCCAGGGGCTAAGCCAGCCACAGCCCTGCACCTGGATGCACAGTGTCATGCGTCCAGAGGACGCGGCACGTGGTCTGTGTGTGTGGGTTTGATGGCTCAGGGCGTTTTGCTCCCACTGAGTGCGATTCTAGAGACCTGAGAATAGGTTTGAGCCTTGGCCTGCAGGGCACAGTGCTGAGCACACAGAGGGTGGCCGGCTCGTGGATGCCGTGTGGCGCTTAAATAGGTACTCCAGAGGGGGGTTTTAAAATTCTGTGTATTTGTCAGAGAGAGAGCACAAGCCAGGGGAGCAGCAGGCAGAAGGGGAAGCAGCCTCTGCGCCGAGCAGGGAGCCCGATGCAGGACTCGATCTCACGACCCTGGGGTCATGACCTGAGCCGAAGGCAGACGCTTCACCGACCGAGCCACGCTGGCGCCCCAAGAGAAGAATTTTAATGAACCGTGTGGGAGGGGGTCCCGGCCTCTCCCCGTGACTGTTTGGGATTTCCAGCACGTGTTTTTGTGGGCGCCGACGCCGCGCAGTCGAGTGCGTGGCCCGACGTCCCAGCCTCGTCTCAGAAGCGAGTAGGCGGGTTGGTTTAATGGTGTTGTGTGCTTTCAGGCAAGAGTACCCCGAAGGTTACTACGCCTCCAAAAGCGGATGGAGCAGCCAGAGTGACCACTATGCGGACTACTACTCCGGCCAGTATGAGTATGCAGGTGCGCGCGGGCTTCTCCGCGGCCCCGTGGGCGCGGCCCGGTGCTTTCTGTGCTCTGCGATCATTTCTCAGGAGACCGTTCCCCTTGTTAGTTTCGTGTGTTTTTAATCCAGGAGCCAAAAGTAGTTGAAAGTTAGCTGTGTCTGGAAATACTTATGTCGCTGTTTTTCATTAGGAAATGATGATTCGATTCTAGCGTTAATGTCTCTATCACGTTAGTCGTTTCCTTTGACTTTCTAGCAAAGCGTGGTGATGAGTAGTTCCAGAGCAGCCTTGTCTTTACGTGGTTACTTAAACTGATTAAAATAAATAAAGTGGGACACCAGCTTCTGGGTCGCACTGGCCATGTCTGGTACGCCAGTGGCCTCCCGTGGCCAGGGGCCTCCTACTTGTATGGTGCAGACGTCAGATGTCCCCGCTGCACCAGGTGCTGCCTGCTGGTCTTGGCGTGTTCCCGCTGGGCCTCGCGTGCCCATCAGCGGCCCTGCCTCTCCCTACTGTGTGGTGCTGGGAAGGGTCCAGGGCCCACAGCCTCTTGGGTGTCCCGGCACGGCCACCCCGTCTGCTGCTTCCCACAGGCCTCTTTCCCTCCTGTGTTTGTACCGTTGGAAACTTAAAGTCCACTCACACCTGCCGAAAGTGGCACATCTAGTTTATAATGTTAACACGTTTTTGTTTTCGTTTTCAATTTTTTAGTTTTGGAATATTTCTAAAAACTTCCTAGGTCATGTTAGAAGACATGTAAGGGAAATTTGTAGTCATGGGATTAAGTGTTAAAAAGTCGTGACTACGAGTAAAATTTAACAGAGATGTCTTCTAGCGGGTTTTTAATCGTGTGTGGAGAGAACACCCAGTGGCCAGCAGGTGTCACGCGTATAGGCGGGACACCACCCGGGTCTCACAGTTAATGGTCTCCAAGGTCATGCTGATTTTGGGGAGGAAAGTTGGGTTCCTCTAAGAGCCTGGAGGCATTCTTCAGTCTTGGGGTGGTGTGGTTTCTCTGGCTCGGCTTTCTGAGGACTGTCTTCTCTCTCCTGTTGTCATAAACCATGAATCCCCTGCTTACAGACCCAGGTCGCTGGGACCGGTACCACTATGGTTCCAGATTCAGGGATCCCCGCACCTGTGACCGGAGGTATTGGTATGACGCTGGATACGATGCGTACAGGAAAGAGAGCTATGCTTACGGCGACAGGTTGGTACAGCTCACTTGATGAGAAGGGCTGCTCGTACTCAGAGCTTCGCTCCTGGTCTCTGCCCTCGTGTCTGTCAGTTACCCGAGTTGCTGTTGTGTTTGGGATCCTGGTGAGCAGCTGACGCTGGGGCCCCTGTGTGAAAGAGAACCAGGCCCTGCTGACAGTTCCCACCTGGGCTGTCGGAGGGGAACTGGCCTCAGCACAGGTGCTGGAAGTCGGCTCCTCCTCTTCTTGGGTCTGGGAGAGGCACGGCTGCACGCAGCACGAACTTGAAGGAGGTTTATCCAGATCTGAAGGCAGGGATCTGAACTTGGGCTTGGGATGTGGCCGCTCTCCCGAGGGTAGGGCCTGACTGGTCTTTTAAGGGTCATGATCCCCACGGGGGGTGACGACGTGGTGCTTGCTGTTGGGTGGCAAAGGGCTGTCATCCTGGCGTCACCTACCCACTGTTCTCTTTCCTCGCCTCTGTCCCTGGTTCCAGCAGGTCCGAGAGGTACGATGACCCCTGGAGGTACGACCCTCGCTTCACGGGCAGTTTTGACGACGACCCCGAGCCCCACAGGGATCCTTACGGGGAAGAGGCGGACAGGCACAGTGTGCACAGCGAGCGCTCAGCCCAGAGTCTGCGCAGTAGCTTCAGCTCCCACTCGCATCAGGTGGGGGCCTCTCCCCGTCCCTTCACACGTGACCTCATGCCTGAGCCCCCTGTGTTCCCAGGAGTTGATTTTTCCTGTTTGCCTTATGTTTTCCCAGAGTCAGATTTACAGAAATCACAGTGTGGCTGCCGTTCCCTATGAGGCCCCGCCTCCTCCCGGCTCCTTGCCTGGCGGTTATGCCTACAGCACCTATGGCAGTAATTTTGGCAGTGGCCAGGGCTTCCCGGAGTACAGCTACGCTGCCGAAGTGGGCTGGCCCACCACGGAGCAAGGTATGTGTGTGCGCGCGGCACCCTGTGCTCGCACAGGTGCAGAGGGAGGTCGAGTCACACTGCCAGGGTAGCCTTGCAAGCGTAGGGTAGTGGAGGGAATGGATTTCAGCTCGTGGGAATTGCCAATGGCGTGGCCTGGTCTTCTGTGCAGAATAAGGACTGCTGTGAGTCCCAGAGCTTGTCACAGCGGCCGAGAGCTGCCCAGCCTGTCCATAGTAGCCATGTCAGTGTGGCTCTGAGGACCGGCTCCCTGCCAGCCTCTTGGGTGCGGCCGTACTGTTTCCCGGTGCTGGCCGCTTGGGTAAGTAGTTTGTGTGGGAAACTCCTAATTCCCATGCAAAGCTCCTGTGCATGGACTTGTCACCTGTGCCACGTTCTCAGCCCCTCTTGGAGATGATCCATCAGATGCTTTTCCTGGGAGCCATTGATGCAGCGGTGTGTGTCAGCTCCTGTGCAAATCTCTGCACTTCAGGCATCAGCCGTCGTTGTCCTTGTGCCCCGTGCTCGTCACTGCCGGGGGCCGGCCTCTGAAGGAGGAGCTGGGGGCATGGACGCTCCGGTGGGGCCTCTGGCAGCCGGCGGCCAGACACTGCTTCCGAGTAGTCTGTGCTCGACTCACGGGGCTGTTTTATAGGAATTTTATTTCCAGAAGAGAATAGTTCTCATTTTTAACAGTTGAAACATTTTCTGACACACACCTGAGTGCTCCTTTTTTTTTTTTTTTTTTTTTTTTTAAGATTTTATTTACTCTTCTGACAGAGATCACAAGTAGGCAGAGAGAGGGGGAAGCAGGCTCCCTGCTGAGCAGAGAGCGCGATGTGGGGCTCAGTCCCACAAACCTGGGATCACGATCTGAGCCGAAGGCAGAGGCTTTAACCCACTGAGCCACCAGGCGCCCCCTAAGTGCTCCTTTTTGACGGGATGTTTCATAATTGTCGCCTTGCGGTTGAAAGGCAGGTCGTCATCAGTCCGACCTGGGGCGCCAGCCGTGTGGGCACTTGGAAAAGCCGTACTGTCGAATTGGTCCAAAAGCAGTAAAAAGTGACAAGCTGATTGTTTCTCACTTTATTTAAACGTAGCTCCGTCGAGACCAACTTCTCCGGAGAAGTTCTCAGTGCCTCACGTCTGTGCCAGGTTCGGGCCCGGGGGTCAGCTCATCAAAGTGATCCCAAATCTGCCCTCGGAAGGACAGCCTGCACTGGTTGAAATTCACAGCATGGAGGTAATTACGTGAGTGGAAACTGCGTCACGGGACTGTGCTCTGAGGAAGTGACCTTGGAAGATGCTCTTTTCCCCCGAGTCTGGTTCGTGGTGGTTGTGTTGTGCTGGGCAGTTCCTGCTGTCAGAGGGCGGGACACTGAGCACCTGGCGGGTGTCACCTTCGACTTAGTTCCACTGCAGATTTGTTTTGTCTTTATTCGTGTCTCTGGCTTGGCAGGGAGGACCCTGCTTGTGTTCATCTTGTGGCTTTTGGTCATGGGTAGAGGAGCTTTGTGATCTGGTGGCAGGTGGGGTGGGGGGCCCTGTTCCACGGCCCTGGCAGGCCTCTTCTGAGCACACGTGAGGGCCCTGCCCCCGTTGGAGGGGAGACCTGGTTCTAAGTGCTTCAGAGAGAGTTTGAAAATCACGGTGGGACAGCAGACAGGCCCACACCTTCGGGGGGCGGGCAGGGACGGCGCCGGGAACTTAGCCAGTGCAGCTGGCGGGCACGGGCGGGCGTCGCTGTGCACCTACCCGCCGCGAGCTGCTCTCTCTCTGCACCCCTCCGCCCGCCTCAGACCTTGCTGCAGCACACGCCGGAGCAGGAGGAGCTGCGCTCGTTCCCGGGCCCGCTCGGCAAGTACGTTCCCCGCCGAAGCGTCCTTGGCGTCCGCGCGGAGGCGGCTGCTGCGCTGGGCCTGCCTCGCAGACGTGGGTGTCGCTGCTCACGGAGCGTGTGTCCTTCTTGCAGGGATGACACCCATAAAGCGGATGTTATTAATTTCGCACAGAGCAAAGCTACAAACTGTTTGCAGAACCAGAGTTTAATTGACAAAGAGTCTGCGAGTCTCCTTTGGAATTTCATTGTTCTCTTGTGCAGACAGAACGGGGTACGTTTCCGTTGGTGACTCGCTCAGGGAGACTGTCCTCGTGGTGCTTTGGGGAAGTGGAATTCCAGGGCGTGGGGTTTGGGGTGAAGGGAGGTTCAGGTCCGCCTCTGTCCGGTCATCTGCGGTCTGTCCCTCCTGCTCCTGGCTACGCCCCGGGACGTGGAGTTGAGGGGAAGGTGCTCACCTGAGGAGTCCTGTTCAGGGCCTCACCTGACCTGGACCAGCCCCCACCCCCACCCCTTGCCACAGGAAGTTCTGTGTGGAGTGAAGTGCTTTGATCTCCTTCTGCCCCTGTGGCCCCTGCAGACCGTGGTGGGAACAGACCTCGCCGAGCTTTTGTTACGAGACCACAAAACCGTGTGGCTTCCCGGAAAGTCACCCAACGAGGCCAACCTGATTGATTTTACTAACGAGGCTGTGGAGCAGGTAGAGGAGGAGGAGTCCGGGGAGGCCCAGCTCTCGTTCCTCACTGACAACCAGGCTGCCGGCAGCAACACCCTCGAGAAGGAGACGGAGAGGTTCCGGGAGCTGCTGCTGTACGGCCGCAAGAAAGTGAGTGGCCGCGAGCCCCTGGGGTCCCCAGGTGGGCCCTAGCGTGTGCGGTCCTGCTCTCGGGAGCGGTGGCACCTTGACTGCGACCCGGGGCTAGTGTCTGCGGAGTCCGGTGTGTCTGCTCCTGCAGCAGAGCCGTCTTCCGAGGGTTGCCGGGGTCGGAGATTCGCCTGTGCTGTGTACACGTCTCGGACAGACTCATGAGCGGACTGAAGTCAAACCGTTCTCGCACGGTTAGGCATGCCCTCGCTGTCACCTCAGCGGTGCAGGTGCTGGGGGGGTGCCCCGCAGTGGCCCAGCGCCAAGCCCTGGCCACGGAGGGAAGCTCCCCAAGATTGTGCAGCCCGGAGCGAGGGCCGCGCCTGCGCTCTGGCGGCTGGGGTCTTGTGGGCCCAGAGTTCTTGGTACTTTGATCTCGTGATGGCAGCTGGAAAGCTCATATTTGGTAAATAAACCGTTTTCATGTGGGCGTTTTACAACGGATCGGAGCTGTGGGATCTGTCAGCTTTGCTCAACGTTTCCTTCTGCTGTGAGCCGTCCATCTCTGTGAAGACGCTGTCCTCTGAGTGCTACCCTAGATGATTCTGGACGCGGGGGGTCTGTGTTAGTAAAGGCTCCATCCGTGTGGAGGTGGTCATCGTGGAGGGCACAGTCGGAGGCAGCAGGACCGCCGCTCGCCTGTCCTTGTTCCTCATCCGGGTGCTTGCTCCGGAACGCTGGCTCTGGGCAGCCGACCCAGCAGCACGGGCCTTCGCAGACTCGGGGCCGCAGCGACTTTCCAGCTCGGGCAGATTGGGAAAAGCGGGCTGCTGCTTCGTGTCTGAACCGGGCGCGTGTGTTGGCGGGCCTGTGACTCACGCACTCCTTCAGTGCGCTCCGGTCCCTTGCCCCCGCCGCCCACCATGCGTGACGACCCCCGGGTGTGGCTTCCGCTTGTGCACGTCACTGAAGGTCTGGGGACGTGGGTAACCACTGACATGCTTTGCAGGATGCTTTAGAGTCTGCGATGAAAAACGCCTTATGGGGTCACGCTCTGCTGCTTGCAAGTAAGATGGACAGCCGGACACACGCCCGCGTTATGACCAGGTAGAGAATCTTGCTGTGTAGACTATTTCTGGGCACGTCCTGCTGGCCTAGTCGTGCTGCCTGGTCAGCTCTTGGAAGCGCCGTGACCTGCAGGGCTTGTCTTAGAAAGCTGGGGCGGGTCCCCTGCACCGGGCTGTGTCACACTGGCGTGGGCATGCTGGGCCCTCTTCCCTGCGGTTGTACTGCTGAGGGCCTTGTAAACGTTTTTTACCACAGAGTTCTCTACGCTCTGTGAAACCACCATGAATTCTTTAGTCTTTCTCAGTTCATTTGTTGAAATGCTGGGCTTTTTGTACACTGTGCCTGGGTCAGGCCCCCGACAGTCATCAAAAGACCAAAATGAAACCGGCCTTGTTTCTGCTTGTCATTTAAACAGAGTCAACTGGGGCGCCGGGGGCTCAGCGGGTTAAGCCGCCGCCTTCGGCTCAGGTCATGATCCCAGGGTCCTGGGATTGAGCCCCGCATCGGGCTCTCTGCTCCGTGGGGAGCCTGCTTCCTCCTCTTTCTCTGCCTGCCTCTCTGTCTACTTGTGATCTCTGCCTGTCAAATAAATAAATAAAATTAAAAAAAAAAAAGTTTAATAAAAAACAGGGCCAACTTAGCTTTTTCTCTCCTTGTGTCTGCCTAGGTTCGCCAACAGTCTTCCAATCAATGACCCTTTGCAGACAGTGTACCAGCTGATGTCAGGGCGGATGCCTGCTGCGTCCACGGTCAGTGAACAGGGGCTCCCCAGGGTCCCTGTGGCCTGGCTTCCCGGCTCACTCTCGTGAGAGCTGGCCTCCTGGGCCACAAGGCCTGCACTTTCTCTTGTCCCGGCTCCGCGCTGTACTCTTGGATCTCACCTGTGACGAGATAAAAGTGGCGCTCTCTTCTGAGGATAAGGGTTTGTTTGTTTGGCTTTTTTCTGACCTCAGTGTTGTGGAGACGAGAAGTGGGGTGATTGGAGGCCTCATCTTGCTATGGTTTTGTCCAATCTGAGCAGCAACGTGGATGTGGAGTCCAGGGCGATGGCCACCATGGGCGACACTCTGGGTAGGTCAGGCGTGGGCGTGGAGGTCGGGGAGCCTGACACGCTCGGGCGTGAGAGCCACTGTCGGGGTGTGGAGGGCCACGGGGTTTTGCCACTCGTGTAGCCCTTCTGGTGGTTGCTGTCCGTGTGTTGAGGTTTTTGGGAGAACTCAGAGCTCCTGAGCCCTGGCCTGCTGTATGTCTCCTCAGCTTCCAAAGGTCTCTTAGATGCCGCGCACTTCTGCTACCTCATGGCCCAGATCGAATTGGGGGTTTACACAAAGAAAACCACAAAACTTGTCTTAATTGGATCGAACCACAGGTGAGGACCGTCGAGGTGTCTGTTTTCCTTTAGAAAGGAAGCATTCCTCCGTGAGCTGACCCAGAAACAGCGCACGCGCCTGGCAGCGGCAGCCTCCCGTCTTGGTGGTGTGCTGTTGGTCACGTGGTGTGACGTGCTTCTGGGTGCCTTGTCTGGACACTGAAATTATTTCTTTTTTCAACAGTTTGCCATTTTTAAAGTTTGCAACCAATGAAGCTATTCAGAGGACAGAAGCCTATGAGTACGCCCAGTCTCTCGGGGCGCAGACCTGCTCCTTCCCCAATTTCCAGGTGAGCGAGGGCCACGCCGGCCCACGGTTTGAACAAGTGGGCGGTCAGTGCTAGCAAATGTTTGTTTGCTGAGGGCTTTTGAGCTCTTCCCCCCAAAATGATAGTTTTTGGAAATCCTGGGGAGTCCTTTGATCTGTACCTCTTGAGAAGTCCTGTCGAACTGAGGATTTTCTTAGCATTTAAAACGTTTCCCGAGTGTTTGGTTTCCAGTGCTTCCTCTGCACGGTTTGCAGCATCGTGGGTGTAAACACTGTAGTGCAGGGTTTGTGGGGATGGCTCTCCCACCATGCTAGCTGCTGGCTGGCCAGGGCGCTGTGGTGACGAGCCCTGCGTCACAAGCCTACAAAGTGTGCTAAAGAGGAAGAGGGAGTTTCTGAGAAGCTTAGTTGCAGCTCTCATGAGAAGTCCTCTGGGGAGGGGCTCTGTGCTGCTGGGTGGCCGTGGGGCACACGTGAGGCGCATTGGGCGTTGGGGTAGCGCCTGCTTCGGGGCTGTTGGGTGACACGGGGGCTGGGAGGCGTGTCAGGACAACCGTGCTACACTCCCTGGTCCCAGGTGTTCAAGTTCATCTACTCCTGCCGCCTGGCTGAAATGGGGCTGGCCACGCAGGCCTTCCACTACTGCGAGGTGATCGCCAAGAGCGTCCTGCTGCAGCCGCACAAGCACTCGCCCGTGCTCATCAGCCAGCTGGTTCAGGTACGGGTTCTCGGACGCCCCGGCGGCAGCCGATCCCTGCGCTCGGGCACTGAGGGGTGACCATGTAGATGCTGGGGACTTCTTGAGCAGCTTGAGAAATTCAGGCGTCCTTGGGCAGGGAGTGGGTGTTTTGAATTTTCGGGGACCTCAGCCCGCGACTGAAGCTGGGCCGTAGCTTCAAGGGGAGAAGGACGGCACGTCCAGGACGTCTCGCTCCGTAAAACAGACGCCGTGCGCGCGGCCTGCGGGAGCGGGGGAGGCGCGCGTGGGACAAGGCTGGTCAGCGGCCGGTGCACATGGCCAGTGCACCCTCCCCGCCCAGGACCTTCGTTCTGGGAAATGCGCTTCCATGACAGCTGAGAGAGTGTGTTACTGTGGGGAGTTCTCGGCGTCCGCGGACGGACACAGAACATTCGGCGCGTCCCGTTCCCGCAGCTTCGGCAGCTGTTCCTCAGGCCCTGCGTTCGCCACACCCCCGTCCCGCACCCTCCCCGTCCTGTCCCCGCACCCCCCAAGGCCCGTCAGTGTGCACGTCCCGGGTTAGTCAGCGTTTTGATCCCTGAAGCCGTCTGTGGCGTCGGGGACGGGCGGCAGCCGCCGGGCTTGCCAGGGCCAGTCCGGGTCCCGCACTCCCTTCCGGCAACTGGGTAGTGCAAGCGACGTGTTGGGCCGGGTCACCACCACACGCTTCAGACACCTTAGGTGGCGGGAGCTCTCCGACCGGACTCTGAAGATGCCTTTTGTTCCGGGTGGTGGTGGTTTTTGAAAACACGGTCCCTTGTCACGCCAGGTAGTAACAGGGCCCTTTCCTCCCCGTGTGTGTCCAGATCGCGTCCCAGCTGCGGCTCTTCGACCCGCAGCTCCGAGAGCAGCCCGAGCAGGAGGCCTTCGTGGAGCCGGCCTGGTTGGCGCAGCTGCAGCGCGTGGACAGGCAGCTCAAGGTGCGCGGCGCTTCCGGTCTTGGGCCGGGAGTCGGATACGCTGCGACCATAGTGGTTCACACGCCCGTCGTGTTCACGCCACGCGTGTGAGGGGCGGAGAGTACGCTCGAGGGGTGTGCGCGTTGGTCAGCACGCTCCCGGGAGAGGGAGGGCCCTCCTGAAGCGCGGCCCAGCGAGGGTCCGGCTCTCGGGAACGCCTGCCCTGTCTCTCCCTTAGGAGGGCGCCGCGGTGTGGAGTCGGGACGGGACCTTCCCCCAGCGCTGTCCCAGCACCCCGAGCTCTGAGGTGGGCCCGTGTGATGGGCCGGCACTCGGCCCGCCGGGGGGCCCGGGCGCCGGCAATCCGCTGCTGGTGCCGCCTGTGCCCAGCGCTGAGCACCTCGGCCAGGGGGTGCGGCTGCTGCCTTCAGGTGAGCCCCGAGCTGCTGGAGAAGCCGCGGGCCTCCCCACCCTCCCCTCGCCGCCGCTGCTTCCGCAGGTGGAACGCTGCCCTCCTGCCTGAGGAGAGCGGAGGGGACGCGTCTTCCCTTCCCCCTCCCCACGCTTGTTCCCTCGGTGGGCCTGTGGCATCTAACGGCCTTAAGCAGCCGTCCGAGAGGGCGGGGCCTGCCGAGCTCTGGAGAGGGAGGAGGGGAGTGGGGAGAGCTCCGTGAACTCCGAACTCTCTTTTAGGCCCCTGCTCCCGGGTTGTGCTGGGGCCTTGCTGAGAGTCAGGGCCCAGGCCCCACGTGACATTTGATGATGTCCTCCCCTTGTCCCTAAGAAGCGTACATTTTGCTTTTCCCCTAATGGCTGAAGAGCGGGCATTGTCAGCACTCTTGCTGTGATGACTGGTTCTCTTGCCCGTAATGGGAGAACATGGCCCTGGGAGAGGACGTGTGACAAAGTGTCGAACGGCCGCCTGTTTGCTTCCCCGAGTGCCCAGAGTCCGCGCCAGTACCTCAGGCTTCTGTTCCCCGCTCTTTTGGTGCAGCTCCGCCGACGATCCCCGACAGCCAGCCGGCCCTCCCCGCCAGGGTGCCGTTGTTCCCGGTGCCCCCAGCCACGGGCCCCCTTGAGCTGGGGCCCGGCTGTGGACCCCCGGCTGCCTTTGGCTTTCCAGAGCCCTCTGGGCGTGAGCCTGCAGCTCTGTACACGGGGCCTGGCCTGCCCCCTTGTGCACCGTCTCTGCAGGAAAGTGAGCACGCGCCCCGGGAGGCCGGGAGCCAGGACCCAGGTAGGCCTGCTGGAGCGCCAGCCCGAGAGCAGAGCTGGGGGGTTAGGCGTCAGAGAAGGCAGTCGGTGGAAGAGCCTTCAGTGGTCTGAACTTGACACAGGTTTTGTTCATTAGCATGTGCTGAGGCTGGAGGGCTCACGGATGTCAGTGCTGCCTTCCTCCGGGACTTAGCTGCGTGTTGGCGTGCAGGCGTGAGCAGATGTCCGGGGGCGGCAGGCGGGACCCATGAGGCTTCTCGTGCCTGCTGTGGGCCTGCCTGTCTCTGTGCCCTCGAACAAGGTGCCGCGTGCACCCCGCTTTCCGAAAGAACCGTTTCCGAGAACCTTTCCGGCCTCGGACTCTGAGCCCCGTGGTGGGAGGCCCTCGGCCAGGGAGAAGCTGTGCCATGTCGCGTGTACGTCATGTCAGCTCCTGTCCTGTGTCGGTGACACGGAGCCCACAGTGGCCCTCTCTTCTGTTGACAGGGGCGATGCTACCGGAGGCACTGGGTAGGAGCTCACTTCTGGAGCTGAGAGAAGAGGGTTTCGGTGGAAAATTTACTAACCTGGTACTTGCCCACTTTTTTCCCCCAAGCTCCTTGTTTTACTTAAGTTGCGTTGATTAGGAGCCCAGCCTTGCTATTCTCCAGTTGTAACGGGAGAACCAGGAAGAGCGCACAGCTGTGGCTCGTTGCTCCTTGGCTGGAGAGCCCTTGCTGCTCGCAGGGTCGCCGGGAAGGCCCGACGAGCTCGACCGCTTAGTGGCGCACGGACAGCCCCTCTCTGGAGGCTGCGTTGCTGACGATGACTTTTGCAAAATGGAGAGGCCTCCCCGGTCCTGCACCCCTCTCTGCAGTAGGATCCCTGACACCTCACTGTCCGTCTTGAGATCCTTGCCACATGTCTCGGCTGCTCTGGCCGCAGTGGGGAGGGACA
Organism: Enhydra lutris kenyoni; assembly: GCF_002288905.1. Taxonomy (NCBI): domain Eukaryota; kingdom Metazoa; phylum Chordata; class Mammalia; order Carnivora; family Mustelidae; genus Enhydra; species Enhydra lutris. The sequence continues at coordinate 36,977,441 of NW_019154097.1, forward strand.
CGTGCTTTTCTGCGCAGTGTGTCCCGCAGCTGCATCTCCACACACCGGGGCTTCCGTGGGCACGCCGCCACAGGCGCTTGCCGTAGGCCAGACTTCCGTTGGGCGTTCTTCCGTGAAAATATTCTCACGTAAAGTGAGAGTTTATGGAAGACGGGGTCTTCGCTCAGCTATAAGTATTCTGAAAAAAACAAGTCTTTGTTTTAACATGCCTCCTCCCCGTCTGCAGCCAGCATCCCCTCGACACACACACTCAAACCCCTTTTTCCAGCCCAGTAGTGCCCAGTGCACCCCAATACAGTTGCTTGGGGGAGCAGGCGGGAGGCAGGGGCTGCTGTCCCTTCCCCTCCCCCGCTCTGCTCTCATCGCTCACAGGGGTTTTCAAGGCCCCCAGGGAGGTGCCTTGGGTGAGCCTGCTCCCATGTTGCCTTGGGACAGGGCTCCTCCGGCGTGCCCCAGGACTCCGAGGCACCCCCGGCGGGGGAGGGTGCCAGCTCCAGTGCTCTGCAGCCACCGACGTCTGCTCCAGAAGTGAAGAGACCTGCACCGGCAAACAGGAAAGACACCAGGGAGCCCAAGAAGGTGAGACATGGCCTGGCTCCAGCAGGGTGGGGGCCTGGGGTCCAGGGAGGAGGCACAGCTCCTGCAGACCGCTTTCCCCTACACTGGCAGCGGGCCAAGGCGTTCCCAGTGTCCTCAGCACCCACTGAAGTGTGCAAAGCTTCCTAAGTGCCCGTGTGTCCACGTCCCTGTATGACCACTGGCCGGAGCAGAGTTGGAACGGGACCAGGAGGCCCCGTGGGTCCCCATGGCCTGTCAGAACCCACCCCAGACGGTGGCCTCTTCAGACTTTGGTACTTGTCCTATAACTTCCTGTAAAGGAGGTTAATCTTTCAAAATCATCGGGTCATGGTATCTGTTATATGCAGCTGCTAAAATTTTATATTTCATCTTTCTTGGTAATAGACATTGACCTTTTTTTTTTTTTTTTTTTTTTTTTAAAGATTTTATTTACCTGACCAAGAGATCACGAGTAGGCAGAAAGGCAGAGGGCGGGCGGGGAAACAGGCTCCCCGCCGAGCAGAGAGCCCAATTCGGGGCTCGATCCCAGGACCCTGAGACCATGACCTGCTGAAGGCAGAGGCTTGACCCACTGAGCCACCCAGGCGTCCCGGCCTTTTTTTTAGATGGGTGATGACATAAGAGCCACACGCGCGCTCTTTGTCTCCTGTTGGCGAAACCACTCCTTCCTCTCAGGGCGTGCCTAGGGCCCGGGATAGCTGTGTGTCCAGTGTGGGGTGCTACCAGGCTCTTTTCCTGGACAGTTGTACGCAGTGACCTTCCCCCAGCAGAGCCAGAGAGGCCCAGTCATTCCTTGTCACCAGCCCGGCTGGTGGCATTGCTCGTCCCTGCGCACGCAGGGTGGTCGGGCCTCCCCACAGCAGCCTCTTGGCAGGGCTTGTGGTGCCTCCTGGAGCTTTCGCTTCACTCCCCTGACGTGCGGGGGTGCCGAGCACCTTTCTCACGCGCCTGTCACCGCCTGTGTGTTTTCCTGCGTGGTGCTGGCTTGTCTTCTCCCACTTGAGCGTCTTGGCCCCAAGTCCTCTGTGACATGTGCATCACCGGTGCCGTCCCCCAGCCTGTAGACTGTCTCTTTATTCTCTGCACGTGGGTTTACGCGGGACTGGTTCTTGATTTCCATACCGTTTAGCAAATCGAAGTTTAGTTAACTGTTAGCGTCTTTTTTTTCAAGCTCGTGTTTATTTATTAGAGCGGCGAGCGCACAAGCAGGGGGAGGGGCAGAGGGCGCGGGAGCAGCCGGCTCCCCACCAAGCAGAGCGCCTGACGTGGGCCGCATCCCAGACCCCACCCTGGCTGGGGTCGTGACCCGACCTGACAGCAGAGTTGGGCGCTCGAGAGACTGAGCCGCCCAGGTCCCCCTTGACGCCTAGCATCACAAGGGGGACACAGATCAGATTCCGAGCGTGCGTGAGCCTGAGCTACAAGAGGACGCTGACCCGTCGTGAGCGCTGCGGAGGTCAGAGCGGCGGGTCTGCGAGCACACACCCGCTGCCTCCTTGTCTGTGTTTCCGCTGAGGCACGGCCTGCCGGCATGGAAGTGAGCGTCCCTGACACGTGTGTTCTCCCAGCATAAGGCCACGGGGCGGGGGACTGTCCACGGGGCCCACAAGGGCGTGGCCGGTCTGCTTGCTGCTGCTCAGTCTGGGAGGATGCCAGAGCCTGCCACTCGTTGGCATTTAGACAGGAAAAGCTCCAAAAGGCACGTGTTCAGATGTTAACCATTTTAACCGTTTTTAAGGGCACGGTTCTGTGGCGTTAGCTGCCCCCGCTGCCCGTCTCCGGGACTTGTGTTCTCAGACCGGACCTCGGCCCCGGTGCACACCGTGCCCCTCCCCTCCCGCATCTGTGCGTGTGGCTCCTCTGGGGCCTCCTGGGAGCCAGTCCTCAGGGCCTTTCGGTGCTGGGCTCACCTCATGCGGCACCGTGTCCTCGAGGCGGTTCTGATGGTTTTCATGTTTAGAGCGGCGAGTCCTGGTTCTCCCGCTGGCTGACTGGGAAAAGGAGGACAGAAGCTTACCTGCCGGACGACAAGAACAAATCGGTAAGCACTGTGCAGCGCGGCCCCAAGGGGCGTGCGCGTGCCCGTGCGTGGGGGTCGCCCGTGCGTGGGGGGCCCGGTCGCCCAGGCCCGGAGGCCGCAGGCGCTGCTTCCCCTCGGCTCTGTCTCCTAACGTTACTTTTCACGATCGCGGCAGATCGTCTGGGATGAAAAGAAGAACCGGTGGGTGGACGTAAACGAGCCAGAGGAGGAGGTACGTCTGGGTTCCTCGCTCTGCTTGCCTGGGCCCTGCTCCGCGTGCCGTCCCGCAGCTCTGGGTCCACAGGCAGGGCTCTGAGCCGGCTTTCCCTCCACAGAGGAAGGCTCCGCCGCCCCCACCCATCTCGCTCCCCAAGGCTCCGCTCGCTGCGCCCCCTGGTCCTGGAGGGCCCCCGAGGGCCTCTGTGAATATGTTCTCTAGGAAAGCAGGTAACAGAGTCGAGCCAGAGATTAGAGTTGGTTTGAGAACTTGCTCGTTCTGCAGACATGCCGGAGCTTAAGGGCTGGAAGTACAGGGCAGATGGCGGTCTGTCTGTCTGTCTGCAAGGGGGGTCCTGGTTTTCCTCGGGCGAGTCTGCAGGGGGCCCCCCCACCGTCTCTAGAGCGCGCGAGCCCTGCCCCGCAGCCGCCGAGCTGTTAGCGAGCAGCGTGGCTCTGGTAGCCTCGATGTACAGAATGGGCACCTCCTCTGGGGTAGCAGCCGGGCTGTGCCTCATGCAGAGCTGCGTCCCCGTCTGCTCTTCCCGCTCGGGGAAGGGGGACCCCGGGGGAACGGGATGCACTGGGGTGCTGACCCAAATCTGCCGCTTCTCCCGGCACAGCTGGAGCCAGAGCGCGCTACGTGGACGTGTTGAACCCCGGGGGGCCCCAGCGGAGCGAGCCGGCGCTGGCTCCTGCAGAGCTTTTCGCCCCCCTGGCCCCGCTCCCGATGCCTGCACACGTATTCGGGCCGAGTCCAGGTGGGCAGTGTGGGACCTCCTGACCTCTGATCCCTTTCCTGAGCTCCTCTGGCTTTAATCTCCCGTAAGAATAGCGACCCGGGCGATGTGCAGAGAGCTGGGGCTCATCTCCTCGTTCATGGACCCCCTTCCCTGTCCCCCACGAGCGGGACTGTGGGAAACGACAGGCCAGCGGCGTTTTGAACAGAATGACAGCTTCTGGCGCTGTCCCCTTCACAGATGCAGAGGAAGTCCCACCTGCAGCGGGGGCCGGCAGGGAAGGGCAGGCGCCTGCGGGCAGTCCAGCCAACGCAGAGCTGGCCTCGGAGCCCCAGGTGAGCAGGGCTGCAGGCCGGGCAGGAGGACGGGGAGGGTTTGCCCCACACCCTGCCCGGGAGATTGGCCCGACCTTTGTGTCAGGCCCATTGTGCACCCGGGGACCAAGTCCGTGTGTGTAGGAAGTGTCTTTGCCCTGAACAGTCTCCCTCTGGAGATGGGGAGTGTGACCGTGTGCACGAGGCCTCGTGGTTGTCTCGCTGAAATCGTAGTCGGAGAGGTGGTTTTTGATTTTGGGAACTGGGGTGTGAAATCACGGACAATCTGGTGTCTGAGGGGGACAGTGGATTGCGAGCCTGGGTCCCCAGTTAATGAGCTGCTTAACACGTAAGGGGTCACATAATGCTTCAAAGTCCGTTTCCTGCTCCGAGTTGGGATGACCAGGCCGTCGTGGGCCCGGGATCCACGTTCCTTGGAGATGGGCAGCGGAGCGGCGGGCCCTGCATCTGCTCAGACCAGCGCCTTCCGTGGAGCCCAGCGCCTCGGGGCCAGGCCGGGCGGGGGCGGGGGTACCGTGTGGTTCTGCCGGCGGGACAGCTGCACGTCGTCTTCCTCCCGCAGGCGTTCAGCTCTGCCGCTTCGCTGGCTGGCCCTGAGCTCCCACCCGCGGGCGAGGACGGCTCCCGCAGAGGAGAGGTAAGGCCCTCCCACCAAAAGGACCTGCCCAGAAGCCCGGCCCGGCACGTTGCTCGCGTGCACTGTGCACGCGGCTGCTTCCTTCAAAAGCGAGTCTTGACGAGTCGGAAGAGACAGTTGAGCAGCTTCTTAAAACTGCCTGGTGTCACGTTTGCACAACAGACGGTCCCACTCGTCTGTGCAGAATTGCCCGGGGTCCCCACCTGGAGCAGGGCTGGAGTGCACCTGCCCCCGGCTCTGCTCAGCACGGCCGGGCCGCCGAGGGCCCCCAGCTGGGGTTGTTTTCTCTCTAAAAGCTGCCCCCGAAGGCAGGCCTTGTAAGCTAACTCTGGCTCCTCTCCGTCCGACTGTCCCGGTTCTGAGGGCATCCTGCAGCTCTCGGGTTACACGGACTGCTCGGAGCGGCAGCGTGCATGCTGATTTTCTATTTGTGTGTGTTTTGTGTGTGTTCCTGTAGCTTTCACGCTGTAGTTCACTGAGTTCATTGTCACGTGAAGTAAGCCAGCATTTTCATCAGGTACCTGTGCCTGGCGGTTCTCACTGGACACGCGTTGAACTGGGTCGCCTTTGTGTCCCCTCTGAGCGCACTGTGCTGGCTGGCCACTGTGCCGTGTCACTAACGCGACCCGCTGCCTCCCCACCCGCCACACACCGGAGGATGTAGTGTTCCTTTCTCCCTAGGTCCTCAGGGGGTCGGGAGCCGTCCTGATGCACTGACGGGCACGTAGACCCCGATGTGCCTAGTGAATGAGTGCGGTCTGTTAAGTGTTCTTTCCGGATTGGTTTTTCCACGTGGCCAGCCTCTGGCGTGGCCTCACCGTGTGTGAGTGGATTTCCGAAGCCCACGGGGCAGGAGGGACTTCTGTTCTCTGACCAAGTGTGAGACGGTGTCTTGTAGGCCAGGTGGGGCGTGGCAGGAAGCTGTCCTCCAGCCAGTCTGGGCGGGAGATAAAGGAATGCGTCATCTTTCGTGTGTATCGTGGGACAGAGCTTCCGTTGGCTCGGTAGAAGGCTTCGTGTGACCTTTTTCTTTGCGCACTAAAGCACTGGCTTTCGTAGCTGGGCACCGAGGTCTGAAGTCCTCAGAAGCGTCTGCTAACTGCCCCATGTCAGCACGAACGGGACATCTTGGCGCCACGCACTCCTTGTCCCTGCATGTTCTGGTTTTGAGGCATTTCTCTCTGCATGCTGCTTTACGTGTCACCATTTTCCCGTGGACCTTGGCGTAATTACGTCCAGGGCTGCGACAAGTGTCTCCACCTGCATCCATGGCTCTCTTAGAAGCACTGGGAGCGGGTCCCCAGGAGTGTGTCTGTTCACAAAGGGAGCGAGCGCAGCGCTGTCCGCGGTGCTGACATGGCTCTCTGTGGTTCTCAGGCTCCCAGCGACCACCCCGGGGCAGCCGCGCCGTTCTACAGCCCCACTCAGTTTGCACAGGTCAGTGCCCTCCTGGCCCCCGGCCCACGCCTGCTGACCCTTCTCCCTCCTCGGTCGGCCCTTTCCCGCTCCTGGCTCCCGCGCTTTCCTGCTGACACCCTGCGCCGTGGGTCTGCCTCTGACTCCCACGCGCGGGCCTGGGCCCTCCTCCCGGCCAGCCTGCGTCCTGCAGTTCGGGGTCGTTGCTGAACGTTCCCTTCCGTTTCTCTGCCTCTGCCGTCTCTCTTCTCCGTGCCCAGTTTTGCCCATAGCAGACAGACCGGCTGCCAGTTTGGGGCGAGCCAGGGCGGGGAGGTCCTGGCATTTAGGATGTAAATGCTCGCCTGAGCCCAGGTGTCCTGGTGCGGCTCCTGTCCTCACTGCCCGGCGTGACCGGGCCTGCTCCCTCCGCACCTGGCTCTCGTCCCCCTACCAGCCCGACCTTAGGGCTACCGCGTCCCACCCAAGTTACAACCTGGCCACCATGGACCTGCTTTTCCACTCCCAAGATGTGCTTTTTTCCGTCCTGTTACCGCCGTCTTGTAGTCATTATTTTACACAAATTCTTTGGCACACATTCCAGCCGGGGTGTGCGAGGAGGCTCAGGTAAACACCCGCGCGCTGCCGCTGCTGTGGCCAGCCTCCTTGCTTCACCACCTGGCCAAAGCACACACCTTTAAGAACGATCGATTTGGTCCTGGCCTGGCCAGTTACCAGGGGGACTGCCTGTGGGTCGATGTAGACGGTCCCGCCCCCCTGCCCGAGTCTCGAGGTGTTCCCGGGGTGCCACCGGCCTCAGAGGCCTCGGGCACACGGAAGTCAGCGCTCTTTTTGTCTGCAGGCCTCGGCCCCCTCCGGAGGCTCCAGGATGGGGAGGATTGGCCAGAGGAAGTACCCAGCATTGAGCTAGAAGAGTCCTCACCCTGGAGTAGCATCTGGAACCCTGAAGCCATCATTCTGCTCCAGCAAGAACTCAGATGGATCGCCTGCACCGTCCCCGCGTCCCCGAATGGGCACGCAGTGATGCCACGTGATCGAACCTGTACTTCCACCGCCGTCTGTGAAGGGTGGCCCGAGGCAGGTGTGCAGCCCCTGGAAGGCGCTGGCTGGAGCGGGCGCTCTTGGCTCCTCCGTTCCCCAACAGTGATTTAAGGGTAAAACTGTCTGTCCTGGAAGAGCGTCGTGCCGGGTGAGGCTGGAGACGTCTTTGCTGCAAGAAGGATCTCGCTCTTGAGGAACCCAGGTGTCTCTGCAAACCTAACCGTGCTTCCCTGCCCCCCAACCCCCACGGGGTCCTTTAAAATGCTGAGTGAAGAGCAAGCCTTGGACCCAGGAGAGGCCCCACCGCCTTCCTGGCGGCCGCGGGAGGTCCTTTCTGCATCAAAGTCCCCGAGGAGCTGTGGGCTCGGTGGCAAGAATTCGGTTAGTTTTCGAGAGAGGCCCAAGTCCCCGAAGCGCATCTCCGGGCGGCAAAGACGTTTCCAGCTTCTCTGGTGCCCCGTGCGAGCCAGGGGCCCGGCTTTGCCCGTCCACGAGGGGCGGCCCTGCGGCTGTGCCCCCCGCGGACTGGCCCCCATCGGTCCACCTTACTGAAACTGTCACTGTGACAAGTTGGATGGGGCTTTCTCCAGTCTGTGACGAGCCTGACTAGACACCTCGAGGGGCCACAGTGCCCTCTGTGTCGCCGTCGGCACTGTGCTCTGTCCTGACTGGTCTTCACGGTGCCGTCCAGTTGCCTTGCTTTCTCTCACCTGGTTGCCGTCCTCTCAGGGTGGTGACATCTGGAAGAGAGGGCGGAACGGACTGTTGACACACACTCTGAGTCCGAGGCTCTGTTCTTCCCGCACCAGATCCGCAGGTAGCGTGCGGCCCGCCAGCCGCGCGAAACCACTGAGGGGACCCTACCCCCCGGACTCCGAGCTTTACGGCTTCATCGACTGTTCAGAAAATTCCTCTCTCGTTCTTGTTAGGTCTGAAGAGACTACAGAAAAGATTTAAGTATTTATAAGAATCATTAGAAAATAATTTCTGTAGGTTCCCCCGGGGAGCGTAGTTTGCTTGGGGTCTTAAATCTAAATGCAGAAATGGTCTAACTGTGGAATCCGTGCAGGCCTCCTGTTTCCCCCTGGCCCTGGGTCATCTCGGAAGGGCCACGGAAGTTGTCCCATGGTGTCGCCCACACGCACGTCTGGGTGCATTTGTTCACTTGGAGAGAGGCTGGGACTGATTGACGGGGCAGCAGCCTCTTGTGTCCCTTGGTCTGCGCTCAGGGGGTTCCTGGGACCCCAGACCCTCCTGGCACCATGCCCCTGGCTTCCTCTGCCTGCCCGCAGCGGCCGCCAGCGACTTTTGATTCAAGAAGCTCCCTGCGAGGCCAGGCGGGAGCTGCTATTTTTCCTAAATGCAAATTGTTACACTGCAAATTGGTAAATAAAGTATTTTGCGCTCGCAAGCGCTGTCGTCAGTTGCTTCCTTCTGTCTGTGGGTCACCGTGGGTGGTGGGGTGGGGGGGACAAGGCCCCTGCCTGGGGCTGCGAGCTTGAGGGGCTTTGCGTTGGGCGCGGGTGGGTCCGCCGGGGAGCCCCCGCCCCTAACCCCTCGACAGCAGGTGGGGTGCGCCCCTTGGGGAGGCCTGCCCCAGTGTGTGTCGTCCCTCCGCCCCCGGCCCCTGCCCAGGAAGCTGCAGGGTGGGAAAGGGGGACTGCTCCGCGCTCTTGGGCGTGCGCTGGGTCCTCCGACCGGCAGGGGCCGCTGCGAGGACCGAGCCCGGACTTTCTCGGACGCCCGTTGCCGGGGAGCGGCCGCCAGGCCGCAGGGACGGGGAGCGGGCGGCGCGTTGAGGTGGGTGCAGGACGGTCCCTGGGCGGCGGCGCGGATGCAGGGTCCGGGGTGGCCCCTGGGCGGGTATGCGGGGCGACCTCCGGGCAGGGGTGCGGGTCTGGAGTGCGGCGTGACCCCTGAACGGGGACGCGGATCCGGGGCGCAGGGTGACCCCTGGGCGGGGTTAAGGGCGCAGGTCCGAAGCGCGGAGTGACCCCTGGGCCGGGGTGTGGGGGCGCAAGTCCGGAGCGCGGGGCGACCGGGAACGGCGCGGGGGCATGAGTCCAGGGCGTGGGGTAACCCTTTGCAGGGGCGGGGACGCGTATCCAGGGCGCGGGGCGACCTCGGGGTAGGGCGGGGGCGCGAGCCCGGAGCGAGGGTTGAACCCTGGGCGGGGGCTGGGGACACGGGCCGGGGGCAGGGTCCTCCTGCGCTGCGGTCGTTGCCCTTGGGCCCCGCGGACTCGCAGGTTCTGAGCCCGGGCCTGCGGCGGCAGCGGCGGCGGCGGCGGCGGCGGCGCGGCGGGCGGAAGGGGCCTCCCTCGGGGCGGGGTCTGCGGGAGGAGCGGCGGTGATGGGCACGCAGGTGAGTGAGGGTGTGGGGACCCCTTCCCCGTCCGAGGCTGCTCGAACTGGCCTTGACCTTTGGGTTGTGGTTCTGCCCTGGTCCTCCCCCAGAGCCCCAGGAAGGCACAGGCCCAGTCTGCACGGTGGCTTCCCGGGAGGAGGTGGCAGGCGACACGTCTGAGTGTGTGTTCTCGCTAGACGGTTGCCGGCCTGCCCCTCTGTCTCCCTGCACCGCAGTCCCATGGGAGCAGTCACGTGGCACGGGGGTCGTGGCTGTCCCAGGCTAATAGCTCGGTTTTCCTGTAGGTTCCTGTGGGGGACCGCAGGACTTCTGGCTTCCCAGCCATGGAGCAACGGGCCCTGCCCCCGCCGGCCGGCCCCGGGCCTGAAGAGGAGCCCCTGCGCCTTCTCTCCTCCGCAGCTGCCAGCCCTGGTCTGGCCGTGCATCCCTGACCCTGGGCTTCCCTGGCAGCCCAGAGCGGGAACTGTCCCCCGGCAGCGGGAGGGGGGCGCGGGCTGCCAGAGCCTGGGAGAGCCGGCCCCTGGACTATGCCATCCAGGTTAGCGGGCGTGGGCCGTTCAGGGGCGTCTCCCCCACAGCCTGCCGCCCAGGGCCATCTGCAGCCTGAAGACAGAATGCTCAAGGGACAGCTTCCAAACATGGGCAAAGACCTCGCAGCCCACCCAGGGTCCCCACCTGCCAACAATGGTGAGGGCCCTGAGAAGAGCCCAGTGCTCCCCCCGAAACTTCCAGCACAGATCAGCAACGAGGACCCACAAGCCAAGGCAGCAAGCTTCATCCCAAAGCCACCGCCGAGGCCCCGGCTGGAGCGAGCTCTGTCCCTGGACGAGAAGGCGTGGAGGCGGCGGCGTTTTCCAAGCAGCCACGAGGACCTGGCGGCGCACGTCGGGGCCAGCCCCTGTAGGGGCTCCTCACAGGACGAGGTCCTCAGGCCCCCCGCCCACACCGACTCCCCCCACTGCCTGAGCGCCTCCTTGCAGGAGATCCCCACATCCCGCAGGGCCCAGGGCAGCGCGGGAGGGAGCCCTTCCTCATGGGGTCACTGTATCTCCGGGATGATCAGCACTTCCCTGGACGTCCTGCACCGGGACGGGGCCTCAGCCCGGAGCCCCGCCAGGCTGCCCGCTGTGGACCAGAAGGTGGCCTCCGGTTCCCTGCGGCCGGCCGACCGGGTAGACTCGGGTCAGGCCGACCTCAAGGCCCGCCTGCCAAGCAGACTGTTCCGGGCCCACAGCAGCCTGGGCCCCGGCCGGCCCCCGAGCCCCCTGGCCTCTGAGGCCAGATCCTCCTTTAGCCTGCTGGCTCCCATCCGTGCCAAGGACGTCCGGACAAGGTAGGGCCCCAGGGGGACGGGGGGGGCACCATTGGTGGCCTGGGCTTTAGCGTTCGCGTGCGGCCTCCACGAGAAGCATGTGAAGGTTTTCTCACAAGACTGTGCGGTGCAGAGGTGTGGAGCTAACCCCCCCGCTCGAAGCTCCTTCCCAGAGGGTCACGTCTTCGAGAACTTTCCCTCTGTGTTTCAGCATCACTGAGGGTTGCGTGCCTACGAAACATGGTTCAGAGGCGTGCGTGACCTTCTCCCCACAGCGCTGCGTCTCGGTTGCTCTCCCTTGTGTGTGTCGGGACAGGCTCCTGGGGCTGTTGGCTGTGCTCCCCACTGGCCATCAGCTCCCATTGGCCCCACAATCACGGAGGACGCTTGGTTTCCAGGCCTTATGGGACCTGAGAAGCTAATGCATTTGGCCTTTGTTACAGCTTATAAAGAACCTAGCCAGGCGCTGCCCCCCCCAACCCGCTGCTGATGTCTCTCCTTTGCGCCGGGGTCCCCGATACTTCTGAGCCCAGCCTGTCCAAGCCCACGAGTCCGGTCTTCTCCCGCGTCCTCAGCTGTGGGGCTCCCGCCGCGGCTGGAACAGGCCTCCCCAGCCTGCTCCTCTGGTGCCAGGCCTGGCCGCTGACCGCTCTCGACACTCCTGCCACTTGGCCCGGGCCTCTGCTCCCTGCCTGGGCTGGGCCGGTCATTTGAAGCACACACAGGCCCCGACTTGGGGGTCCCCACGGCACCCACTCCCCAACATGGCACCCAAGGCCCCAAGTGAGGCCCCAGCCCCACCTCCCTCACCAGACTCCTCACCACCACCCCGCCTGCTGCCCTCTCCGGTCCAGACCAGGCCGGCACCCGCCCAGCCGGGCACAGAGTCCGCAGAAGGTGGGGTGGTCACTGTGCTGGTGTCCGCCACCTGGGACCCCGAAGCAGAAACCCTAAAACAATAGGACCGTGTTCTCTACCCCTTCTGGAGCCCTCAAGTCAGAGCCCACGGTGTCGCAGGCTGCACTCCTTCCGGAGGCTCCAGGGGAGGGTCCTTCCTGCTCTTCCAGTTCCCGGTGCCCCGGTGGCCCCCGGTGGCCTCCTGGCCTCTGCCCGCACGCGGTGCTCCGCCAGGGTCTGCGTCTGTCCTCTCACGGGGGCGCTGGTCGTTGACTCTAGCACCCAAACAAAACCCGGGACGCTTTCGGGTGGCCATCCTTCACTAGCCACACTGCAATGCCCCCGTGGCCACAGAGGTCCCCCCGTGTGCTCTTGTTGTCGGGAAGCAGGGGAAGCTGGGGGCGAGTGCAGCTGCGCCAGCCAGAACCGGATCCGCTGCTAGGGCTTCGGGCACGTGGCGCGCTCCGCGCAGCTGCGGTTACCCGTGTGCGCACAGCACGCCGTGCCAAGGACTGGACTGTCGTCTCAGAGCCGGCTCCTTGGTCCCCACTTTCAGACAAGCAGCAAACAGGAGGTTGGTGGGGGTCCCTCAGCCCAGATCCGCGTGCAACGACCCCATCTCCAGCCCCTCGGCGTGCCCTGGAGCGGGTGTGGGGTGCGCCGGGCCCGGGGAGTGGCTGCCCGCAGGTGCGGGGCAGCCACACTTCACGTGAGGACACTGATGCTCGGATTCTGTGTCATTTTCCCTTGTCACCAAACACGGGGTTTTCTTCCCCAGCCATTTGTAAGTGTGAAGACAGCACTTAGCTCGTGGACTGGCCACAAACAGCTGGGACGTGGGCGAGGTCGGAGCGGACGCCCCGCGCTCAGGGTGATGCAGGCCACAGGCACCACCATGGCCGACCCCACGACCTGTGGGTCCTGAGAGGACACCGTGCCCTCAGGCACAGAGTGGGGGCTCCTTCGGGGCCCCCGAGGCCAGGAGGCAGAGGCTCTCCGGGTGCCTGACTGCGCGGTGTGGCCACAGCCTGCCGGGGCTCCTGGAGTAGGGCTGAGGCAGCAGGGCCGTCTGGGCACGATCGAGTGCGTGTCCTGCACTGCCCAGGGAGGATGTGCGAATCGCTCCTCCGGGCTCCTGAGAACTGCTTTCTGCTCGCAGCGGTCAGCCGGGGCTCCTGAACCTCGCGGGCGATCTGACTTCCTTCAAAGGAGCGGGTTCCTACTCGCAAGACTAAGCTATGAGGTTTTCTTAGCGAGTTGGGGTGAAGAGTCACCAGAGGCTTGGAAGGTCCCCGGGGTGGCCGTTACAGATGCTGGGTTGGCTTCTCAAGGCTGCCGCAGAATGGGCCGTCCGTGGGGAAGCCGTGGTGTCGGGCCAGGCCGGCCGGTGCGAGGCCTGCGCTGCAGGCATGGGCAGGCAGCGTGGGGGGCAGCAGCCATGCGCGATGGGCTGTGCCCGGTGGTCCACCCCAGTGTTCGGAGTCCAAAAGACCTTCTTCCCGCACCGCAGTGCCCAGCTGCCAGGCCTTGGCACAGAACCTCCTAGGCCCCCACCCACTCCTGACAGACGGGACTGGGGCAGCCCTGCCAGCTGCCCCGGAAGGTGGAAAGAGCCCTCATTTGCATGCGGCCATCAAGGTGATGGCTGACGAGGGATGTTCTCGTGGACAGATCAGGGTACCAGCCCATCATGGTGTCACCGGAGTAGGCATAGGACCCACGGAGCTTATCGGGGCACATCTGTAGGAAAGGGGGAAGGAGTCTAATCAGTGTCTGACACAGCTAGCACTCAGGACGTGATGAAGCTCCCCTCTGGGCACTGGGGGGACCACGGCCAGTGTGTGATGGCACAGCAGATGATGGCACTGGGGGTGGGGGGGACTGGTGGTCAGTGTCCGCAGCGGATGGATGGCACTAAAAGACCTAGAAGACAAAATGACCGAACACTGGTGTGGCTATTGCCTGGGTGCTGATTCTGGGAGCATCCTGATCTCCAGCTGGGTTGGAAGAAGGTTCTGGAAGGGGAGCTCCCAGCAAGAGGAGGACCCCACACAGTCGGAGAAAGGCGGGCTCATGTGAACACCGTGCATGAAGTGAGAGGTTGCGGGGAGGCTGGTGTCGCACCCCAGCGCAGGTGACCAAGCCTGTGTGTGCGTGCTGGGCTTGTCCCTGCGTGCAGGAGAGAGCAGCCCGGTGGCCACGGCTAGGCAAGTGTGTGAGCGCAGTTTTAGCACACTTTGTGTGATCCGTCGGCTGAGGACGATTTTTTTCATGGTTGAGAAACCTGATCTAATGTCTCCCGAGACATGAAAATTACACGACATCAGAGCCTGCAGGCCCCGGTGACGGTCCATCACTGCCCAGGCTCGCCCCCTGCGAGTGGGCTCCGCGAGGCTGCTGCCCCCAGGGTCCGACGCAGCTGGAACCATGCGCGCGCACGCTATGCTCCGGAACCCTTGAAGCAGGCATGACCGGTGGGTGTCGCGAGGGTGGACATGTCCCCTGTAGCTTTCAGGTCCCTGGAGGCCACGCGGAGGTGGAGGACACGCATCGCCCTGGCTGCTGCTGTCCAGGGCAAAGAGCCCAGATGTCTCCCTCAAGTTGCTCGTCTGAGGACGTGACGGAAAAGTTGAACGCGTGCCGGTGTTTGTAGAATGGGGAACAGAGAGGGTTTTCTGAGAGGGCAGTGGACCATCGCGCTGTGCCCCCCGTCGACCTGCGGGCTCTCGGGAAATCCCAGCTTTGGGAGAGCCTCCCGAAAACGGCGGGGGCCCGAGGTGACAGGTGTGGCTGGGCGCTGTCCCTGCACCTGGGTCCGTCTGTTCGGATCCTCGACCCCCGGCTGCTCACTCTCCACAGGAGCTACCTGGAGGGGAGTCTCCTGGCGAGCGGGGCCCTCATGGGGGCGGAGGAGCTGGCCCGGTACTTCCCGGACCGCAGCATGGCCCTCTTCGTGGCCACCTGGAACATGCAGGGCCAGAAGGTAAGCCGCCTGCTCCCGCTCCGGTTCTCTCCCAGGGCTGCCGGCCGCACACGGTCTGCCCGGGCTCTCCCCAGCAGCCGGGACGCCCGGAAGGCCCCGGCCTCACCCACCTCCCCACTGCCTGCTGGGGGAGGACGTGCTCTTCTGACACGGGAGCTTGCGGCTCCCAGCGGATGGGCAGGGAACAGAGACCTCCCTGGGGCCCCCACCCCCACGCACAACCTTCCCCCGCCGCCCCATCCACATCCCACCGCCGGACCAGCTGTGGCTGTCGGGGAGCCCGCACGGCCGGGTCTGGTCCTTGTCACCTTGGGGTCACTTTGCGTTTCGTTCGTTCGGCCACCTGTGTACGGAGGCGGCAGTGGAGACCTCCAGCCACTCTGCTGTGACGGCTGCTTTGTGTCCTGACTGCCGGTCGCCCCGGGCCAGACTGCACAAGCCAGAGGACTGGCTCTCGCTTCAGGGGAGCCCCTTGGACCCCGTGCTGGTGGCTTTCTCGCCAGCTCAGCCGTCTCTCCCTGGGACGACTCCTCACGGCAAGGACTGTCCTTGGGTTGGTGGTCTCCATCCCCTGTATGTGGGGTGCTCTGATTTCTGAGGGCCGGGCATGGGCTTCCTGCACTATGGGCGATCCTAGCGCGCCCCGGGGTGCAGCAAAGGGCACGGTGGTTGTCACGGTGGCATCACAGAAGGACCTTCACTCCACAACGCGGTGGCCCGGGCTGGCCATGGGGGACGGGCGCTGGGGAGGAAACAAGGCAGGGCCACCTCCTGTTCAGGGTTTCGCTGAGTAACTAGGAGTCCCAACAACACAGGCTCCGGAGAGAGACAAGTGATTCTCCCTCACGCTCAAGGAGGAGGCAGGTGCCCGGGCTGGCAGCCCCACTATCCCAGGGATACCACTGGGCCTGTCCAGGGGGTGGCGCTCTTGTCCAGGGCCCCCGAGGGCTCAGAGGCTATGCACATCCAGCCACGGGGAGGAGCGCTCACGTCCAGAGCCACGGCACCCTGGCCCAGGCAGCACCACCTCCCCACCCAGGGCATATCTGGGGGCGCGGGGCACAGAGGCAGGCATGGCGGTGACCAGTTGGGGTGGAGGGAGGCCTGCCTGGATGCGTCGCATGGGCCATGCTGGTCCCCAGGCTGTGGGAGAGGCTGGGCCGCTGGCCCCGCGGGAGGCCCTGGCTATACACGGTTCCCTGCAGGAGCTGCCCCCAAACCTGGACGAGCTCCTGCTGCCCGCCGAGGCTGACTACGCCCAGGACCTGTACGTCGTCGGGGTCCAGGAGGGCTGCTCCGACAGGTAGGGAGCACCCCTGCCCTACGTCTGCCCAGCCCATCAGCCCTGTGGGTCCCTGGGAACGGCGCTGAGGTGGGCCTTTGGGGCCAGGGCTGCCCGCCAGAGCTGCCTCCGGGCCCATGAGCAGCTCCGAGAGCTGAGAATAAATGAGCATCGCCTGCTGACGCACCGCTGGTGGAGAGGCCGCGAAGAGCGGCAGAGCCCCGGCTACGGCCTGACCCCCGCGTGGGCTCCTAGGTCTGCAGCGTCCTGGCACTCCGGTGCCCCCTCAGGCAGCCGCAGGAGGAAGGGTACGGGCTCTAGGCCTCCAGAGTAGCCAGAGAGCACGCTGGGACCAGTACCGGAGATAGACAAGGCCGCCCGGGGCCCTCGTGTTGCTTGTCTGTCCGCCACTCGCCCTGCAGGACGTGGCCGGACAGCAGGACTCTCTGGGCTGCAGGGAGAAGGGCAGCGGGGCTGGGGGTTCCATTCCCCCTTCCCAGGCTGTCCCGGCCTCTGTCCACAGGCGGGAGTGGGAGACGCGCCTGCAGGAGACACTGGGCCCCCGCTATGTGACGCTGTACTCGGCGGCGCACGGGGCGCTCTACATGTCCGTGCTCATCCGCAGGGACCTCATCTGGTTCTGCTCAGGTAGGCGGGCCGCTGTGCTCCACGCCGCCGCCCGGGGCAGCCCCGGCCTTGTGCAGCAGGGGCGCGCAGGGCGAGCGGGGCCAGCCGTGTCACCCCGCTCTGTCCTGCAGAGGTGGAGAGCTCCACGGTGACCACACGCATCGTATCTCACATCAAGACCAAGGGGGCCCTGGGCGTCAGCTTCACCTTCTTCGGCACCTCCCTCCTCTTCATCACGTCGCACTTCACCTGTGAGTCCCAGGCATGCGGGACAGCGCTCCCTGTCACTGCCGGGAGGGGTCCGGGAGGCAGAGGCCCCGCTACCTGCAACGGTGTCGTCCGCTCGCACCCAGCTCCGTGGTGGGCGCCGGGGAGAAGGCCGTGGGGCGGACGCCGAGAGCACCCGGCGGTACAGCGGCTGGGGGGGCAGTGAGCACGCGGGTGTCTCCTGTGTCTGCGAGCCCCACTGCAGAGGCCCCCACGCTCTGTCCTCCCAGCTGGCGACGGGAAGGTGAGCGAGCGGCTGCTGGACTACAGCAGAACCATCCAGGGCCTGGCCTTGCCCAAGAGCGTGCCCGACACCAGCCCCTACCGCTCCGACGCCGGTGAGCTCCCCTCCACGTGCTTCTGCCTCGTTCTCTAGGTAGTTCAGTGAAAGAGACTTTGGGAGCTTTTAAGAATCAAGGTCAGGAAAGTCTAGAAAGTCACCAGGTAACAAGGAAAAGACCGCTCTGAGGCCTGGCGCCGGGCTCCTCACGAGCTGGGCCGGTCAGCCCGTTTGGCGGCTGGCGTTCACCAGGAGCCCGGCCTCGCCAGCCCCGCTCTGCATCCCCCACTCCCCCACAGGCCCTCCTGCCTCCCAACTGCCCCACGGGGGCAGCGCCCTGGCAGAGGCCGTGTGTGTGGGAAGCGTGGGCTCCTGTGAGCATGGGCCGTCACGTGGTCCCTGCATGGTTGATGCTGTGGGAAGTGAGAATTGTGAACCTGTCGAGAGGCTGCGGGGCACTCCCCCCAAGGCTGGGGTGGCAGCACCTTCCCTGGGGAGTCCTTGCATGTGGCTCCGGCGGGACACCGATCAGACCAGTCCCCATCGCTAAGGCGTGGTGAGCGCGGGAAGGGCCGGGTTCATGTGCTTTCCCATTTGGCCAGCGGATGTTACCACCCGGTTCGATGGGGTGTTCTGGTTTGGAGACTTCAACTTCCGTCTGAGCGGCGGGCGCGTGGCCGTGGAGGCCATCCTGAAGCAGGACCTGGGGGAGAAGGTGTCGGCCCTGCTCCAGCATGACCAGCTCACCCAGGAGATGAAGAAAGGTGAGGGCCGGTGGGTGGGGGCTCCCCGCCCCCGAGAAGGCACGGCCTGTGGGGTTGACGCAGGGCTGGGACTGTTCCAGGGTCCATCTTCAAGGGTTTCCAGGAGCCGGACATCCACTTCCTTCCGTCGTACAAGTTCGACATCGGGAAGGACTCCTACGACACCACCTCCAAGCAGAGGACCCCCTCCTACACGGTGAGCAGTCCCCGGGGGCCAGCCCGGCTCTGCGGCCGAGCTCTGGGGCCGCTCGTGCTGGCGAACCGGAGGCTGCGGACCGAGGCCGGGCTAGCGGGCAGCGCCCTAGGGGGCTGCAGGGCGTGCAGGGTGCGGTCAGACTCGGGCCTGAGCCACTCCAGACCAGTGACCACAGCTCTCGGAGCCTGCTGGGGCTGGGAGCAGCGCCCTCCGACGGAGGCCCTTCTGGGGGGTCGGCTGTTGGTCCCCGGACAGCGAGGCACGTGCCGCACGCTATCACTTGGCTGAGTTGTGGTGGGACCCCCGCGGTTGGCTCCGGGTTCCAAGCCTGAAGCTGCTGCCTCGGCCTGGTCCGCACCCAGTGCCCACACACCGGTCGGTGCCCTGGGCCCAGGGGAGGGGCTCCAGAGGGTGAGGTCTGACGCAGGGACAGGCACGCAGGCCAAGAAACCAGGGGGCGTCGGGGCCCCCGTCTGTGGGCTCTTTTCTACAGGACCGGGTTATGTACAAGAGCCGCCACAAGGGTGACATCTGTCCCATCAAGTACTCCTCCTGCCCAGGCATCAAGACATCTGACCACCGCCCCGTGTACAGCCTGTTCCGGGTCAAAGTGAGGCCGGGGAGAGACAAGTCAGTACCCGGGCCACATGTCCTCACGTTTCCGGCTCTCAGGGCCTGGGGCGGGGGGAGGGGAACGGGATTCCTGATCTGAAGTGGCTGTCACACAGGCGACACGCCCAGGGTCGGGGCTGGCCGGCTCTTCCTGACACGTGTGCCAGCCCAGGCCACGGAGGGGTTTCTCATCGTGGACGGTGGCCACACTGCGGTGTGCGGCGGGTCCCGGTGGCCCGCAGGGAACAGGCGTCAGAGTTGGCCTCCCGGAGGCTGGGAAACAGCCGGGCCCTCCCAGCTGACACCCTTCCTTCCACAGCATCCCGCTAGCTGCCGGCAAGTTTGACAGAGAACTGTACTTGATAGGAATTAAAAGACGCATTTCCAGAGAGATCCAGAGGCAGCAGGCGCTGAAGGCTCAGCACTCGAGCAGCATCTGCACTGTCTCCTGAGGGTTCCCGAGGACCCTCGTCACCCACGTGGGAGGTTACTTGACCAAAAGCCCCTAAAAAGACAGAAGAGGTTGCTGTGTGGGACTCCTGCTTCTGGGCAGCGGGCGGACCCATGCTCGAGGCTGACCTGCTTCCTTACCAAGAACCCCACGGGGAGGCCAGACGACCGGCCAGGCGGTACCACGGCGCCGGTGCCCGGAATGGAACCAGCCACGCTCCTTGACAGCACGGCCCGCGTCAGGCCCCACACCGGCCACGCCACCCACATGGTCCCTCGGGGCAGGTGTCCAGGTGGGTTGTGGCGGGGCCTGGAGCGGCTTGCTCGCCCACAGCTGACGTCGACAGCGCTCGCCTTGTGGACCTGCCGCCCCGCAGCGCTAACTGGGAGGTGCCCTTCTCCGTCTGAGCACAGGGGTCCTGGTACTGAAGCGGGTGAGCTGCTCGGGGTCTCCATCCCACTGGTGCTCGAGGACCAAGCCCAGGCCCAGCTGGACGGGCCAGAGCCAGCTGACTTCCAAGGAGGGAGTGCGCTCCCACGGCCCCACTGGGACCAAGAAGGCCTGGCCTGTTTCTGGGCCGCCTCTGGTCTTCGGGGGGCTGGCCCGGCCCCTCCAGCCATGAAACCATTTCCCTGCCCTCTTCTGGTTTTGGTGATTTCAGACCATTGGCACACATATCATCAGCCACAGATAGCGTTAACAAAGCCTCGGGTGTCCCCACCACATTCCAGATCTCCTCTTTCTTCTGGGGCTGAGCCTGTGATCACCCACCATGGCTCCTAAAGATAGCCTCTGTAAGTGGGAAGACCAGGGTGCACTTGACCTAGTCTTAAATTATTTATTTTTCCATATTTATATTTTTAGGTAAATCCATATATTAAATCTTAAACTCTTTCTGGCCAAAGACTGAGTTCTAGAAAGAGCTCATCTGTACGCTCAGCCCATTCTCCTGATGTCTCAGAGAACAAGGTCGTCCAGTGGCAGGTCTGGCATACACTGCGCCCAGCTGCCACCCCGACTGTGGGGCTGGCGGGAAAGGGACTTTTAAGGGAGAAGGGGAACACCCAGACCTGAGCGGAGGAAACAAGGCCCCTTCCGAAGGCCAGTGTACCTGCTCTGTGAGCGCCCACTTCCGCAGCACGGAGCCGGGCACAGCCGGTCTGACCCGGGAAGGTCTGTTCATGAGACAGTCGTCAGCCCCACCGGACCTGAAACTTGTCTGTCTATAAAATTTTGCTCAAAGAAACGTGCTGTTGAATTTTGAATTGTGAACTGAAAATGTCTGTCACAGATTTTTATGGTGAGGGGCCTGGAGAGGCCTTTTCATGCACCTTCCTGGGTACCGTCCTGACGATGGGACCGAGTGATGGCGTGGTGTGTAGGCAGTCTGGCCTGAGACAGGGCTTTGTGTCTTTGGGGATCAGGACACAGGTCACGGGTCCCGAGTCAGGACACTCGCTTAAGAGGAGCCAGGAGATCTGAGAGGAACTGGTTTCACTTGGAAAGTCAGGTTAAAATCCCGACGAGTGCGGAGAATGCGGGCCAGTCTCTGAAAACCAGCTTCAGAGAGTCGGGAAGCACGAGCAGGAAGGGGGTTCTCATGACCCGGCTCTCGTGGCCTCCCCACACTCTGCTCACGCCAAGCCTCCCTCGGGCACCTGCTGAGCCTGAGCCGGCCACCCTGAAAGCCACGTTGAGGGGGAGTGTGACCACGTGCTGCGCGGGTCAGAGGTGCCCAGCCATGACGGGGCCAGGGAAGGAGCCAGTGGGAGAGCAGGACAGGCAGCGTGGCACCAGCTTCTGAACAGACTCCGGGGCCTGGGCAGCAGCCAGATGTGGTCAGAGGCTCAAGCCCAGCTGCGCGGGTGCTCCGGCTGGACCCAACACCCACCCGGGCCTCGGTCTTCCCAGGCTCTGCCTTCCCACCCCCCACCCCACAGCATGCCCACCGTGCAGCTAAGCTTCTGCCCTCCATCTCCCTTGGGTGCTGCCCTTCCCCTGGGTAACCAGAGAACTGCACAGTCCACGCTGCTGCCCACCTTCCCTCCGACTCAGGCTCGTCTCCCTCGGCCCCACCCCAGTGGGCACAGAGCCTGGCATCCACCCCCCCCAATGCAGTCACCGGCACGTGTGCTGGAAAAGCATGGAAACAGGACGGCGGCCCCGGCAAAGTGGATTAAGTAACTGAAGAAACGTTTATGCGTTGATCTCCCCAAAGCAGCCCTGCCCTCCCGCCCGAGCGGCCGAGGCTGGGCTGCAGGCTCTGTCCCCAGCTGCTGAGTGCTAGGGACCACAGCGGCCCTGTAGCCACGAGAGGTGGCCCGCATGGGCTCCAGGGACTCTACGTGCATTCATGTCTGAGAACTACGAAGCTACCACACGTCACTGACGTCACAGGCCCCGCGGCGCTCCACTTCCAGCCACGCACCCGGAGGACCTAGCGCTCCTCCGCCTTCCAGCAAGCTCCTGGCTTTGCTCTCCCTCCGGCCGCCGAGTCTGAGAACCGCGCCTCCCGTCCTGTGCACTCGGATGCATCTTAAAGGAAAGGACGAGGGACGCCTGGGTGGCTCAGTTGGTTAAGCAGCTGCCTTCGGCTCAGGTCATGATCCCGGGGTCCTGGGATTGAGTCCCACATCGGGCTCCTTGCTCATCAGGGAGCCTGCTTCTCCCTCTGCCTCTGCCTGCCGCTCTGCCTGTGCTTGCTCTCTCTCCCTCTCTCTCTCTGACAAATAATTAAATAAAATCTTAAAAAAAGGAAAGGACGAGAGGCTTCATGATACTGGGTCCAAGAGGCCTCCCCTTGGAGACAGCTCGCTTGCTCACGTCCAACCCTGTTCTAGGGCCGCTGCTGAGACACCCCGTCCTCACAATGGTGAAGGGAACACTGTGCTGAGGAAAACGCTCCTTGAAGCCAACCAGGGGCTCCTGCCCTGCCCCGGGGCCTGTGGGGAGGCTGGGCGGGCTCATGGGCCCCGTGGCCTCTGTGGGGAGATGGTCAGGCACTGACCGACTCATGACGGCTCACCTCCGGGAGCGCAGGACGGAAGGAAGAGCGCTAACCCACTCTCCCGCACCAGTCGGCCTGGAACTTAACTGTGAGCCACCAGTTTCTAGCCACGCTGAGGGCAGACCTTTACTCTACTGAGTGGCCTAATCAACAGGGAAGAACCAGAAGCTCAATGACATTAAACGTGTTCAAATTTAAGAGAAGAGTCGCGTGGTTTGCACCGTTTTATCAATCTTTGCACTAAACTCACACCCGAAGAGACATGCTGCACCCACGCCCGGTCGGGCCGCGTCTCAGACGGCCTCTAGCGGAAGAGCCGGTAGGTCCTGGGCAGGCGCCCGTCTCTGCTGGACAGCGCCGCCTGGATGTGCTCGTAGGCGGGCAGGTCACTCAGGTCACCCAGAGCGGCCACCGCGGGCTTCCTGCGGAGCATCTGCGAGGCAGCTCTCCGGATGTCCTCTGGTTTCACGCTGCCTGGCACAGGGGACAAAAGGACCTCAGGAGCACGGCCGCCTCCTGCACGGACTCTTGTCTCCGTGCGTGGCTGCAGCCATGGAACAGCCCCGGGGGTCTGAGGCCGGGCTGCGGACTCCAGACTCCAGAGGGTCCAGACTCCGCTGCGAGGAAACGACACGGTGAGTGAGACTGAGGTCAGGGAGGTTTTCTTGGTGAAGGGGGAAGTACCAATGGTTTTAAAGGATTTTCAAATGTGAGACATGTCAGTTCCCAGAGCAGGCCACACCCCTGCGAAGGAACAGCTCCGTCTGTACAGCAGCCCCGGGGAGAGGCTGCAGGGAAGGAAAAGCACCACTGCCCGGGGCTCTGTAGGGTGGGCGGTCACACACGCCGCCTTCCGAGGCGGGACCTGGGGCCTCGGCCTGCGTGGGCACGGAAAGCGCAGCGTGGGAACACGTGACGCGGTGCTGCTACAGAAGATAAGGCCTTAGGGAGAGTGGCGTGCCGAGCACCGCGGCCTGAGGGGCTCCCCGAGGCGGGGTAAGGATGCACCTGTGGACGAGGCACACGGGACCTGCCACAAGGTAACAAACGTCACCACAGAACCATCGTCCCAACCCTTGTGGGCTCACGGACCCTCTGAGGAGCTGATGCAGTGTGGACAGACTCGTCCCTCAAAGCGGAAGGAACACACAGAGGAAACTCAAGGACTTCTGTACGTCACTCCTGGGAAGTCATGGCAACCTCGGTGCAAGTCACAGAGGGAGACCCCCATGAGCTGCGCGTGGAGCATCTCTGTCCGTTACCTCACCGAGTGTGCCCGGAAGCCCCGCGCGGCAGGCACGGCCCCTCTGTGAGGCGCTAGAAGCTGGAGTCGCGGGACTCGGCTCTCAGGGACGGGAGGCAGGGCCAGCCCAGGGCGAGGGCTCAGGGGCGTGAGAGCCACAGGTCAGTGGGGCCGTGCGGTCCCCCGGGAGGGAGCCCGATCGGGCCGGCGGGCCGGTACTCACGGATGAGCGTGCACAGCTCGTGCGGCAACTTCCTGGAGCGCGTGGCCAGCACCTGCCTCCCCACGTCCTCGAAGATCACGGGCCTGGACTCGAGGTTCATCATGAGCATGGACATCAGCTGTGTCTTGGCCCGCTCCAGCTCCGCCTAAGATGCAACCCCCCCCCCGCCCCACGGTTCAGCTCGAGGCGGTTCCCGCGCCATCGCCCGCTCTCGGCCGCAGCACGAGCAAGACGGATCCTAGAGTCGGGGGCTCCCCACGCCCCCAGGCAGCTCCGAGGGGACCAGCTAGATCTACCGCGGTCTGGCCTTGAGCCGCGGAGCACATGCGACGGACAACACCGTGACTCCTGCAAGTTCTGCTCCCAGCGCTCCACCAGACACCGGAAGGCACGGAAAGTCGCGCGTGGTGATAGGCAGGGCGGGCGCGCGACGGGAGACAGAGCCGAGATCCCGTGCGGTCGTCTCCGCGAGGATTCCTGATTCCTGACGGGTTCTCCCTACTCTTCCTACTGCGGGCAAATACTTAACCCTTACCTCAGACTAGCCCCATTTCAACGGGAAGTGTTTCCTAGCAGGCTGCCAACCAAGGCCCAACATAAGTTTTTAAATACGTGTTCTTAAAATGAGTTTTTTGAAATATGCTTTTATTAGAAATTACCTTTTTTCCTGACTAGAAATGGGACCACGTGATTACTGCAAAAAGCACGGAATGAGCAGGAAAGATATGCAGGGGACGGCCGTCCGCTAAGCCCCGCAAGGCACTTGGGCCGCGCTGGGGCTCTCCTCCCGGGCCTTCTACGCACACGCACTGGTCCAGCAAGAAACAAGATCTCTAAATGCGTAAAGTGACAAAAACTAACTCCCAAAAAACAAGGAAACAAAGACATAGGTTAAAACACAAAACGGGAGCTCAGCGCACCCGGTGGGCTGTCTGCAGAGCACGTGGCTTTCGGTCTCGGGGCCGTGAGCTCCAGCCCCACGCTGCAGAGATTACTTCAAAAATAAAATCTTTAAAGACAAAACCAAACCAAACCAAAAAAGCAAAATAAAAAATACACTGGAAGTGAGGGGAGGGCCTGAGAACCACCTGAAGGTACCTGCTCATCCCGTGTGATGTGGCTTTAATTCACACGGTCCCGCAGGGCGGCCGGACACACGAGACCGCTCGGCCTCATTTCTTCTGGCAAAGCCGAAGGAGGCCCCAGGCCAGGCAGGTGTGAGCAGGCCCAGGGCGGGGGAGGCAGCAACTGTTCTCGGTGCTGACAGCAAGGAGCAGGCGGGGAGCTCGGCTGTGGGCCTGGGCCACCCCGGGGGCTGCACTATTCTGAGATGCCGGCAGGGCTGGAGCACGGAGGACGGGCCCACTGCCAGCCAGCCCCACACCACGTTCTCTAACCTGCTGACACTGCGGGGACGTCTGGAGATGGCTCTGTGCTGTACTTACCACATCCACGGTTCCAGCCATTAAAATAAATTCCTTCGTGAGGATCTCCACCATTTCTCGAACCTTTAAGGAAGAGGACACAGATGAAGGGTGTGATCCGGACTAAGAGCCTCTCTTCCAATTCAGACGAAACGCCCGAGAGCCCGGCTCTGTGTCCTGACACACAAGCCGCACAGGCAGCGGAGGCCACCAGCTTTGGGCCCAGCCCTCACCTGCCGGGGGTCGGCGCTGGCGTGCACGCACAGGAGGCCCGTGTCCTCGTAACTGTGGTGGTACGAGGTCGCATTGTACATCCAGTGGTGCCTGCGAAGGACAGGGACAAGAGAGTGGCACAGCGCCAAAGCGCCCTCAGCGGGGCCTGATGCGCAGGGACAGCTGGCGAAAGCAATTCGCGCTACCTGTTGAGCACGTTGAGGTAGAGCCTGGTGAACATGCCTTTGCCGGGCCCGCCCGCGGAGAAGGAGCCGCCGCCTCCCATCATCATGTTGAGAACCGCGAAGGGGATGAAGTCCTCCTCCTGTGGGAGGCGTGAGGGCAGAACTTGGCCGGGGGGTGACGCCAGGCTCCCAGACGTGGTGGGACCCAGCTGAAACTTACCAAGAAGGAACAGCTCTCCAGTCCTATCATGATGTGCGTGAGCTCGGGGAACGGGGCGGGGCCCAGGCTGACGCTGGACATGTCTCTCTCCAGCTACAAGCAGAGAGTGAACAGTGTGCCCACACGGAAAACAAGCCACAAAAGCCCCTCAGGTCAGGTCAGCCTAAAGATGCTCCATGGGACACCTGCGCGGTCCAGCTGTGTGTCCAACTTTTGATCTCAAGGTCGTGAGTTCAAGCCCCACACTGGGCTCCATGCTGGGCGTGGAGCCCACTTCAAAAAGACAAACAAAGCAAAAGACCCCACGAGGGTTCTACAGAAACCACGCGTGAGTGTCAATAAGTTCCTTCAGACACAGAAACGATCCTGTAGCCTTCCACGGAAGCTAGACTCATTATTTTTTTAAAGATCTTATTCATTTACTGTAGGGAAGGGGGGGAGAGAGAGAGCACAGAGGGAGAGGGAGAAGCAGACACCTACTAAGCAGGGGGCCCAATGTGGGGCTCAATCCTGGGACCACGACCCAAGCCAGAGGCTGACACTTAACCGACTGAGCCACCCCGGGGCCCCTAAACTCCTTAACAAGCTCTCAGCTTTGAGCAAGAACACGTCCTGCTCCAAACCCAGAACGTGTGTCGCGGCGAAGCCACGAATGTGTGGCTAATTCTAGCACCGGCGCAATGAAGCTGAGAACATGCCAAAACCAGAAACTAGACAATGCATACACACCCCACCTCGAGTTACCTTGACCATGCCCCCAGTGTACTGTGCTACGGATCTGTCCACGTCTACAGCCTTCGCACACCCCCAGGCTGGCCGGGCTCCCAGGAGGTGCTTTCTGGCACATTCCACCAGGTGCTCATGCTCCACACCCACCCCTGCCAGCACCATGCGGTCGGGGGTGTAGTAGTTTCTCAGGTAGGAATGAAGCACTTCTCGATCAATCTTTCCTATGTTTTCTGTGGGGCAGAAACGGTGGAGGCCAACTGTGTTTTCCTGATAAGCAGCCTAACAAAAGAAGGGAGAAACATGGTGACAGACCAGGGCCCGGTCTCCCCCTCAGCGGGGCCTGCTGTGACACCAGCTGTGACCGGAAAGGCCCAGGGGAGCTTAGCTTTGCTAGCTTGGCAGGAACAGTTTCGTGTGTTTATAAAAGCAGTAAAATCTCTCTCCAGAACGAGGCCTCAAAAAAAGGAAAAAAACGAAAAACAAAAACCCAAAAAGCACGTCAACTAAAATGCTCATTCCGGAAATGGATGAAGATCCTGTCCCAGAGTAAGGACATGAAGAACACGCATGAGTTGCTGGTGTGGGAATGACAGAGCTTCTGTCCATGCCTGCAGGATGGCAGACGTGCCCTCCCGACCATGCTGGTGCGGAGCTGGGAGGGGGGAGGGCACTGACGCAGAGGCGGGTGCTTATGGGCTCTCTAGTACCTCGTGAATCATCTCCGTGAGAAGCGGTTCCGGGTCAGGCCGCATGTTAAGGTCCTCCAGCTCAAACTGGACAGCCATTCGTGTCATCTCTATTTCTTCATCTGCAGGGAACCCAGACAAGGCTCAGACCGCATGAGCCAGGAGAGAAATGGAGCTGGGCCACGCCACCAGGCTGGGCCAAGGGTCATCGGCAGGCAGGCACCAGTATCTCCTTGGCCTTCGTCTGGGTGGACCTGAGGGTGCTTGCGTGAGTGAGGGGGTCAGCAGCACGGGGCAGAGCCCAGAGACATTGGGTCTCTTCTCCGGCTCAGCCATGAGGCAGCCACGTGGACCAGCCCCAAACCCCAGCTTCTCAGGAGAGGTACTCAGGCCCCTGACCCATCTGCCCAAAGCACAGGGTGGGAAGGTATTTACAAAAGAGGCACCACCCAGCATCACGGCGGCCACTTCATTAGCTCGTTGGAGCAAGTACTAGAAGGACTACAAGGCCAGGCTGATGCGGCCCACCCCGGCCCACCGCGGGCACAGAATTCAAGGTCCTGCCACCACCAAGCCAAGGAAGGAGATGGACACAGGGACGTGGAAGCTTCTGGTACCACACCAGCCCAGAGTTTACAGACAGTCTGAGGGGCGCCTGGGTGGCTCAGTTGCTAAGCATCTGCCTTCGGCTCAGGTCACGATCCTAGGGTCCTAGAATGGAGCCCCACATCGGACTCCCTGCTTGGCAGGAAGCCGGCTTCTCCCTCTCCCACTCCCCATGCTTGTGTTCCCGCTCTCACTGTCTCTGTCATAAATAAATAAAATCTTCCCAGGGGCACCTGGCTGGCTCCATTGGAGCAGCGTGCAACTCCGGATCGTGGGTTGTGAGCTCCAGCACCATGCTGGGTGTAAAGATGACTTAAATGAATAAATAAAAACTTAGGGGAAAAAAAAAGGAAAGACCTAATTTAACTGAAAATGTCAAAAGGCACAGAATTACATCGAAGTACTAAGCAAAAAAGACTTTCCCGACCCTCAGCGTTATTTCCAAGGAAGTCGTGCCAAGTCACCGGCAGCTGCGTGTGAAGGCTGCCTACAGTACTCCTCCCCCGGGCCAGCGCCTCCACGTGCCTCCCCAGGGCCCAGCCTCCAGCCCCCTCAGGCTGCCCAGGGCCCACCTGTGAGTCTGGGGTGCAGGACCACGTCAGCCAGCAAGCCAACCACCGTGTCCAGGCCTTTAGAATCAGCAGACACAGCATACATGGTGGTGTCCCTGGAAAGCAGCAATGACACCAGGCACTGAGGTCAGCACAGGTACAGACCAACAGGGGCTGTCCCCTGCCCCCAGCATGGAGGACCAACATACACTCACTATGTCCCATCTTAAAGTGTGACGTCCAGCATGCATTGGACTGACAGCAGCTGTCTAGCCAAAGTGGACAGGAACCATCCTGAGACATTTCCACGAGCACAGGACCCCTGCCACGGGGAGCCCTTTTATCACGTGCTTCCTGAGCATCTGCTGCCCCGACCCACTGGTCAACGTGCAGTGCGCACGGCCTTACCGGCTGAGGGACAGAGCCACACGTGGCAGACAAACACCACCTGCCCCACCCACTGCACCCCTACGTCTGTGTGCTGGCCGCATACTGGATCTCCCCGTTCCCAAAAAGCCCGCTGCCTCTTCCTGGCTGAGCCTCTCCCCATGCTGTCCTGGGCCGCCTCCTCCCCTCAGCCGCTTTGGCAAATTCCTTCCATTCCAGTCCAATGACGAGTCTGCTATCGTTCCAACTCCACACCAGGTTGGCTGCCTTCCCCGTGCGTCCACCAGTCTCGGTTGCTGGCTCTCCTGTCCCTTACCTGTGGTGCAGCGCTCTGCCAGATACGTGAGCGTATGGGAGACGGGACCTGCTGTGTCCCTAGTGCCCAGCTGGCAGTCTCTGGGCACTACCTGGCTCTGCAGCATGTTCTCTGCTCTAAACGATGCTGCCTACATGCTTCCCCTCACAAGTTCTCTACCCAGCCCGGCCCAGGCCAGGCTCACTTCTCACCACTAACCCCCACAGCCTCTCCGGGGTGGGTTTCAGTGGGACTCTGACCAAAGATAAGAACCACAGTTCCATGTGGGTCCAAAATAACCTGGCATACCTTGACGTCTGGCAGTCACAAATACCCCCGTGCTTTTCCAACGTCAGCAGAATTTCATCTTTACTGTCAAATCCATCTGTCGACTAATAAAAATGAGCAAACCTAAGTACGCAATCCAAACCAACCTCTGAAATACGTTCTTTGAGAAAAAAAATTTACTTTAAAAACATGTGAAACCAAATTATCTTTTAACCTAAAAATCTTTTAGTAGAATTACCTTAGCAGCTTAGCCGCTTGTTAAAATAACCATTTTAAAGAATACAGAAGTTGATAAATTCTTCCCAAATATAGTCTCAAAGATTACAAATAAGACACTGACCGAAAATGCCAATTTTTCCAAAAAGTGAGCAATTCCGCTAAGATATTTTGCTTCGTATCTTGAACCTGAATTAATAAGAACTGGCGATAAAAAGAAAATGGACAAGTTAAACCAAACACTGAAGAGACTGGACTCAATCAAGAGAAACCCTGAAAACGGACGGTGATGACACAGGCCGACCTAATTACATGAGGATGCCGGTGTGTCCACCACCTGGGCTAGGTCCCAGTGGCCGCACACCACGCCGACACTGACGGAGTTGTGTGCTTCACGTGTGCGGCGGGAAAGTGTGAGGTTTCTCGGAAGGTAGAAAGGGGAAAAGCCCACCACCAGTGCGGAAGTTCATGGTTTGCAGCCGCGGCTTTCAGGGCCTCTGCCGTCCTCTCCGCGCCCCCAAGCACAACTCGGGACAGTGCGTTAAGCTCAACAAGTGTGGGCCGTGGAGACCAACGGGATGACGCGCGACACCAGCAACAGTACTTACCTCCTACTGTGCAAAATTGTCCGAATTTGTTTTGGGAGGCCACACGAAGCCCATTCTCCAGCGTGGTGACTTTGGTTTCAAACTTTTCCTGCCCATCGACCGTAGCAAACACAGGCTCAGGCACGCCGGGTAAGGGGGACGAGAGCGGGACGCGGGGGTAGGCGCTGCCGCTGCTGAACCCTCTGCGTGCAGGGGCTCCGGACCTAAACAGAGAAGTTGCACCGTTATGCAGACCCGAGACCCCCGAGCCTGGGGTGGCCATCTGGGCGCAGGCGGTCTCGTTCCGTCCACACTAACACTCGATGTGCCCCTTTCTGCGGGTCTGTTTCCACACCCCCCGAGGCCACACAGAGGAGTGATGAGGATCACTGCGGCTAGCTGCGAATCCTGGCTCGGCCCCAGGGCCTTACAGCAAGTTGGTCACTACTTTGGGCTTCAACTACCGTCTCTTGTACAGCAGCGACCGCACCGCACTCTGCCCGGAGCTGTGCGGGGCAAACAAATCTCCCTTTCAGCCCCACGG
Organism: Enhydra lutris kenyoni; assembly: GCF_002288905.1. Taxonomy (NCBI): domain Eukaryota; kingdom Metazoa; phylum Chordata; class Mammalia; order Carnivora; family Mustelidae; genus Enhydra; species Enhydra lutris. The sequence goes on from NW_019154097.1 coordinate 37,007,867, forward strand.
GTGCAAACAGAAGCCAGACCCCTGAGCCGGCCCAGAAGCCCTGCACGGTGCGGACTCCAGCTCTCTCCCCAGGTCATGCCTTCGATCGCTTCCCTCCACCCTCGCGAGGCCCCGCCCGGAACACACGCGATTCCCCAGCTCCGTCGCTCCCGACCTTCCCGATCGGGCCCGGCCGGCGCTCGCCTGCCCTTCTCTCACCCCTCGTCTGCCGGCGTGGGAGTGCCGCCGCTGCGCGCGCCTCCCGAAGTCACACTCCTCGGCTGCCCTGGGCCCTACACCGCCCGCCTCCCGCTGGAGCGTTCACGCGACCGCCCCGCCCGCGCTCCCGCAGCGCCGGCCCGCACGGAGGGCCGTCCTCCAACGGTGTCCGGGTGGACGCGCCCGCGGCCAGGAAGGCGGGAGAGCGAGTGGCGGGCAGAGAAAGTGTGACGGCCCGAGGCCAGAAGGCCCCGCGCGCTCGGCCTCACAAGGGGGCCAGCGGCCGGGCCGGGCGGAGATGACACGTGGCCCCCGGCGGGTCCCATCGGCCCGGGAGGACAGGGCGGGAGAGGCCGGGCGAATGGGGCTCGGGGCCCGGACCCGGGGGCCCCGCCACGGAAGCGCCCTCCGCGCCTCGGACACAGTGCCGGGGTCCCGAAGCCCGAGCCCGAGCCAGCGGCGCCGCGTCTGCGCGTGGGGAAGCCAGAGGCTGAGCGTCCGGACTGACGCCCGCCGCCCCGACCCCCGGCCGGCCCCCGGCGCAACTCCGGCTCACCTCAGCCGCGAGCGGCGCCACGAGCCGGAGCCGCGAAGCAGCAGCCGCGCCGTCGCCAGGACCATAGCCGCCATCTTGGATCTCCGCCCCCTGCTTCTGTCGTCACTTCCGGACCCGCCCCCGACGCCCCGCCCCTACGGCGCCGGCCCGCGGCGTTCGTGCGCGCGCTTCCGGTGCCGGGAGCGGAAGCCGCGGCGAGAGGCTGGGAGTGGCGGCCGGGCGGCGGGCGACGGGGGCGGGCGACTCGGGCCGCGGCCGGGGCGGAGCCGGGGCCATGGGGCCGCCGCTGCCGGGCTAGGGAAGGCCGGCGCCGCCGGGCCCGCGGCGATGGCGGGCTACGCGCGCCGCCCGGGCGTCCCCCCGCTGTCGCGAGCCCGGAGCCTCGTCATTCCGGACGGTGAGCGGCCGGGCCGGGCGGCGGGGCCGATCCCGCCGGGCCCCCGGGCCGCCCCCGCCCCCGCCCCGCCGGACCGGGCTGCAGGTGAGGCGGGCCGCGCGGCCAATCGCTGTCGTTGTTGTTGCAGCCCCCGCGTTCTCTGAGCGCCGGTCCTGTCTGCCCCAGCTAGACTGTGAGCGCCCCCGTGGCGGGGGCCTGGACTCCCACTTCCTCGGCATTCGGCCGACGTTTATGTGCTATGTGCCCAGCCCGGTGCTAGCTTCCGTGGGAGACACAGGTGAGACGCCAGCCTCAGGGAGCCCCCCGCCCGCTGGCCCGTAGGGACTCGCCGGAGGCCAGCTGGCTCCCGACCCAGCGTTGGGCGCCCAGTGCCGCTGAGTGCGGGCCCCTGGGGGTGCGGGTGCAGAGCGGCCTCTCCCCGCACACACCCTTCCAGTGTAGGATGGTAAGTGCCGAGAGAGAGGTACACCTTGGGGAGCACTGTCAACCACCGCCTTTTTCCAGGAGATGTGGGGGGACATGGGACAGTGTCCAGCTTTAGTCCGGGGTTACTCTGCCTGGAGCAGCCCTGCGGCAGGGCGCCCAGGGTGAGGGGCGAGCCTTTAGGTGGGGTCTCATTGGGTCGTCATAGGAGAGTGGCAGTCTGTGAAGGTGTATTCAGAAGGCATCGCAAGGCAGAGGAGGACACATGCAGCCACACTGGTCATCCGAGCTTACTGGGAGCTTTTTCTGAATCACACATGCCGGGGCCCACGGAAGCCACAGCGTCTCCACCAGCAGGAGCCGGGGGCTTGTGTTTGAGCAGTTCCCCGGCCTGTGGCAGTCACTGCGACAGAGACCCTGTGTTGAAAAGCAGTTGTCACAGAGGCCTCTGTGATCACGTTAAGGCGATGACATCTCTTTGCAGATTTTGGCTACGGAAAGGGGAAATGTACTAAGCAAGGTGTGCCAGGAGCCCAAGAGACACATTTTGGAGGTAGGGTGGTTGGGCCGTCCTCTCGTTTTTCCTCTGCCCAGTGCAAAGTGCCGCACAGGTGCCTCACGGCAGATTGTCGGGCTGACAGCGCGTAATTAGTGTGCCAAGTGGCGGAGGAGTCCCGCAGACTCAGTCTTAACCCCAGTGTAGAAAAGGCGTGGCTACAAGGACAGATGAGCCTGATGTGCAGGGCGAGAGAGAAGTGGGAAGGCACACCACAGGGGTCTGAAGAGGCAGCACGGGCTAGAAAAACGGGAGTCAGCTTTACACAAGGTTGGCTCCTGGGCTCAGATGGTCATTGCTGGTTAGAGATGGGGAGAGCGGGAAGCAGGGAAAGAGAGAAAGGAAGGAAGAATGGGTGAGCAGGGAAAGGGATAGAGGTGGAGCAGGGTTCCTCAAGCTGGCTGCGCTGTTGGAGCTCCTGGACAGCCCCCAGCATGGTTATACCCCAGGGCAACTACCTGAGTCCGTGGGAGTGGTCTCCATGGGCAGCAAGGAGCAGGAGCGAGGGGGGGGGGATGTTGGAAGTGGGAAGGGGAATTCTTAACTAAAACTCTACCCCCGAATCGGGGCTCGAACTCATACCCCAACGTGAAGAGTCACTGGTCCTACTGCCTGAGCCAGCCAGGCACCCCGGGAAGGAAGTTCGGAATGCGGAAGGACAGCTGTTTTATTGGCTAGGTTTTTCATGTCCTAGCGTCGCTGAATTCTGGTGGGATGAGGAGGGTGGCAGTCCCGATTTTAGATGTGGTTGTGTTCTAAAAAAATTAACGGGGAAGTTTCTTTTCGATTACTTTTGGGAGACTTTTTGCAATTGTGTCGTGTCATACTGTTTCAGACGATAAACTTGAAGACGTTGCAGAGGCCAATCCGTTCTCCTTTAAAGAGTTTCTAAAAACCAAGAACCTCAGCTTGTCAGGAGAGGATCCAGGCAACAACAGAATTTATTCAAAGGTAGATCCAAGGCGTCGTCTGCGGTGACTGTACACAGAGAAACATCCAGAGGACATCTCTCTTCCGACGTGGGAGACGCTGCAGGAGCTGGGGGGGCACAGGGAGCCGGCGGCTAACGCCGACGGGAAACTCGGGTGGAGAATCTTCCGGGACCCTTCCCGGCTCTTCTCTTTCCTGGTAGACAGGACGGGGCTGTTCTTTCCACTGCCAGCCCCTCGGAAGACAGGCTTCCAGCAGCTTCTGGGTCTGAGCTGTGCCTCCGGCTGTTTTCTTTAGGAAGCCACGAGACACACACTGGGACTTGGCCGCAACTCCCCGACCTCCCAGACCGTGGGGTATGGCCTGGAATATCAGCAGCCATTTTTTGAAGACCCCACGGGGGCTGGCGATCTTCTGGACGAGGATGAAGACGAGGATGAGGACGACGGGTGGAACGGAGCCTACTTGCCGTCCACTGTGGAGCAGACCCGCCCCTCAGGGGTCGCCGCCAGCACATCGCCCTGCAGCACATACATCTCCTTTTTCTCCACCCCATCGGAGCTGGTGGGGCCCGAGACCCTCCCCCCGTGGACGCTGAGCGACTCTGAGTCTCGTGCCTCTCCGCCAGGGAGCCCCAGCACGGACTTCGCGGCCCATGGAGAGTCCCTGGGAGACAGGCATCTCCGGACACTGCAGATTAGCTACGAAGCAGTAAGTGAGGGACTCCGAGTGGCGCCGCGTGTCCGAGTGGCGAATTCGCAGACGACCTGGAGCCTCCCGGTAGCCTCGGTGGCCTGGGGTCTTGGCACCAAGGACCAGATGGTCTGCGGTGCGCCCTGTGCGACACCCCGCATTGACAGCTTCCCCGCGCGCCGTGCCACCGGCAGAGCTGTGTGCGGGGCAGTGAGCTGCGGCCCGGCTGGGGCAGGAGCCTCAGAGACCCTCCCAGGTCCCCCCCTCAGGAAAGAGTCCGCTTCAGGCGTCCGCTCAAGGATGTCTTGCTGTGTTCCGAGTAGAAGAAACATTTATAGGAGAGATTATCACTTAAAAGGAGGTCAGGAGTAAAATGCGCGTCCGTGACCCTAGGCCTTTAAAGGGAGAGCTCTCCACTCCTGGTTCTCCTTCTCTCCAGAATATTAGCTTATCAAGAAGTTGCACAGTCCCTTTGCAGAAATGCAGCCTCCATTTGAGTGAGACACAGAGTTTCTAATAGGGGTTTTCTTCCTCTGCAGTTGAAAGATGAAAACTCGAAGCTGAGAAGAAAGCTGACAGAGGTCCAGAGCTTCTCTGAGACTCAAACAGAAATGTACGTGCGCCCCAAGTCAGCACTGCCTCCAGAATGCCGGCGAGTGCGCCCGTCCGTCTGCTGTCCGGGACGGGGCGCCGGGGCGGGACCACGCTCGGCTTTCCCTGTCCGCGGGTCACCCGTGTCACACATGCTCCTCGTGTTCTGAGTGAAAGCTTGGACCCGACGCCGCGCCCCCACCAGCTGCGCTTGCTGAGAGCGGCAGAGCCATGGGTCGCTGGCCTCATGGTGGTCAGCCGCCCGCCCCACCCAGCCGCCTCTCAGACGCATTCGGACAGTGAGCTGCGTGGGTGATCGACAGCCTGGTCTTTGTCCCCAGGGTGAGGACACTGGAGCGAAAGCTGGAAGCGAAAATGATCAAGGAGGAAAGTGACTACCACGACCTGGAGTCTGTGGTCCAACAGGTGGAGCGGAACCTGGAGCTGATGACGGTACAGGGGCCGGGAGGGCGCGCAGGGGTGTGTCCCCTCCTCCACCGCCAGCCCTCAGAGGTGCAGCGCCGGGAGGGGCTCCTCACGGTGCGAGCCGGAGGCCCCTGGGTGGGGGCAGAGGGCCACCTTCACTCTGTTTCCGCGTCTTGCCGCGTTACATGGTGCCGGTGCTTGTTTGTTTCTTTTTTGTCGGGACAGAAACGGGCTATGAAGGCAGAAAATCACGTCATGAAGCTGAAACAGGAGATCAGTTTGCTCCAGGTGCGTGGCCAGCGTGGGCACAGGATCTGGGAGCCTCCCCAGCAGCACTGGCTCTCCCCCTGCCCGGTCCTCCCGGCCCCGTTCGCTCTGCTCGGCGGCAGGGTGCTGGGCACGGGCTGCATTGTCCAGGACGGCATGGGGCCCCGCATGAACTTCCTGGCTCTGTGGAGGAGTGCTGAGGGTGGACCCAAGGACGGGGGAAGCCCGGGTCTCCAGGGAGCCCGCCCAGGGGACGCCTGCCTCAGGGGCCAGCCCGTGTCCCCTCACTGCCTGTGCCGAGGCTGTGGCCGCGAAACTGCTTCGCTGCTTTTCACCACCGCAGGCACAGGCGTCCAACTTCAAGCGTGAGAATGAAGCCTTGCGCTCCGGCCAGGGCGCCAGCCTGGCGGTGGTCAAGCAGAACACCGACGTGGCCTTGCAGAACCTCCGTGTCGTCATGAACAATGCCCACTCCTCGATAAAGTGAGCGCGGGGGCGCTAAGGGCCTTGGGCACAGGCGGGTTTGAGGCTGAGACGGCCAGCGGGCCTGGGAGGAGCAGGGTCCTCAGCTCGGTGTTTGAAAGCACGACCACACCAGGCATAGCGGACAGGGCTCTGGGAGCAGACGTGCACTTGTTGGCGCTGTTCACCTTGAGGTGGCACTGCGTGTGCCCGGCTAGCAGGCACTCGGACCATCTGCGAGGTAAGCGGTTTTTACCAGAGCGCTGACCTCACACAGGTCGGAGTCCCAGCTCTGTCACCTGCTGGATACTTCTGTTCTGCACGGAGAGGAATAACAGTGTTTCCCTCTCGTGGTAAGAAGCAGATGAGTTCGTCGGAGACGCCCCGGAGATGGCCGCTGCGGTCGCTCCCCTTGGGTGCCCCATCTGCCTGCCCTGGGGCCGGGCCCTCTGGGGAGGAGCGGCGGCCGCCGGAGTCTGCTTCCCCGCCGGGGGCTTCTTTCTGGCCTCTGTCGGGATGTCATCAGAGAGTCGTGGTAGCGGGCCCGTAACAGCCACATTTCCATTTCAGGCAGCTGGTTTCGGGAGCTGAAACGTTGAATCTTGTTGCTGAAATCCTTAAATCTATAGACAGAATTTCTGAAATTAAAGATGAGGAGTCTTGAGAACCCTGACGTGCTTCTAGGCCATAGCCTCGCTCATAGCCGGACGTCTCTGCTCACCAGATTTGGAAATGCCGTTGTGTCTTCAAATACGTCGTGCTCACCCGTAGTAAAGCTGTTTATCATGACCTGCTAATTTCATGACCTGTGAAGTGTGAGCAGCCTCTGCAGGGAGAAGCAGCCCCTGTGTGAGCGCCGCACCGGCTTCTCCGCAGCTCTTCTGGGGGCTCGAGCTCCCGCTACTTCCCAGACTAATGCTCTATCAGAAGACATTTCTATAAAAGCCAGTGATTTTTTGAAGTTACTAAACCTGAAAAACCACAGTTCTGCAATGAGTGTCTTCCGTTGTCATTCTGGAATGTTAATTATAAGATAAGTCAATTGCTCATTCTTAATTTCGACAGGAGAGAAAGCAGGGCAACTGCGGTCAGTAGCTGCTTCCGAAGACCTAGGGCCCTGCAACCTCCCTTGGGGCACCTGCGGCTCGGAGTCCACTCTTGTGGGCGTGCCTGCCGTGGGAGACCTGAGCGCGGATGCCCCATGCGGGGGCCCTGGGTCACCCAGGCGGGCCACTGTATGCGGCCATCTAAGTGCACCTCTGTGCCATGGGGCGGGTTTGAAAAAGTGCTTTGGCTGGAGGGTTTTGATATGTGTTTCAAGGGGGTTTATATCATGACATTTAGGCTTCAGGAGTTCAGAGTGCAGAGCCTCCCTGTGTTGGCACAAGGCCCTCCATGGTGCCTTTCCAACTGCTTTGCCACAGATGGCAGGCAGAACATGCACTACGTGCCTTCTTGCCTATTTTTCTGTAGATGTTATTTTTCTAAATAAATTTCCCTTTTCCCTCCTGTTCAAATTGACATCTTTTCTATTTAATAAATCGTAAAACTCCTATGAACTGTTCCTTTTTTTGTGACTTAACCAGGTCTTTATGCTTGAGAAGCATGGTATTGTCCTCTGACTTCAGGGCATGCATCTTGTCGTAGGGGGTGATTTGTGCTGATAAATTAAGCATTAATCCGTGGCCTGTGGGGTCACGGCTAGACTGACACCACGCTGCCCGGGCCTGACCACGGTGGCCCACACACCAGATGCCAGAGCTGCGTATTTTGGGAGTGGGCACCGTTGGAACCTCGTGGCAGAGCATCCTTCAGTCACGCGCCTGAACTTTTTTAAACATCACAGTCCAGGCTCCAGCCTGCCGCGGAGAAGTGGGTTCTCGGCTCTGGCGTCAGGGGCAAAGTGCTAGGGAGAGGTTCTCTTCTGGGTGTGCAAGGGGTTGGGGCGCTATGAAAAGGCGGCCCTGACCTCTGCCCCCTGCAAGGGCAGGCAGAGGGGCCGCGGGAAGCGCGGAGCTTCCTCCCGTAGTGCTCCCAGCCGGAGGCTTACCCACTTGTGCGCACGGCCAGCGCCGCCTCAGGACTTCCAGCGTCAAACGGCGGCCCGTTCGTCCAGTCTGGCTCTCCGGGGCGTCCCTGACCCTGACCCTGACCCTGCTCTGTCCACCAGGGGAAGGCGCACTCCCGGTTTCCAGCGGACCTGGCTGAGCCCCGGAGACGCCCCTCAGACGGGGGTGGAGGGGAGTGGCGCCCCTGCCCTGTCCCCGCTCCCGCCCAGCACACGCCCCCAGGAGGAGCCACTGCAGGCGGGCCGCCCCGGGCTCGGGCCGCCCCCCGACGGCCTAGAGGTCCGCGCGGGGCCCCGGGGTTGGGGGTGGGTGCTGAGGCGGGCTCCGGCTCTGGCCGCCGCGGTGCGGAGCACTTGTCCGCTTTGCTCGCCGGAGCGAACAACAGACCCGGATAGAATTAGCACAAGCAGAGACGAGCGGAGTCAGCCGACGCGGAGGTCACTGCGAGGGGAAGAGGCGGAGGTCCAGCCCCGCCCACCATCCCCGCCCCGGCCCGGCGCTCCGCAGTCCCGAGGGCGGCCGCGCGGGGGCAGCACTTCCCGGCCCCGGCCCGGCGTGCCCCGCGCTGTGGGCGCGGGGCGGGACTTCCGGTCTCGCGGTCGCCGGATGAGTGAGGGGCGGTGGCGCGGCGGAGGACGAGGTCGGCGGTGAGGCCGGCGGGGTCGTCGCCGGGGAGGGGCCCGGGCGGGGCGGGAAGCACGGAGCCGGGGCCACTGTCGCGCCGCGGCGGAGGCGGCAGCTGGGCTCACGGCCGGTCGGGCTCCCTGGCCCCCGGCTCCTGGGTCGGAACGCGCTCGTGAAGCCGCGGGACCCTCCTCCCTGCCCGGCCCCCCGCACGGGCGCTGCTTCAAGGAGCAGGTCCCGCGGGCGCCCTATGGGTGCGGGGGCCCTTCCGCGTGTCCCCGGGGTACCTGTGCTGCGCGCCGGGGCCTCGCCCGTGTGCTCTGGTGACCCGGCGTCCGGAGCCTGCCGTGTCGGCCCCGGTGCCCGTGCGGCCGCGGGAAGACGGGCTCTGTGGCCCTCCCGGTGTCCGCGCCCCTGCCGCCCGCTGGCCACAGCCTCTGAGCGGGCCGGCCGCGTCCACATGGCCTCAGCGCCCAGGGAGCCGGCAGCGGGTGCTTGTGGGGTGTGGGGGCGTCCAGCCGCGGTCCAGGCCCCCCACCCCGCCCGAACTGCCTGCTCTGGTCGGGTTTTTTTGTCCCCCCCGCCGGCATGTGTGAAGGGCGGGTCTCTGAAGTGCTGGGGACTGTGCCCGTGGCAGGTCGAGGTCATGGATGTCGACTCGGAAAGAGAGAAGATAGCGAAGGAGATTGCAGAGCTCGAGCGGATCCTGGACCCCAGCTCCTCGGGCGTCGGAGTGGGCGTCTCAGCATCCGGCCTGGGCTTGGATTCCGATGCAGGTGAGCTCTCTCTGGTCCCCTCCAGGCCAGTGCAGTGCTCGGCCGCGCTGACGTCGGCCTTTACTCCCCGAGGTGGCCGTTGGCGCTCGTCCTCAGAGGGCTGGGAGTGAGCGCGCTGTCCGGTGAGGGCGGCCGGCTGTCCTCCTCAGCGGTCGGAAGGTTGCAGAGCTCAGCTTGTCAGCGGCTATCATGCCGGACAGCTGAGAGCCACCCCCACGTGCTGTCCTCGGTGCTTCCCTGGGCCCGGAGGCCCCTCGCACAGCTCTGCTTGGGAACCTGCTCGCGGGGTCAGGGTCTAGGAGAAACTGGGCCCTCGGGCCTCTTCCCAGCCTCGGGGGCAGCTCTGAGACTGTTCCGCAGAGTTTCCGACTCCTCCAGGGCCTCAACCCTGCCCCTGCCCCCACTAACTGCAGCACCCCTGGGACAGGGCCGGATCCTGCAAGGGCTCCCCGCGTGGTCCTGGCGCGTCTGCCCTCTCTGGCTGACCCTGCCCTCGGTTCGGGGCCCGTCTTGCCTGTCGGTGAATAGCGCTCAGCCGCTGGCTGCTGGGGACGTAGGTGCACTTCCGTCCCGAGGCTCTTCAGCCCTTCCCCTGCCGGTGGCCATCAGGAGGCGACCCTGTGCTGCACCTGCGGGTCGTTTCTGGGGTGGCTGTGGGCTCCCGTCACCATCAGCTGCACAGTGTGTTTGTGTTCCCACAGATTCGCTGCCAGACGAGGACTCAGAGGCTGCGGGATCCCCAGGCTCGGTAACTACTGGCCTGAGCTGGCTGTGGTGCCTACCGATGCAGACGCCACCCCTACCAGCGTACCCAAGACCAAGGGGGGGTGCTCAGAGCACGTTTCAGGTTTTCCGTGTCTTTGTTATTGCCGGTGACGTGTCCGCAAGTATTTGTCACCAAAATTGAAATTGCTCCAGGATGACCTTCGTCTGAGGCTCGGTGTTCACGTCTCCTGGCTCTGCCGAGCTTCCTGATGCGTGTGTGCGTGGGCGTGGCGCCACACGTGGAAGGTTTCGGGCGTGCTTGCCGCCTGGGTCTGGCCCCTGTGACTTGCTCGTCTGTGCTCCAGTTTCCAGCAGGCAGTGGGGCAGTCACAGCACAAGTCAGTCCCAGGACGGTGCCTGGCACATAGTCCCGCGGTCAGGTCGGTTTTTAGTGCTATTTTTGTTTGTTTTAGGATTGCACGTTAATTTGGAGAATTTTTACAGATTGTTGCGTGTTCTCTCACGAAGGCAGTAGGTGCAGAATTAATTTCAGTTTTTAACGGCGGGATAGTGTCCCTGGCGTAGATTTACTGTAGTTCCTCGCCCGAAGGTCTTGCTGGCCATCCTCACACGTGTTGTTCCCTGGTGGTGACAAGGGCACACGAGCCTGTTCTGAGCCTTGAGTGCTGTAGAAACGTCTGTTGTGGAAAGAGGACGGTAAAGAGGCTCCTCGTGCATTCCCGCCCGAGACGTATTCCCAGATGTTTCTTTCCTCTGTCTGAAGTTATGGAATGGGCACGCGCTGGACACAGTCCCACATCGGGGGTCTCCTGCTGGTCCCGGGACCAGAGCATGAGCTCAGATTCTCGTTGTGCTGCCCTGGGTCGCGGGCTGGGGGGTCGGGGTGGCGTCTGTGTGCCTCCTTCCTCAGCAGCAGTTTCCCCCCATAACCAGGAAGAGGAGCAGTGGGGTGAGGCCAGCAACGGTGAGGATGACCCCAAGGACAAGACCCTGCCCGAAGACCCAGAGACCTGCCTGCAGTTGAACATGGTCTACCAGGAGGTCATCCAGGAGAGGCTGGCGGAGGTCAGCCTCCTGCTGGCCCAGAACCGAGAGCAGCAGGTAGGACAGGGCCAGGCCCTAAGAACCCCCCTGGCCAGACACCCCAGAACCAGGGCTTTGAGCTCTGCTCCCTGACTGCCCAGGTCCCCTCATCCACAAAGGGAGTCGCTGCCGCCTGACCCCAGAGGGCCCCTTGTATCTGCCACAGGAGGAGATCCTGTGTGACTTGGCAGGGTCCAAAGGCTCCAAGACGAAGGATGGCAAGAGCCTGCCCCCGAGTCTGTACATAGGGCACTTCATGAAGCCGTATTTCAAGGACAGGGTGACCGGAGTGGTGAGTGGCGGGGGCCCTGCTCTCATCAGGGAGGTTGGGGGTGGGCAGCAGGCTGTGTGGGAAGGAGCTCTCGTCTCCACACCTCCTGTGGGTGTTGGGAATTCCTGGGACTGTCCAGGATGATGCGCTCTGGTCTCTTTGAACTCTTTTCGGTTGCCGGCGGTGAAAGGGTCTCCGGCCCTGGAGCGTGGCCTGCTAACCTCAGCTTCACAGATCATCCCCGAGGACGTTTCCATAAGAGGTGGCACCATGGGCGGGGCAGCTTGGCCCAGTCGTGCCGGCCTGGTAGCAAGGTCCTGTGGAGCTGCCGAGCGCGCCCCACACGCCTCTCGGCCCCCAGACACTCCCCAGGGAGCAGCTCTGGGCCCAGGTGTCTGGTGCCTGGCCTCCCACGTGGCCGAGCTGCTCGAGGAGGCCGAGGGAAAGGCTCCAGAGTCCTAGTGGGGCCCAGAGTGACGTGCTCGGCCCGTAAGGTGAACGTACCCGGATCCTGGCCACGACGTGACAGTGCTTTATCGGGCAGGGGCCTCCTGCCAACGAAGAGACGCGGGAGAAGGCCGCCCAGGGCATCAAGGCTTTTGAGGAGCTCCTGGTGACTAAATGTACGTGCGCGGGCTGGGCCTCAGCGCCACAGCCCTGCCTCTCCTCAGACGCCCTCCTGCGGTTCTGTGGGCTCCTTCGCGCCCCGACCCCTGGGACTGGCGCCTCAAAGCCCCTGCCTGGCTCACGCCACGTGGGGACCCCCATCCCTACGGCTCACCGTCTGGTCTCCCCTTCTGAAAGCCCAGCCCCAGGGGCCCAGCTGTTTGCTCGGGCCAAGGCGTCCAGCTCATTGGGCAGAGGGCCCCCTGCCCGCAGCCGGCCCCCCGCCAGCCCTGTGGTCCTGGCCTGGTTGTGTGCCCACCACACCCTCGCATCAGGGTAGGGGAAGGCGCTGCTGACGTCGTCGTCGTGTCTTGTCAGGGAAGAACTGGGAAAAGGCCTTGCTCCGAAGGTCGGTGGTCAGCGACCGCCTGCAGCGCCTGCTTCAGCCCAAGTTACTGAAGTAAGTTTGAGCACAGCTGCGGCCGGTGAGTGGGGGCAGCCTCCCCGGCGAGTGGGGGCAGTCCGGGCTGGACGCTTTGTGACAGCTACTCGGTGTGGCCGCGTCCCTCCACTTGCAGCAGGAGAGGCGCTGATCCCTGGGACTTTCCCCCACAGAGGCACCTGGGCTCGAGGTCGGGTGTGCGAGAACCAGGCAGGCCCAGTGGCCGCGTTCAGTCGTGCTGCTGGGGCAGTTCCTCTGGTCTGAACGCGGATCGTTCGCGAGACGGCCTTTTTATGTTGTGCTGGTGTGACACCATGTGACCACATCACATGCACCTGTGGCTGGGCCAGGGGTCCCAGGAGCTGCCTCTGGTGTCACGGCTTGATGTGTGGGTCAGGATTTGTTTTCAGGGATGGTTTCCTCCTCCCTGGCCTCCAGAAGGGGCGACCACAGACTTAAGTAGGCTTTGGCTTGTCGCCAGGCCGCCCGCAGAACACCTCCCTGCATACCGGGCCCAAGGCGGGCAGTTGGGACGCTGGACCAGTAGTCATCGCTGTCTGTGTCTGCTGCGACCATCGTGACAGCCGGGAGACGGAGTGTCGCTGCTGCCCGTGGGCGGTTTCCTGCTTGGGGTCGGAGCCAGGCTTTGGCATCTGCTCCCTGACACATGGCTTTATCCTGTGCAGGGACACGCGTGCTGGGGTCCTCGGGGAAGCCACGCTGGCCCCAGCACGCCCACCCCACCCCCCAGAGTGCGGCCGTGACGTGGGTGACCCTGGTGTGTCTGCCTGCCCCATAGGCTTGAGTACTTGCACCAGAAACGGAGTAGGGTGACAAGCGAGGCAGAGCGGCAGGTCCTGGAGAAGCAGAGCAAGGAGGCAGAGAGGGAGGTCCAGGAGATCCGGTGAGCTGGGTCTTACGGGGAGGGTGTGGCCTGGGGAGAGGTGCGGAAGGCCTGGCATGACCCTGGCAGCCTGTCCCTTCCACCAGGCAACTCCCAGAGGAGGCCTTGCTGGGGAACAGGCTGGACAGCCACGACTGGGAGAAGATTTCCAATGTTAACGTAAGTCGGGGCAACACTGGGCTGATGGCTCACGGCCATCCTGGCAGCTGAGGGCAGGGGCTGGGATCGGCAAGGTCAGATTCAGGTAGTCGGGCTGTGTCCCCGGTGGCCGCAACTGCCGCGAGACGTCTGGGCAGCCGCACGTTGGGCCGCCCCCCTGGGGTGTGCTGCCTTTTCTGAGACGGACGAGTGGGAAGGTTCAGGCTTTATGCTTGGAGCCGAGCCCCCACTTCTGGCTGTGTGAGTCCTGGCAACCTGGATGGGGATCCCACGTCTTCCCGGGTGCTGAGCCGCCAGCTGTCCGTGAGCGACGGCCCCTACAGGTTGGGTTTCTCTGCCGGTGCAGTTCGAGGGTGGCCGTGGCGCGGAGGAGATCCGGAAGTTCTGGCAGAACTGGGAGCACCCGAGCATCAACAAGGAGGACTGGAGCGGGCGGGAGGTGGACCGGCTCAAGGCCCTTGCAGCCCAGCACGGCCACCTGCAGTGGCAGGAGATCGCCAAGGAGCTGGGGGTGAGGACTGGAGGGGCCCCGGGTGCAGGTCTGGGAGGCTGGGCAGGCTTGGGGGGGCCACGGGCCACAGCCCAGCGCTGGGAGCTCGCCGGTTTCTTATCCTGCTGCTCTTGAGGGTTGGCTGCGGGAGGACAGCCTCTCCACCGCCCTCTGGGCCGAGTCTCTGGAAGCTTACGGTTCCTCAGCCTCCGTCTCCGAGTGCTCCCCTGCCCTCCCCTCCTTCCCAAGGCCTGTCTCTGGCTTCCTTCTGGAGCCTGCCTCGTATCTATGCAGCTCAGGAGTTGGTTCCGACGGGTTCTGAGAGGAACGCTTTGCCCGGATTTCTCTGGGCTCTTGGGCTGTTTCCAAGGTGAGGACCGAGGGCTTCGCTCGGCCTGTCCCCGCCGTGCAGGTGTTGGAGGCTCGCCGCGCTGAGAACGGCTGTGCCTGTCGCTGCCTCTGTAGGCCTTAGCGTAGGGAGGTGCTTCTCTCGCACGCGCTCACGCGTCTCGGGGCTCCTCGGGTTGTGCCCTGGTTTGGGTTTGAGCGGCGCGCGGCCTGCGAGGCTGAGGGGTGTAGCCCGCGTCTGAGCCGATCGCTGCCGCGGACAGGCCCACAATCGCCATGAACCGAGCCAAACTGAACCGAAGCTAGAGACCAGTGTAGACTCCAAGGGGGCGCAGATGGTCTCTCTGACCTGCTGAGCTCAGTCCATAGAGCCGCTCGGCCAGAGCGCCGTGCCGGCATCAGAAAGGCACGGTCCCCCCACCCCCACCCGTGTCTGCTGGCCACGCTCCGCACGCGGAGCCGCTGAGGAAGCTGGCGTACACACGCTTAGGCTGTGTGCCCTCAGCAAGTCGGGCTTAAAAGCGCTTTTAGTCTTTTTTAGTTTCCGGGGTTTTATTTAGCGCGTTGGTTGAGAACCATGTTGGTTCGCAGTAAACGGAGAGGAAGGCACAGAGCCTCCCGTATGTCCGTCGCCCCCGCCATCGGCGTCCCTGCCGGAACGGTGCTTCCGTCTAACCCGGGATGGGCCTATGCTGCGCGCCGGCACCTGAAGCCAGCCGTGGCGGGCGGGGCTGTCCTGCGGGCAGGGTGCCCTGCGTGGTGTGGGCAGGGCACGGGACATGCATCTACGGGGCGGCCTCACACACTCGGGTGCCCCGCCGGCCTCTCCCGGGATGGCCCGGAGCCGGGGTCGTGCCACGTGTGGCCCGTCTGGACGGCCCCGTCCTCTCAGGAGTGCAGGTGCCTCCGGGGCCTCTCCTGGCCTGGCCGCTCGTGCTGCTTTAGCGCTAATAACACGCTGTTTTCTGCACGGACCTCGCTGTGTCCCTCCTCCCGCTGAGGGCGTGCTGGTCATGCTTGGGATCTGGTGGCTGGGAAGCTGCTGTTGAGGTCTGTGCGCAGGCGTTTGCGGGGACGTGAGTGTTCGGCTGCTCCGGGTAAACGCCGGGGAGCCGCCGCGTGCTGAGAGGACGTCTGGTTCTGTCCTCCACAGTGGCCGCCCCATGCCATGACCCCCAGCCACAAACAAGGGTCCTGCTGCCCTGTGTCGTCCCCGGCGTGTGGCGGCGTCCGGGCTCCAGATGGGACCGTCCTCACGGGCGCGTGGCAGCGTCACATTCGCGTCTGCGTCTCCGTGTTGCCGAACACGTGACGCTTTCGTTCTCGCCCCCATGTCATTGCTGGCCTGATGCCCGTAGAGACTTTTGGTTTATTTTTCGTTGTTTTCGGATGAGTTTTAAAGACCGTTCTGCGCGTTTGGAATCACAGGCTTCCGTGGTTTTTTCTCTCCGCGCCTCGTCTTCTCGCTGCCCTGACCTTGTCTTCCGCGGCCAGCAGGTCTCTGTCTTCGTGACGGCCAGCTGCCCTGGTCTTTCCAGGACCGCGCTCTTGGCATCGTGTCCTAAGAGGCGTCCCCACACCCAAAGCTCCTGGGCCGGCAGGCTGCACGTGTCCGGCCGTAGGTGTTCTCTGCACCCCGAGGGTTTTCTTTAGGAGAAAAGAGTTCAAATCGAGGCACTGTTTTCCCGTCGGGGCACGAGTGAGGGGACAGGCTTGGGTCCCACATCTGCTGTGGACGCCGGCGGCTCACGAGCCGAGCGGGTGTGCTTATGGGACCCGGGCTGCAGTCCTCCCCGGAGCTCTCCTAGGACGGTGTCCGCCCCTCCAACATGCAGGCACCACTCAGCCGCTCTCGATGGAGGCTTCAGGAAGGCTGGTCGGGGCCCAGCTTAGGGCAGCAGCGCAGCCCCTCGCGGCGTCAGAGGCACGTGCTCTGCGGGAGGCTCCGCCCACAGCTGCAGACCGGGCCGTTCCCCCTGAGGAGCCCAGTGTCGCTTTGGGGCCCCGTGGGTGCAGCGTCACGGGCTTTCAGGACGCGCTGTGTGCCTGTGAGCGCGCAGACTGGGTGCTTTGTGGCCTTCTGGCCTCAGGCCCTCCGCGGTCCCCGCGGGGTCTGATGGGAGCAGCTAGCTCACTGCTCTGCGGGGTGCGCGCCAGTGACGCCCACTCTGCTTTGCTCTGGGGCCTCGGGAAGACCAACCGCAGCGCCTTCCAGTGTCTGCAGCAGTACCAGCAGCACAACGAGGCCCTGAAGCGCAAGGAGTGGACGCGCGAGGAGGACCGCCTGCTCGCCCAGCTCATCCGGGAGATGCGCGTCGGCAGCCACATCCCCTACCGGAGGAGTGAGTGCCCGCCCGGGCCCTGCCACCTGGGCCCCTGCTGCGGCTCGCAGGGCCGCTCCCACCCCCAACCCGAGGCCCCGTCTGGGCGGAGGCAGCGCGGTCGCGACCGGCTGGTGGGGCTGGAGGGGGACGTCCAGGGTCACCCACCCTCTGCACCGCGGGTCCCCTCTGTCCCCAGTTGTCTACTACATGGAAGGGAGGGACTCCATGCAGCTCATCTATCGGTGGACCAAGAGCTTGGACCCCAGCCTGAAGAAGGGGTTCTGGGCCCCCGAGGAAGATGCGGTAAGTGGACGGCCAAAGAAGCCAAGGGGAGCCGTCCCCCAGGATGGGAGCCTAGCACCCGCCGTCCCTGCCAAAACGGACTGACGCGGCCCGGGGAGCTCGCAGTGGCCTGCAGAGGCTCACGTGTTTGCCATCCTATCTTGCAGAAGCTGCTTCAGGCAGTTGCCAAGTACGGGCAGCAGGACTGGTTTAAAATCCGGGAAGAGGTGCCAGGTAGGAGCGATGCCCAGTGCCGAGACCGGTGAGTTGGACCTCGCTGAGGAGGGAGGCCTTGCTGGGGTCGCTTCCGGGGAGACCAGGAGGGTGGGCGAGCCGTCTATGGCCCCGGATGGTCTGTTGGTGGAGGCTGGGGTGGTCGTGAGAGCGCTGCGTACCCAGGGTGGCTGGTCGGGAGGCAGGATCCCTGTTTTTTCGAACCAGGCTTTTGTACAGGCACAAGCCACGGTGGCCCAGGGACGTTCCCCTGAGCCTGTGGCTCAAGTTTGTTTTCCAGATCCCTGACTGCAGGGTCTCTGGAAGGCTGCCTGGGCAACCTCCTTTCCTCAGCCTGGCTTTTTATAACGGTTCCTAAGGACATAGTCCACGTGTCATATGACACGTTCCTGCGAGGGGTGTGGTCCGGGGGTCACTGTCGTCAGTGAGCTGTGCGGCTATCACCCCAGGCACCTTCAGAGCGTGTGACCAGCCCCAGGGAAATGCTGTTTCCCAACGACAAACAGTTAAGGGCTCAAACCGGGCCTTCTCCGGAGCGCACAGGAGACCGGGCTCGGCGGCCTCAGTCGCTGCGGAAACACCAGAGCAGCAGCGAGCTGGCACCTTGCGCGCCTCGGGACGGGTGCTTTAAGACCGCGCCAGGGGGCGGGTGTAGACGAGGGTGCAGAGCCGCACCCATGGAGGACAGCGTGAGCTTCCTGGGGGAGCTGGCTGAGCCGCCACACGGCCGCTGGAACCGGGCATCTGCCTGTGTACGGTTAGAGCCGCACCGCTCACAGCGGCCACACGCGGGAACGGGGTGTCTGTTAGTGGGGGGGGCAAGTCAGCAACAAGAGTTGCGCTCACGCTGGACAGACGGCAGGGGACCGCTCAGCCTTAACGATGAAACCCAGGGCGGGCTCCTGGTTGGCGCGGTCAGTGGGATGTGCGACTCCTGATCTTGGGGCCGTGGGTTCGAGCCCCACGTCGGGTGTAGAGAGGATCAAAAAGATACGTGGACGACAAAGGCCTGACGCTCCCCCTGTGGGCGCACCTTGGCAACATGAGCATGTGCACAAGCATCTGTGTGGACGGGCATGCTGGTCACTCCTGGGTGTGCACCTGCAAGTGGGGTTTCCAGGACACACAGGGCTGCCCTGGTCTCCCACAGCGGTGTCCCCACGGGAGGCTCCGGGAGCTCAGCACCCCCGGCAGCTCCAGCTGGTGCAGGGTGGCAGGTGGCATCTCAGTGGCTTCTGTTGGTGGCCCCTGGCCTTGAGCGTTGGTGTGTGGACCGGCCCTTTGCATGTCTACTCTGGAGAAACGTCCATTTATGCCGTCCCACCTGGTCACGAAAGCACGTTGTCCGTGTGTCGTGGCTTTGTGTGCACGGAGACGTGCTTGGCTACAAGTCCCTCATCCAAAGCCACATCGGCGTGGTTTTCCCGATGACGTCCTGTAGACACGCTGAAAAGGTTTTTTGTTTTTTTTTTTTAAAGACTTTATTTATTTATTTGACAGAGATCACAAGTAGGCAGAGAGGCAGGCAGAGAGAGAGAGGAAGGGAAGCAGGCTCCCTGCTGAGCAGGGAGCCTGACGCGGGGCTCGATCCCAGGACCCTGAGATCATGACCTGAGCCGAAGGCAGAGGCTTAACCCACTGAGCCACCCAGGTGCCCCTGAAAAGGTTTTAATGTTGATGGAATTCAGTTCATCTGAATTTTCTGTTCAGTCCTGAGCTTTTGGTGCCGGGTCCCGGAGCCCTTGCCGGCACGGGGACGGCCGTGGGAACGGGGACAGCCGCAGGAGGGCATCGTGGCGCCCAAAATGCCCCCGTGTTGTTGCTGCTCCCAGGTACGTGCGGCGGCTGCAGGCTGGCTTGAAGAAGGGCCGGTGGGCCGCAAGTGAGGAGGGGAAGCTGCTCGAGCTGATCGACAAGCACGGCGTCGGTGAGTCCTGGGCCTGCCGCCTGGAGCCCCCAGGAGCGCGGCTCGTGGCGACGCCAGCCCCCTCCCTGTCCCCAGCGTCTCCCCAGCTTGGGGCAGCGGCTCTTCCCCCTTGTGCGCTGATGCGTGGTCGGGATGGAAGGTTCAGGAGCGCCTTGGCTCCACTCCTCCCCTAGAGATGGCTGCACACGCCTGCCCGACCCACTCTGGGCCCGTTTCTGGGGCAGCTTCATAAAGCTGAGTCATTCGGTGTGAGCTCACGGGTTCCGCTGTCTCCCGCTTTACGACGTAGCGTTGCGTCGTCCATTGTGAACCTTCCGTCTTCACGCATCCTGTGCCTTCCCGCTGTTGTCGACAGCGCATCCTGTCTTCCTGAGGAAGACCCCGGAGCGGCCTGAGCTACCCAGCCGCTGATGCGCATTTCCCGTGGTTTCTCATTTCGGCTCCAGAGCCGGCCTGAGTGCTCGTTGTCTGCGGCATTTCCTTAGGAACAGCCCCGAGGTGTGGGGTTGCTGGGTTCAGGCACACACGGAATCCTGACTGGCACAGCGTCCCACTGCCCTAACAACAAGGCACCGGTGTTCTCCCGCCTGCGCTGTCGGGAAGAGAATAATTTGCAGCGTTTGGTGTAGACGCCGGGGTGTGGCAGACAGGCAGGGGCCGTCTTCACATAAACGCAGATGGATTCTTCCCTCTCGTCGTGTGTTCCCTAGACTCTTTCCAAAGGCCTCACTGTGCGCCGCGGTTCGGAAACTGCTCTCCCGCGGGGAGCCGTGCGCTGCGGGCGTTCGTTCTCAGGGAACGCGACGCAGGCCTTGAACAGAGACAGCACGCGTGCGAGAAGAGCCTCTCACTCAGGCTGTGAACTTGTCAAAGACCGTGGGAAGCAACTTCCACGTTGTTGTGCTTTGTAGGTCATTGGGCAAGGATAGCGTCTGAGCTGCCCCACCGGACGGGCTCCCAGTGTCTGAGCAAGTGGAAGATCATGGTCAGGGTGCGTCTCTATCAAAGTCCGTCCGAAAGTCCTGTCACCTGTGGGGCCAACATCACTGCCGAGTGGGGAGAGGAGGAGGGACATTTGGTTTCCGGTCCTGGCATCTTTTCTTCCCGGAAGCCGAGGGCAGAGAACCCTGGCCTTTCCCGACAGCTACTGTCCCCTCAAGGCAGTCAGGGGCCAGGGGGCCTGTACTGCCAGTGCATCGTGTCCCAGCCTGCTTGGGCTCTCTCCCCAAAGGGCTAGCCTGCCTGCCGGTTACCCCTGGTCCGTGAGCCCTGGGCAGCCGAGGCCTCCAAGTAGCCTTTCCCCACAGAAGAAGCAGAGTCGGGGGAGGAGGAGACGGAGGCCTCTTCGCAGCGTGCGGTGGAGCTCCAGCAGTGGGGACAGCAGCAGCGGGGACAGCGGTGGCGAGGGTGGAGGCAGCGGCGGCAGCAGCAGGGACAGTGAGGACTCGGAGCCAGAGGAAGCCCCGGAGGCCCGGGCGGGTGGACAGGAGCTCCCATCGGCTCAGCACACCGTGCCAGACATGGACCTGTGGGTGCCTGCCAGGCAGAGCACCAGTGAGCCGTGTGGAGGGGGAGCCCAGGGCTGGCCAGGACGCCGTGCTGCCTCTCCCCGCCCCCCCCGGGGCTCCAGCGAGGCTCAGGAGAACAGCAGAGCCAGTCGCCCCACCGAGGAGGCGGGCCAGGCAGACACTCCCTCTGGGACCCACAGCACCAGCACGAGAGGCATCGGGTGCCCAGACTCAGCGGACACTCACGTCTCAAACTCAGAGGAGCCAGCAGACAAGGTAGGCCGTGGTCCCTGGTGCTGCGTCCCACCTTGCTGCTCTGGGGTCGCGACGCTGGAGGCAAGGCACCGCAGGCTGGTCTGACCTCACGTCGGTGGCCGTCCTGGGCGCGGCAGAGCGGACACCTGTCCTGGCTCGATAGAGCGCTCGCTTCTGGCTGTCTCAGGAGAATCATGTCCAGAGCAGCCGCCTCTGTTTCCCCATGGGTTTGCTTTACAAGCCGAGCAGGAGAGCTGCTGAGGGTACTGCCTGGTGGGCCCATGGACTTTGAGCCGTTTCTGATGCACCTGTCCCTGAGCAGCGGCAGGGCAGGGCAGGGGCAGCCGGCAGAGGGGGTCCTCCTGGCTTGTAAAAGGCCAGACACCTCCCCGGTGCAGGGTCCTGGTGTCCAGTTGCGTGGGCCCACCTTGTCTGGCCCCGCGTGCGCCTGTCCGGTCGGTGTCCGCCGCGTCGGAGCCCTGGCTGCCTGCCTGGCCCCAGCTGCGCGCAGGGGTGTGGCGAGCGGGCTGCGTGTGCTGGGAGAGGTCGGGGACTCCCCTCGGTGGCGCCTGAGGGGACGGCAGGCTGTCCAGGCGTCTGGACAGAGTGTCTGCACCAGTCCCTGCTGTGCGTGGCTTCTCTGCCACGTCTGTGACCATCAGGCTCCCGTGGTGCCATCGGCAAGGGGCGCCAGCTGGAGGAGCAGGGGGCTCCGCCGGTGATGGCTGCAGCCGCACCCAGCAGGCACGTGGGTGCCGGGCCTTTGGGACCCGCCGAGGCCACCTTGCTTCAGGACACTTCCCACCACTCCACGCTGGGATCTGGGTGCAGGGGTGTGCATGCTGCCCTGCAGCCCTGTGCTCCCCACGGGCCCAGCCTCACGCCATCTGTCCATCAGAGCGGGAGTCGTCTGCTGAAGGTGCCGCTGGAGACCGTGCTGCAGGCGCTCAGGGCCAGCACAGCCCGCCCGCGCCAGACGCTGGTAGGGGCTGTTCCCCACCGCCACTGCCCTGGCGGCCCAGGGCCCCTCCCCAGTCCAGGGAGAAGGGGGCGTGGCATAGGCAGTCCGGGAGCCAAGCCTGGCAGGGAAGCCCAGGTGTCTCTCTTCCTTACTCAGGAGAAACTGAGGCAGCCGTGCCTGCTCAGCTCATCCCTGGGGACCAGCGCCAGTGACGGTGTGGCCGGGCCCCCTGTACGGCAGCTGTGGCACAGGACGATTGGGAGCAGGCGGCGGTGGCGGGGACATGCCCTACAGAGGAGACTCCTTGAGCGTCAACTTCTGATGGCCGTGAGCCCATGGGTGGGTGACGTCGTCCTGCCGTGCTCTCCCCGGAGGCCTGCCACCGTACACACCCGAGGTACTGCCCCTGGGCTCCGCTGAGAGCCTCCTGTGGGGCCCGGGAGTGGGGAAACACAGGGCAGATGGAGGGTCGCTCGGCTGGGGCAGGGGGTTGCATGGGG
Source organism: Enhydra lutris kenyoni (assembly GCF_002288905.1). Classification (NCBI taxonomy): domain Eukaryota; kingdom Metazoa; phylum Chordata; class Mammalia; order Carnivora; family Mustelidae; genus Enhydra; species Enhydra lutris. The sequence goes on from NW_019154097.1 coordinate 37,029,855, forward strand.
AGGTCCCCTTGGAGAGCTGATTGGGTTTTGTCTCCAACCTGACTAGCCCAGGGGAGATGGTCTGAGAGTGACCAGCATTCGGGCCTTAGCTAGGGTCTTCTCGGGGCTTGGGTGCACGGTGCCTGCGTGCAGGTTTCTGGAGAGCTGGTCATGTTCTCGGTGTTGGGGGGCTCCGAAGGCCACTCAGGGCCAGCCTTCTCTCCGGGCTCCTGCCCTTCCTTCCAGCTGAGCGTGGTGACAGATGGATGCAGGGTTTTTTGGGGCCCGAGAAGAGGGGCCTTGCTAACCACACATGCGTGCCCTTGTTTCCTCAGCCGATGGCATCAGGAAGCAGTTGGAGGACGCCCGGCTGGCGAGCACCCCTGCGTTCACCCTCTTTATCCAGGTGAGGAGTCCCGTAAGGCAGAGCCTTCCTCAGGTGAAGGTGGGCCCACTTCTTGAGGTCTAACTCTCTGAAGGTTCAGAGCCTTGAAAGGGTCTTTCAGTGGCCTGTGACGCTTGGCAGGCTGGTCCCTGGGGAAGGGGCAGCGCTGTCCCTACCACCATCAGTTAAACTCTATCTTGAGAAGCGACAGGGTGCTGGGGAGTGTGTAAATGGAAGCTTGGGGGACGAACACCCCAGCCCGGTGGGAGCTCTGCTCCGATGCCCCCAGGCCCTGAGGCCAGGCAGGGGCTGAGCGAAGGGGTCGTGGTCTTGAGGGGCTGTGCCAGCCTCCGGACCTGCCCCGAGCAGTGGTCAGAGCAGGCTCAAGTTCAATTGCAGACGCCCTCATCATCTCAGTCCTGGACGGGGAAGGGGGACGGGCTCTAGTCCGGCATGTGCCATGCGCGCATCACACGCATCCCTCAGTTGCTCCAGATCGATACTGCTGGCTGCATGGAGGTCGTTCGGGAGAGGAAGGCCCAGACTCCGGCCCTGCTCCAGACTGGCACTCAGGACCCAGCGCCTGGGCTGCTGCAGGTGAGGAGCAGGGGTGAGCACCGGACACAGGCTCACCTGGCTTGCGTCACCCCTTCCTCCCTTTCCCAGCACCAGGAAGTAAGAGGTGGGACGTGTTCTCGGCTTCCCTAGAGGCTGGGCCAGTCCCTGAGAGCAGCCCTGCTGGCTCTTGGCCCCCTCGTGCCAGCCCCCCTGGAAGGGGTCTCCCTGTCTGCCTGGAGTCCTGAGGGCTTCACGACATGTCCACAGGAGCAGAGCCCGCGCTGGTACTGCGTCGTCCCTGCGTGGAGGCCTCCAAGCCCTTGGGCACTGCTCTGGGCATCGGCCCTGCTGGGGTGGGACGCCGGGCGTGCGGTCTGTCAGCGAGAGGCCGTGTACCTGGTTCTAGTCACAACTGAAGGGAATGACAGAATGACCGGGTTGGCCCTTTGGAGCCCCATCTAGGCCCCAGAGCCCCCGAGTTCTGCCTGGAGAGCCAGGCCCCTGCTTCTCCCTCAGACCACACAGCCCTGACCCCACCATGATGAGCTCAGCCGGTGGTTCCTGTAAGAGGATGTGGGGAGGGAGGGAGGCCCGCCTTGGTGCCTGGGGCCCCGCTCCCACTGTAGCTGAGGGCAGGAGGAGGGTCTTGCTGCGGGTGGAGAAGTGGGCCTGGGCCTGGGACTTCCCAAAGCGCTGGCTCTTGTGTTTCAGATGTCGCCGTCGCAGGACGCCGCAGGTACCGTCTGTCGCTGCTCTTGTCTTCAGCACCTAACCTAGTGGGAAGGGGCGTTGTGTCTCGGGCTCTGAGCAGCACAGCTGTGGCCTCGGTGACAGGTCTTGTCCAAGTCCCACGGCAGGAACAGTAGCACGCCTGCCAGGAGCCGGCGAGGCAGCTGCCCAAGCTCCTTCCTTGCACATAAGCCAACCCCGGGTGTCCGGGCCGCCACCAGCCTCCGCACGCCAGCAGCATCGTGCAAGGGTCTGGGGCCTGGGGAGACCCCGTGAGGCGGGTGGTGGTGCCCAGCAGTCGTGTTGGAGCTACTGAAGGCCCCCACCCATGTGCGGTCTGAGCTGGCCGGTGCCCAGCGGGCCCTGCTGCCCTGGCCACGGCAGGAGCTCCGGGAGGTCTGGGAACGTGCGGATGAGACTCCAAGGCTCCTGCTCTGGGCCCCCAGCAGCCGCCCACCCTCCCTGCGGGCCCTCCGCTGGGACATCGGGGAGGCCTGTCCACGGTCCACTCACATGGAGCTCACCTGCACGTGTCCTGTGTCCCCTGCAGGCCGCGGCCTCCGGAATCCGCCAGCGCAGGAAGCTGTAAGGCAGAGCACCAGCCAAAAAGGGAGCAGGGGCTTGCGGCCCTGCCATGCCGAGTCCAGTACGCAGGCGCCCCTGCCGGCTCTGTGTGGCCCCCGCCCCAAGCCCAAGACTGTCTCCGAGCTGCTGCGGGAGAAGCGGCTTCGAGAGGCCCGGGCCAGGAAGGCCACCGTACGCACTGTGGCTCTCCCGCCACAGCTGCTGCTCTCCTCGCCACTGGTGCTCCAGCCCCGTCTCCCAGAGGCGACCCCTAACCCTGCAGCCGTGGGACTAAACGCATCAGCTGAGGACAAGCAGCCCTCCACCCTGCCCGTCGGGGCCCGCAGCCTGGCCTCCACAGAGGCTGCTCCTGCGGCCTGCGGAGCTCCGGTTCCCAGCCAGGTCCTCATGAGCAGCCATCAGGGCGGCCTGGGACAGTCTCAGGCCCCCGCCGCATCCCGGAAGCAGGGCCTGCCGGAGGTGCCACTCTTCCTCCCTGCCAGCCCCAGCCCCGTTCAGCTGCCTGTCCAGCCCCTCGGCCTGACGCCAGCTCTGGCCACGCACAAGGGCGGGCCACACGTGGCAGCCAGCACCCCTCTGCCTGTCACCTGGGTGCTCACAGCCCAGGGACTGCTCCCAGTGCCAGCCGTGGTGGGCCTTCCTGGGCCAGCAGGTACCTCTGACCCCAAAGGACTGTCAGTGCCTCTGCTGACCACCCTGCCTGGGATACAGGCGGGCCAGGGCCCCAGGCCCCCTGGGCTGAGCCACCCTTGGCAGCCCCTAGCCAGTGTGGACACAGGCTCAGATCCTCCCTCTAGGACAGACCTCTCGACCCTTCCGAGGTTCTGCCAATCCCAGAGTTCTGTGGAAGTGGGCGGTGACGGGTCCCGTGCCCATGGGGGATCTTCCTTCCCTGGAGAGGCCCAAGTGGCCAGGGAAATAGCCGTGCCCAGGATACCCTCTCAGACGACCATTACAGCTGATCGCCCTGAAGCAAGACCCCCCTCATGGAACCGGCCACCTCTGCAAGCAGGCACTGGCCCTGGGAGTGGCCCAGGAGGGACCTCGGGGTCCCCAGGGCCAGGGGGACTCACAGGGCCTCTGGGCCTGGAAAGGCTGCCCCCACCCCGGCCTGGGGCTGAGAGGGGTACCCTGGACCTGGACCTCCTGTCCCAGGAGAGCGAGGCAGCCGTGCGGGAGTGGCTGAGGGGACAGCAGGGGGTGTGTGTGCCCCCACTAGGGACCAGGCTGCCCTACCAGCCCCCCGCCTTGTACAGCCTCCGGGCCTTGTCTGGACTCCTGCTCCACAAGAAGGCCTTGGAGCGGAGAGCCGCCTCCCTCACGTCCAGCGGGGCGGCTGGAGCCCTGCAGGCCTCACTGGGACAGGTGCACTGGCAGCTCCGGGACAGCCCGGCCTACCTGCTGCTGAAGGCCCGCTTCCTGGCCACTTTCACCCTCCCCGCACTCCTGGCCACCCTGTCTCCACACGGCGTCCCCACCACCCTGTCCGTGGCCACAAGGGCTGAGCCCGAGAGCGAGGGTGACCTGGGGGAGCTGGAGCTCACAGATGGCTTCTCTGCAGGCGCTCCTCAGGCAGGGCCGGCGGTCTCTCTCCCCCCTCAGGTAGGTGGCCGTGGGCACAGAGCGCCCCCCCCCCACCGGCGGCAGTGCCCACACCCCGTCAGGGGAGTCCTGGCCCGTGGGTTGCTGAGGAGGAGGAAGCTGACTCCAGGTCTGCACAGTCTGCAGATGAGGCCCTGAGGCCAGCGTGGAAAACAGAGGAAGGAAGCTCTCTAGCCCCTCAGCCCCTCTTGGGGCCCCCACCACGTAGCCTCGCCCGAGGGAGCAGGCTATTTTGGGCCCCGGCACCCCATGTGCACACAGACCCTCCACTGGGGCACCAGCTCTGCAGAGGTGGCTCTGCGTGTCTGGGAACACCGAGATCCTTCCAGCTGCCAGCTCTGGCACCGTGTACTCCAGAAGAGCTTTCTGAGCCATGGAAGCAAACTGCTTTCCTTAATCCCTGGCAAAAAGCCTGATAAACACGGGAAGCTGTGGCCCTGGGGCTTCTGGCGAGGTGTCCTCTGACCCTGTTCCTGGGGCCAGCAGGGGAGCTACATCCTCTCACTGTGTGTCACGTCAGGGAGGCTGTGGGGTCTCCTGCCACTGGTGGCCCGTCCCCAGCTAGGACTCAACCTTTGTGCCGTCAGGACAGCAGAGGGGGCTTGGGGCTGGGGCTGTGGGAAGGAGAGCTCCTGTCCCTTGTCCTGCCTGCAGGCTCTCCACGGGCAGCCACCTGTGTTCCTCGGCGCTGCCCCGCTGGCCTGGCTAGGAGAACCAGGACATGGGACGCTGGCTCTGGCGTCACCAAGGGAATTGGAGTCCCCAGGTGGGGATGCCCGGGGAGGGGGACACATCTACAGTTCTGTGGCCTCTGTTCATCCACAAGCCACCATGTCTCCACAGGGACAGGTCTGGGGAGCCGTGTGTCCCTGGTGCTGTGGCGTCAGGACACAGCTTCCTCCCTGGCGTGTTCTGCTGGGGAGTCACTCTTGTCCTTTTGTGCCTGGGTTCTGTTACAGGGAGCCCCAGACCCTGGGCAGGGCTCTGACTCTTCCTGCCTAGACAGTTTTGACAACCTTGATGTGCTGAGAACTCGGCATTCCTGGCACGCCCGGAAGAGGAGGCGGCTGGTGTGAGCACAGGGTAAGCACGGGCCTTCCCTGTGGCCATGCTCTGGGTGTGTGGGAGCCAATAGCTGTCCAGATGCAGAGTAGGCTGGCCCTTTGGAGCTCCTATCAAGTGTGATGGTGTTAGGTTGGGTGTGGGTATATACAGGCCTCTGGGGTCTTGGAGGCCCTGGGGTGGGCCATCTAACCCCCCTTTGCCACTGGGTTCCACGCCTTCGGCTGTGGTGCTTCCTGCTTGCTAGCATGCATGTGCCTCAGGGCCTTTGCACTGCTGTGCTGTTTATCTTTCTTCTCTGTAAGGCTCTTCCCTTATTCCAATCATGTCTCTTCTGGTCAGTGGTCAGCTGCTCAGAGATGCTATCCATGGCTTGAGGCAGCGCCACAGTCCTAGCACCCGTCTGTGTTGATGGCACTGTCCTGTCTACACTTGACGTGGTTTATAAGTGTCAGCAGGGGCATGAATGTGCACCCACGCAGGCAGTAAGGTGGTCGGTGCTGCTGGGGCCTCAGGGTGCGGGTGGCAGGCACCAAGTAGGCACTCAGCACAGATTAGTTGAGTTCATGGGGTGGAGATCCCACGGAGGGAAGGACGTCCAGGTCCGCAAGTTCCCAGAGGTAGAAGTCGGCTCCTCTGAGCACGGTGGGGGCTATGCCTGGAGAGGTCCTAGGTCTGGGACTAGGGCAGAGGGGTCCACAGAGGGGATGCTGGCAGTGGGGGATGTCCCATGAGAAGTCACCGAGGCTCCCAGGCCCGCCCTCAGCAGGTCCCTGCACGGGATGCAGGTGGGCAGCCAGCCTGGTTCTTTGCCCCCCTTGGGGCATGGTGTCCGCCTGTGCTTCTTGCCCTGCAGTGCCGTCTGTGGGGTCTGGGGGTCCCCACCATCCAGGCATCTCTGTGTTCCAGGAGGCAGGAGCTGTGCTGGACCCTGGCGAGCCCACCCACCCAGAGAGCCCCGCACCAATGCTTCCGGAGAAACAGCCAAAGCAGCTGAAGGCTGGGGAGGCTCCGCCAGCAGGGACCGTGTGACCACAGGGGTTGGCTGGCCCTCGGGCATAAATTGGGATGTTTGAAGGAATAAAGGAATAGCTAACTTTTTTTATTAAAAAGCAAGCCCCAGGCTCTTGTGATGTCCTGAGAGACTGGGCATGTGCAGAGGGTTGGGGCCTCCTCCGGCCGTGCCCAGAGCTGGCTGGCTGGGCCCTGAGTCTGAGGAGCCCCTTGAACCCCAGGCCTCAGTGTTGGGTGTGGGGGGCCCTTTCCATGAGACGCTCTTGTGCCTTGGACCGAGGGACCTGCCGCGAGCTCCCAGGTGGCCGCTGGTCTTGGTGCGGCCACGGGGACTGGAATGGACCCACCGCGCTGCCTTCTGGACCACACTGCCCACTGAGGTGGGTGCCTGGAAGCAGCGACAGCCTGGCTGCCCACAGAGCCGGCAGCAGCCCCGGGCCAGCCCGCCTTCCTCTCTTGTGGCTGCTGCTTGGCAGGAGCCCAAGCCCCAGCCCCGCCACGGCCCTGAGGGATGCTCAGCTCTGGTCTCGGTGTACAGCCTTTCAGGGCGCTTGGTTCTAGAGGCTTTGTTCCTGCGTTCCCCGCGTGACCCTCCCCCGGCGCCCCGTCCCCCACCTGCGGTGGTGCCCCCCCCCACGCAGCCTTGGGAACGCGCTTTCACTTTCCGGCTCGCACCGGCACTGTTCCAGCTCACGGCTGCTTTCCGCGGGCGACTTTGGCCGTGTGGTTATTTAGAGGTTTCTGTGTAATTTTCAAATGTTTAGGGATTTTCCAGTTAGCGTTTTGTTACGGATTTCCAGTTCCTGATAACACAACATGACGTTTCCGTCGTTGAGTTTTTACAAACACCCACCATGACAGGGACACTGGTGGTCGCAGTTCCATCAAGGGCCCAGAACCAGCTGCTCCTGGAAGCGTGATGTCAGCCTCTGTCCTCCCGGGAGATCCGCGGGGGTGGGGGTGGGCGCCAGGCTGCTCGCGCCCGCCGGACTCAGATGCGCCGGAGGCCCAGGGACGGAGAATGGCAAGCCCACGGGCGGGGACCTGGTGCGGTGAGACGCACCGCCTGGGGTGGCGGAGCCGGAGCCCCGGTCTGGACCGTCTCTGCCGGCCCGACCTCCGCCGGCCCGACCTCTGCCTAGCTATTGCCTTTGCCTGGCAGCCGGCGTCTCCAGCTGGTGAGGCGTTGGCCTGGGCTTTCCCCAGCATGATCGGGGCTGGGGGCCTTCTGCCCTGACGGTCAGCCCGACCTCTGCTGGCTGGGGAACAGCCCTTCTGAAAGCAGTTTGTGTGGTGTCGGGGTCCCAGGAACCTGCTGCAGAGAGCTGGCTGAGGGGAGATGCTTCCTGGAAGGGACGGGCTAGTGCTGTGCTGGCTGTGGTGCGGGCTGGAGACCATGGGGGACAAGCGTGGCCAGGTCGCAGGCCTGCCGGCCGCAGCGGCCTTTCCAGCTGCGTGCCCTCTGGACGCTGCACGGCAGCCCTCCTAGGATCAAGTCCCCGCAGTGGGCAGCTGCACGTGTAGGCCCCGGCAGAGTGCCCGGAGCTGGGACCCCCACCCTCCTCTTGCAGGTTGCCCGCACTGCTGGTTCCCAGCCAGCCCCTGCTGGAGAAGCCTCCGGAAGCCGGCGTCCAGGCCAGAGCAGACTGGACGGTGCACTGGTCTCCAGCTCCAGGGAGGGTCTTTGCTCACACTTCCACTTAGTGGGCGCCAGGGCTGGGCCTCCAGGCCTCCGAGCAAGACTTCCACTTCCCTCCGCCCCGCCTCCCGGGCCCTGCCAGGCAGGCGAATCAGAAGGCGGGCCCCGGGAGCGGCTCCCTCGGGGAGGACCTGCCGGGCTCCGTGGAGCTCCCCAGCACCGTCAGGAGGGCACAGTTCTCCCGGGCTCTGCCAGCTGCACCTCCTCCCGCTCATCGGACCAGGGTGGCCCAGGCTGACCCACATCCCCCTGCGCAGGGACCCCTCCAGGACCTTGAGGTAGGCAGGGCTGCTGCTCTTTCTGAAGGTGTCCAGGAAGACGCCTGTCCCTCTGCTCAGGGCTCCTGGGGCAAGAACCCCAGAAGGGCAGCAAGTGACCTCAACTCTTCGGCCTCGTCCGCCTTCACCGCCACGTGGTACCTGCTCGTTCATCTCTGTGGACTCAGCAGCAGGGGTTCAGGTGCAGCGAAGGCAGGGAGCAGGCTGAATGTACCAAGGGCCATCCGCTGAGTTGCTGGAGTTCGCCTCTGGCTGGATGGGGTGACTGAGGGCTGCGGGAAGTCAGAGAGACTCCTGCAAAGACCCCGTCGGCTGCCCCCTGGAGCTTGTGGAGTGCTGTCTAGCTCCTCTGGCTGGAAACCACGTTCCCACGCCAGCTGAGGGCTCTCTGAGGTGGCGGGTCAGCAGCTCTGGTCCCGCCACCAGGAGCCAGCTTCTGGCTTGGCCCAGGCCTCCAGACAGTGGTTCCCACTCCCGCTGGTGGAAGGGAGCCACAGTGGATGGTCCCAACACGGATGGCCCCCTTGGCAAGCTGGCACGATGGTGCCCGAGTGGGAGATGGAGAGGACCCCCGAGGTGTCTGGCACCCGGGACCTGAGAGCCCACAGAGGGCACCAGAGCGGCGCTGGGGCTGGTCGTGGGTGATGCAGCGGCCCCTCGCGGGACGGCGGGCCTGACTGTCCCGTGGGCGGTCCATGGTTGCACCACCAGCCGCCTGCGGCCGCCGGAAGGAAAGGAGGTGGTGGGGCTAGGCTCTGAGTGGGTGCCATGTCCAGGAAGGAGGAAGTCCCCCACAGCCCTGCCTGGCACGCAGGCACAGGCGGGCGAGTCACTGCCTCAAGCTCGTGGCCTCAGCCTGGGGAGGCCCAGGCAGTGGGTAGGAGGCGGTGGCCCAGCAGCCCCACACTTTCGGGATAGGGAGTGCAGAGCTCAGAGCAGGGCCACGGTGCGGGGCGTGCGGTGTTCTCAGATGCCACCCGTCCCTGGAGCCCTCCACGTCTTCCCCTACCATCATCAGAGCGACTCCGGGACAGAGAGAGCCCGGGTGCCGGGGGAGTGGCAGCAGGGCCCAGGTCTCGGTACCAGCACAGAGCAGGGAGGGCCAGGGCGGGTGAGGCCAGGGCCCGGCGTGCGGCTGTCCCTCCCAGCAGCTCTCCCGCTGACCGCAGCCGTGACCATCGCCATGTCAGACTATGAGAACGAGGACCAGTGCTGGGGCGCTCTGGAGAGCTTCCGCGTGAAGCTCATCTCCATCATCGACCCCTCGCGCATCACGCCCTATCTGCGCCAGTGCAAGGTGCTGAGCCCTGACGACGAGGAGCAGGTGCTCAGTGACCCCAACCTGGTCATCCGCAAGCGGAAAGTGGGTCAGTGCTGCCTCAGCCGCGAGCGCCGGGCACAGCAACGGGAACCCCCAGCACCCGCGCCCGGTCCTGCCTGTGGGGAGCGGTGGCGCTTCTGGGCACAGCAGAGATCCCAGGGGAGAGCCCAGGGCGGGCGGGCAGGACGGCCACGGCCCAGCCAGCTGTGTGGTTTCAGGCGTGCTCCTGGACATCCTGCAGCGGACTGGCCACAAGGGCTACGTGGCCTTCCTCGAGAGCCTGGAGCTCTACTACCCGCAGCTCTACAAGAAGGTCACGGGCAAGGAGCCTACCCGAGTCTTCTCCATGATCATCGGTGAGGCATGGGACCCCGCAGGCAGGCCGCTGAGGCTGGCCTGACGGACAAACCGGGGACAAGAGCAAGTGTAAGGGGCGCAGGGCTCCGTCCTGCTCCTCTCTCTGCTGGAGGAAAGGCAGGCCCACAGTGGGGGGAGGGGGGGCGCAGGCTGACTTACGGGTCAGAACCCCTCTGTCTGACCCCACCAAAGCCTCGGCTCCTGGGAGGACGGGCGTCTACTGGTGCTACCAACTGGCAAAGCCACACTTTCCCCGGCCTGGACGCATGTCCTCTCACCTCCCAATCAAGATCATGACAAAATGAGCTGAAGCGGGAGGGTACCTGGTCTGAGGGCTCCCGTGCTTCGGGGTGGGCCGGCGGGTGGGCCTGGGACCAGGCCGCAGGGTGGGTCAGGGGCTCCTCTTGTGTCCTCAAAGGGGAGCACCAGCACCTCGGGGTGGCCTCTCAGCCGGGCCCTGTGTCTCGTGGAGGGGCCCGGCCGGCCCTCGGGCCTGGGGTGCAGCAGGGTGAGGGCGCGGCAGGGCGGCCGCGGGCCGGGCGGGCCCTCTGACGCGGCCCAGCCATCACAGACGCATCGGGGGAGTCGGGCCTGACGCAGCTGCTGATGAGCGAGGTGCTGAAGCTGCAGAGGAGGGTGCAGGAGCTGACGCAGCGGCTGGGCGCCCGGGACGAGCTGGCGGCCGAGCTGCGGCTGAAGGACGGGCTGCTCCGCAAGCACCAGGAGCGCGTGCAGCGGCTCCGGGAGGAGTGTGAGGCCGGCGCCCGCGAGCTCCGGCGCTGCAAGGAGGAGAACTATGACCTGGCCCTGCGCCTGGCCCGCCGGAGCGAGGAGAAGGGCGCTGCGCTCACCCACAGCCGTGACCTGCAGCTCGAGGTGCCCGGGGCCGGAGGGTGGCCGGGCGCCGGGGCGAGGCGGGCCGGCTGACGCATCTGCCCGCAGGTGGAGCGGCTCAGGCACTGCCTCATGCGGGCGGAGGACGACTGCCGGGTGGAGCGCAGGAACACGCTGAAGCTGCGGCACGCCGTGGAGCAGCGGCCCAGCCAGGAGCTGGTGTGGGAGCTGCAGCAGGAAAAAACGCTGCTGCGGGCGCGCGTGCAGGAGCTGGAGGCCACCGTGCAGGTGGGGGGCGGCCGGCAGGGCGGGCCCGGCCAGGAGCTGGGGGCCCCAGGCGGGTGGGGGCGGTGCTCAGGGGAGCTGGACGGCCGGCAGGACGCTGGTCCCAGAGCAGGGCCCGCTCACGCTTAGCTGCTTCCCGCCACTCCATCCTGTTCACCACCCCAGGAAGGGAAGCCGGACAAGAGCAGCCCCTACGTCCAGGTGCTGGAGGGGGACTGGAGGCAAGCACTGCGGGACCACCAAGAGCAGGCCGACACCATCCTGTCTCTGCGCAAGGCCCTGCGGCAGGGCGAGGCCCTGCACGCCCGGGTATGTGGCCGGCTGGGCTGAGGGACTGCCCCGTGTCCACACAGCCCCTGGGATCCACACCCCCACTTCACCCCTTCCTGGAGGTGCAGGGGCGTGGTCTCCTCATCCCACTCCTGGCCCGTACTCCCCTAGGATGGCCAGGCCCCAGCTTTGTTCTGGAAGTTCAGGGCCGGCAGGGACCCAGGGGCTCCTGCAGCCTCCCCCTCCCCCGGCCGGGCCTGACCAGGAGCCAGAACGGGCGGGCGCGGGGCCGAGGCGGGGGCTAGCTGCCCGCTCCCGCAGGGCATGGAGGAGAAGGAGATGTTGGAGCTGCAGTGCCTGGCCCTCCGGAAGGACTCCGAGATGTACAAGGACCGCATCGAGGCCGTGCTGCGGCAGATGGAGGAGGTGGCCAGTGAGAGGGACCAGGTAGGCCGCCTCCCACCCCGGGGGCAGGGCGCCTCGCCCTTCGCCCTTTCAGGGGAAGGCGCTTGTCAGAGAGCTCGGGGCAACTGGGAACACCCGGAAGGCGACCCCTTCCCCCGCCGCCAGGAAAACCACTCCACCGGTGGTCATACTTCCAGATTCTTTCCAAAGTACGTATAGTTCCATGTTTGTCTTATGAAACGGGAAGCTCTCTTGTTTGGCAAATAGGTTTTTTTTTGTTGTTGTTTTTTTTTTTGTTTTGTTTTTGAAGATTTACTGATTTTAGAGAGAGCGAGAGAGCATGCGTGGGTGAGGGGGCAAGGGAGAGAGACTCCCAAGCAGACTCTTGGCTGAGTGGGGCTTGATCTTGCTACCCAAGACCATGACCTGAGCCGGAATCAAGTGTGGGACACTCACCTGACAGCCGCCCAGATGCCCCAGAAATAGCTTTTTTAACTTCAAACACTGTTGGCCCTTTCGTGGGCTGGCTGTGTTCCTGGGGACCGGGGGCGGGAGTCCGTCTGGACTGGATCCCCATCACTGCTTTCTGCCACCTTCCCACATCATGTGGGGTCCTTTCTGGTCAGATATGGAGGGTGCTTCGGTGACCGTCCGGAGGGAACCGGCAGCCTGTGCTAGGGACCTCTAGCTCTGCAGTCCCATGTCAGAAAGCCGCCCCGTGGGGTCCGGAGTGTGCAGAGTGAGCTTGGGGCACGGGGGCTGCCTTGAGGCCACAGGCGGTGGTGGGAAGCGGGAATCAACGCTACCAGGCCGGGAAGCGGCGCTCCCACCTTCCCTCGGGGGCAGGCAGAGGAGAGGGGTCACTGTAGCCACCAAAGGCAGGCCACTAGCCAGGGACGCTGGAGCCGGGCAGCCCCGGTAAGCAGCTAGGATTCTCTCCAGCTGGTCCTAAGTCAGAAGCAGGGACAGAAATGAGGCAGTTCGCAGTGATTCCTCCAGTCCTGGCTGTTTAAGGCCCAGGGCTCCAGGGCACATGAGTTCGCCTCCAGGCGGCGGGCCGGCTCCCATTGGCTGCTCAGCAGGGGTCAGAGTTGTGTCCTCGGGTGTGGTCTGGCCGGTGTGTGCAGAGGGACGGGCCATAAAGCACGGGGCGTGCCCTGCTAGCCACCGAGTTAGTCCCCCGCAGGCCGGCAAAGCCGGGCGAGGGGCATGAGCGCAGGGGAGGGGGTGTGCCCCTGGGCTGCGTGGGGACGGGCAGGGGCTCTTCTGGGTTTGGGGCTGGAAGATTTACCCACATGTTCCCGGCACCCTCGGCTTCCCGTACTCCTGCGAGCCTTCAAGCACAGACTGGGCCAAGGGGGGCGGGGAGGGGGGCTTGGGGCCGGGGTCTCCCAGCGCCATGGTCCCCGCAGGCCATCGCCACGCGGGAGGAGCTGCACGCACAGCACTCGCGGAGCCTGCAGGAGAAGGACGCACTGCGGAAGCAGGTCCGGGAGCTGGCCGAGAAGGCGGACGACCTGCAGCTCCAGCTGTTCCAGCGCGAGGGCCAGCTGTTGGCCGCGGAGGGCAGGCTCAGGCGGCAGCAGCTGGACGCGCTCGTCCTGGTGGGCCTCCTGGGGGCTGGGGGCCTTCGTAGTGCCCACTGCTCAGAGCCGCAGCCCTGCCACGGTAGAGCCCAGGGGACTGGCCTTCAGGGGCAAGGGGGTCCCCAGAGACACCAGAGCCCAAAGCAGGGGACTCCAGGCAGCCCAGGTCCAGGCCTGGCTTGGCTACTGCACCACGGGTGGCCTGGGGCAGGCCCCAGGCCTTCCCGAGCCCCATCTGTTCTCTGTACGGGGTCCTCCTCCTGGGAGGTTGGAGGGGGCACAGCTCAGAACCTGGCAGGCCACTCCGGGGGTCAGGAGGGGGAGGGAGGGGTGTTCTGGGGTGCCAGCGCCGGCCACGGCCTGGAGAGAGGCCCCCTTGAGGACAGGGACTGGCCTGGGACCCCCTCACCAAGCCCCACCCCACCCCAGGCCCTGGGGGTGGTTGGGTTTCCCCACGGCCTGCTGACCGACTCCTTCTGTGACCACAGAGCTCTGACCTGGAGGACAGCTCACCCAGGAACTCCCAGGAGGTGCGTGTGACCCTCAGTGGGCTCCAGGCCACCATCCCCTATGGGAGCTGGGCCAGCTGCTCTCCTCCCAGGCCCCAGCCGGGTGGGCTGACCGCCTTTGGGTCCTTGGGGCAGGCAGGCCCTTCCTGCCAGCTCGCTGAGAAACAGCGCGGCAGGTCAGGTGGGTCCCGGGGGGTGGCGGTCTAACTGGACGCCCATCTCTCTCCCTGGTAGCTCTCGCTCCCCCTGGACCTGGAGGCTGTCCAGCTCTCAGACAAAGGTGAGGAGGGGGACAGCTTCTCATGGACGAGTCCGGCCGAGGCCTCTTTGTCACCTTACTCAGCATCAGTCCTGACAGGGGACAGCCCTCTCCCACTGACCTCACAAGCCTGCTTTACAGATGGGCACATTGAGGCTTAGAGGGACGAGTGACCCCCAGGCTCCCCAGTGAGCAAACAAGAGCCAGGTGTGGGGGGCCTGCACCCCAGTTCTGATGTTGAGAACGCGTCCCTCCATCAGAGCCCACTCTGGGCCCAGGAATGCAGCGCTGCAGCACCTTGCTCTCCCTGAGCTTCTGCTTGGGCGAGGGGTGGCGGGGGGGGGGGGGGGTGGGCCACGGGGTGGGGGAGATGCAAACAGGGGGGAAGGGGGCGTCTCAGGGCCAGGCACAGAGATGGCAGAGAGATGGCCTGGGGAGTGACGAAGGGTGACAAGGGGTCGAGGCGTTCATTCTGAAGGTGGCTGCCAGAGGAGAGGTGGGGAGGTGGCGTGGGAAGCCAGACGGACCTCCTCAGGCTCAGGCCTGCCACCAGCCTCCGAGGGAGGCAAAAGAGGGACAGCCAGTGCAGAAGTGAGGGAGCAGAGCAGTCCAACGCTGCCCAGAGACCTGAACTTCAGGCCATGGAGCCCCAACATGGGGACAGGTGGGCAGGACCCAGCAGGCAGTGAGTGGTGGGGGGAGACCCTGGGAGCCCCAGCCCAGGGTTGGTGTGGCCCCTTGAAGGAGCTGGGGCGGGCTTCAGGGTCAGAAGCCGAGGAAGGGAAAGTGCCAGCCCCAGGAGAGACCTGGATTGGGGTCTTTCCCCCTGTGATGTCCGTGAGACTAGATGTCCAGACTCCCATCCTGGCCAGTGTAGGGGGAACCAGTCCATCTAGCACCTTCTGTCTGACGGTCCTGAGAGTCCTGAGCCCGTCCAGGCCCTGGCAGATCTTGAAGGGGCCAGGCAGCTTGGAATGTTGTGCTCCCAACTGCTGGGAGCAGAGCTCAATGGTGGGGCCCTGGTGGGCTTCCAGCAGCCTCTGCCTGCCTAGAGGGTCCAGAGTGGGCATTGACATTTCTGAGCGCCATTGTGTACACAATGGGAGGCCTCTTGGGGTTCAAGCGAGGGCCCAGGAGATGGTGCAGGATTGGCCTGGCAGCTTCAGGGGAGAGGAGGCGGCCAGGTGTGGTCCCAACAGCTGGGAAGGACCCACAGGCCTATTCCTCCATTCCAGGTGGCCCGGCCGACGGGGACAGCCCACAGCAGCCCTTTGCGGCTCTGCAGGAGGAGCAGCTTTCCCTGACCCCCAATGTAAGGCTGCCCCGGGGTCCCTGCTGCCCAGGGGCGCCACTGGCACGGGCCTCTGTGACCGAGCTGTGTGGCCGACTGTTCAAGCTGGATGCCTGGGGGTGATGGCAGGGGTCTCCGCCCACGGGCTCTGGGCTGCACAAGCCTGGAGCCGAGTCCCCCCTTGTGGCTGCGGCAGCGGGCAGGGGGCAGCGGGAGCGGGCAGGGGGCAGCGGGCCGGGCGTGGCAGCGGTCGGAAGCCTGTGTTCGAGGCCCCGGGGCGCGGCGACACCAGGACTCCGGCCCGCGGCGCGGCTCTGCGCGGTCGCGGGGCGGGGAACCCCCAACGCTCCGGCGGCCTAAGCCCCGCTCCTCTCCCAGGACGCGGGCCCGAGCGGCGGGGAGCCCCCCGAGAAGGAGCGGCGGCGCCTCAAGGAGAGCTTCGAGAACTACCGCAGGTGCGCCACGCGGGCGGGGGGCAGCCCCGGGGGGGCTGGCCAGGCTGGGGGGGGGCGGGGGCGCGGTCGGCCCCGCGAACACGCGCTCGCCCCGCAGGAAGCGCGCGCTCCGGAAGATGCAGCCCGGCGCGCGGCCGGCGGAGGCGGACTGGGAGAACACCACGGGCAGCGACAACACCGACACCGAGGGCTCCTAGCCAGCCCCGCGCGCGGGGACCACGCCGGGCCGGGCCGGGGGGCGTGCTCTGGGCGGGCAGCACTGTCAGATGCAGTTCTGTGAATAAACGGCCGGGGTCCCGTACCGTGTCCTCCGCCCGCCTCGCTCCGGCGTACACCCCGAGCCGCGCGCGCACCTCCCGCCTCCAGGGGGCAGCAGAGCGCGGCCTGCCAGTCGGCGGACGGAAGCCGAAAAGGGCCGTTGACGCCGCGTGCCCGCTTCCAAGATGGCGGCAGCGCGGCTTCAGCCGCGTGGAGGGGGGGCGGGGCAGCCGACGTCGGAGCGCGGAATGCTGCGGGCTGCGCTGAGCCGCGTGCCGCCGCTACTGAGCCGCAGGTGGCCCCAGGGGCCCGGCCTGAGGGGTTTGTGGGGACGCGGGGGCGGCCCGGAGGCTGCGGAGAGAAGGCAGGCCGGGTTCGGGGTCTGGGGCTGGCGGCGTTTGAGCTCGGGGCCCGGGGCCGCGCACTACCAGCTTGTCTACACTTGCAAGGTGAGCGTCCGACGGGTGCGAAGCTGGCTCCCCGGGAGCGGGGGACCGTATGGAGGGGTGGAGCCGTCCCCGAGGGCGGGGCCTTTCCGGGAGTGGGGTGGAGCTGTCCCGGGGGGCGGGGCATTTCCGGGAGAGGGGTGGAGCCTTTCCCGGGGGCGGGGTCTTTCTGGGAGAAAGGTGGAGCCATCCCCGGGGGCGGGGCCTTTCCGAGACGGGGTGGAGCTGTCCCCGGCGGCGCGGTCTTTCCAGGAGCGAGGTGGAGCCGTCCCCGGGGGCGGGGCCTTTCCAGGAGAGAGGTGGAGCCGTCCCCGGGGGCGGGGCCCAGCACACCGCATCGGTGCACTGTCTCAGGAGGCGGAGAAGGCCGGGCCCCGGGGTGAAGTCGCTCCTCAGAGGGGGCGGGGTCTTCCTGAGGGGCGGGGCCAGGCACATGGCGTCACCTGGGCTGCGGGTGTCCCCAGGTGTGTGGGAGCAGGTCCTCCAAGCGCATCTCCAAGCTGGCCTATCACCGGGGCGTGGTCATTGTGACCTGTCCCGGCTGCCAGAAGCACCACGTCATCGCCGACAACCTGGGCTGGTTCTCAGACCTGGATGGGAAGAGGTGAGGCACCGCGGGCAGGGTGGGAGGACAGGCCCGTGCACGTGGGCTGGCCTGCAGGGTCGGGGCCCCACCGCGCGTCCTCCTGGCCCCCCTCCTGTCGGGAGCCCCGGGGAGCCTGCGCCCCCAGCCTCCTCGGCACAGGAGGGGCTTTGGGTTTGAGTTTCGGGGAAACCAGGAATGACTTGGGCAGGGATGGGCTCAGCCTCCCGTGGCCCTCACCGCTGGCCTGTCAGAGTCGGGACTGTGAAGTGAGGGGTGCGCTGGGCTGATTCCCTTTTGTTGTGGGCTCCCTCGTCCCCACAGAGAGGTGTGGAAGGTCAGCTCCGGTGGGGGGCCTAGTGCCTCACTTGCGTCCTCTGCCCGCGCTGGCTGGTTGGTCTCGCCAGACTCGGGGTGTGTGTGAGGCTGTGTGCATCCCCCTGGGCAGGCGCCTCCTGGCTGGGGGTCCTGGGCTGTTCGTCTTAAGGGTGGCTTGGTAAAAGCTGCTTCTGGGGGCTCTGAAGAGTCCGGAGGTCAGCATGTGGTGGGCTCGTGGCCCCACCAGCGTGGGGACCCACGCTCCCGGCTCCAGCCTGGCCCTGGGCTGCCCTTGGGTGGTGCTGAAGAGCCCAGGTACAGGGTGGGGGCCCTGGGAGGGTCACGACACCTCCTTCTCTCTCAGGAACATTGAAGAAATCCTGGCGGCCAGAGGGGAGAAGGTGTGCCGAGTGGCTGGCGAGGGGGCCCTAGAGCTGGTTTTAGAGGCTGCCGGGAACCCCAGATCCACCCCTGCTCCAGAAGGGGGTGAGGACCAGGACCCCACTCATCCTGGCAAGACGGAGCCCAGCTGACTCTGTCTTCTGCCTTCCGGAAGATGCTTCGGCCCAGGGCCTCCTGGGCTGGCCTGTTTTCTCTCAATAAACACACGTCCCGTGGAGGTGGTGGGGCCTGGCGCCTTCTTCTTGTCCCTGGTTCTGGAGTCAGAAGGACTCCCAGGAGCCTCTGCCAGGTGGTGATCCTGGTCCTCCACGGTCCCTCTTCGCAGAGGACGGGCCCTGTACTTGTCTGCAGGCAGCTGTGTCTGTGTGGGAGGAGACGGGGTGGGGAGCCTGAGCCCCCTGGCTATGGCCGGTGTCCCCGGACGGGTCCCTCTTCTCTCTGAACTGTGCCTTCCCACCGGATGAAGATGGGAGACCCTGTTAGTTGGAAGGCCGGGAAGACCAGACGTGGGACAGGCATGGGGCAGCGGGGACGTGCTCTGTAGGCTGGGACCCCGGGCTTGCTGGGCCTGGTGAGGACCTGGAAGGCATGGTCAATCAGCCACTCTTCCTGG
The DNA here is from genome assembly GCF_002288905.1 of Enhydra lutris kenyoni. Classification (NCBI taxonomy): domain Eukaryota; kingdom Metazoa; phylum Chordata; class Mammalia; order Carnivora; family Mustelidae; genus Enhydra; species Enhydra lutris. Next base: position 37,047,938 of record NW_019154097.1, read on the forward strand.
GGGGCAGCACCCACCGTGGGTCCCATCTGGCCAGACATGGGGAGATCCTCCCAGTCCCCGCTCCTCCCGCGCCCCTGCCGACCCCGATACTTCCTGCAGGGCACTGGGGAGCCCGCGCCGCCCTCGGCCCTGACCCTTGGCTGCAGGCCAGAGGGGGTCCGCACATCAGGCTGCTCGCCGTGACCACGGGGGCCTGGGCGGCCGTGGTGGCAAGATGGGGGTGGGAATCTCGGTGGGCCGCGTGCCCCACGTGGTGCCCTGCCCCCAGGGGCGTGCGGTTTGTCTCCCAGTCCTGTTTGACGGCTTGTTCAGGATGTGCTGTGTTTATGGGAGGAGCGCGGGTATTTCCAGAAGTGTGACCTTCACCATTAATCACCAGCCACGGCCCGCAGGTCATGGAGCATTGGAGCACTGCGTCAGCGCCCCGGGCTCTGCCATTGTTCCCTGGGGCGTTGGCAGTGTGTGCGTGACTCGATTACCCCCTGTCTTTCCCCGGGCAAACAACCACCTATTATCCCCCTCAGAGCCTCCCTCCCGGAGACTCAGCCTGGAGGCTGAGCCAGCCCCTGCGCCTGCCCCTCCCCGTGGGCCTCGGGAGGCAGGGCCGGGCCTGTGCCTGGCTGCCTTGCTGTCCCCTGGGAGCCCGCTGGATCTAACAGTGCCAAGCTGGACAGAGGATGGCGGCCCCGGGCCAATTCCGCTCTCCACAGATGGGGAAACTGAGGCCGGGGTGTGGACGTGGGGATAGGCCACGTTTATATTTTCCTGTATTCTGATGCTTGATGTCCAGGCCCCACTGACCCTGGAGGGGCTGAATGCACCCCATGGCCAGGTACCAGCCAACAAGGGGGGCCCCACTACCGAGCTCCTGAGACGGTCCACACTGTTGCGTCCCCGGGAAACCACAGCTCCTGGAGGCACTGAGTGGCAGCGTGGCGCCCCATAGCAGAGCTACCTTCTCTGGGTGCCCGGGTTCCCAAAGCACCAAGGACTGTCGGGTCAGGGGCTCTGTGACAGCCCCCCGGGGCCCCTGAGGGTGCCCCCTCTGTGGGCATGTCCTGACTGTGGTCCTCCCTGCAGACCTCCCTCCCCAACCTGCTTTTGGCCTCCCCGGTCCACCCTCACCTCAGGGGTCTCCCGACCCCCACTCCCGCCCGGCTGTGCAGCCTCCTGTGGTCAGACAGGTGCCCCGGGCCCAGCGGGTCACTACAGGAGAGGTCACTACAGGAGAGGTGAGTGAGGCACCTCCTGCCTCGCTGGGTCCCCGGACCGCTCAGCTTTCCTCCTGGGGACACAGCGCCATAGAGCAGGTGGGGATTGGGGTGTCTGCTGGGGGTGTCTCCCCAAGCTGGCTCCCCGTCTTTGTAGACGGCTCCGTTGCACTCATCGGCTCGTGGTGCCAGGGGTGTGACATCATGGGCGCTCTGCACCTTGTTCCGTGGCCCCGAGCAGGTCCTGGGCAGGTGGGCCATGGCTCTGCTACTGCTGAGAACTTAGGACTGGAGAGGCAAGCGCTCCTGGACGCTGTGTGACTCTGTCCACTTAGCACAGACAGCCACTCCCAGGGTGGAGAACGGAACAAACCTGCCACCAGGTGGCTGGCTGGCACCATTGTGGGGGTAGGCTTGTAGCACAGTGGTGGCCCCAGGCCCTTTGCACAATATAGGGTTGCTTACCCAGATGAGTTCAATCACTTGGGGCTTCCTAAAGGACCCAAATCCTCTCATCCTTAGGACTAATTCTGACACAGACATTATTCACTTGGCAGACTTTATTTTTTTGGGAAAAACGAAAAAAAAAATGTACCTCTTGGGTTGGAAAGGACCCACTGACAGCACAGCAGACGACGCGTGAGCAATAAATATGCACGTACATTCAAGTATGTGGGGCGGCCCAGGAGGAGCCCGTGTTCTGGCATCGGACGCCACACCCTTCAGAGCATGGTCGCTGTGGGCCCGGGGCCCCCAGGCTGTACTGTGGGGTGGGGGTCTGGCTGCCTCCCCATGCTTGGAGAGCCTCAGAGAAAGACCGAGGAGCCCGGCTGAGGCACCTCCTGGGGAGAAGGTAGCCCCACACCCTAGGGACCATGGGGTTGAGGTGTGGGGCCAGGGGCTTGCCAGAGGGCTGGTGGCAGGCCAGGGCTGCAGCCCCCCAGAGGGCCTGTCTCCTGCCCAATCCCGTGGGCTGATGGTGTGTGCGGGCTGGACCCTCCCCGCAGGAGAAGGCAGCGATGTCATCTTCCCAGCTGAAGGCTGGGTGCTCACTTGGAGGCACAGGGTTGAGCCAAGCCGAACCCCCCACCCGGGCTTCTGCCAGCCGCCTCTGGCCCTGGTGTGGTGAGGGAGCAGACCTCGCTGCCTGCTGGCGTCCCAGCCTGGGCCTGCTCCGTCCCTGGGCTTTCGGGGCTTAGGGCTTAGGGTGTCACAGCTTATCCCCACCCTTCCCCTCACCTCCCTCAAGGCCCCTGCCTGCTCTGGACTGGGTGCCAGCTGGGGCTGGGGGCCAGGGCCTGGCGACAAAGTGTGGGGACACCTGGCCTGTCTGCGCGCTCCCGTCAGGCTCTAGGCTTTCTGAGCCGACCTTCCGCCTCCTCCAGCCCAGAGGAGGCAAGAGGTGGGCCGACAGGCCAGGGGCTGGGACTGGGCCAAGCGTGTCTGCTCTGTCACCCCTGGGACCCTCCCCGGGAGGACAGAAGCGTCCATGTTGCTGGCAGGCCCCGTGGCAGCGGCTTCAGAGCAGCCTTTGGGGGCTTAGAGGCAGCCACGGAGTCTTCACATTTGCCGGGCGGGCCGGAGGGACGGAGCTGGGCAGAGTGGGGAGAGGCCAGGGAGGGTTAGGGACCAGCAAGCTACAGGCCAGACCTGGGGCAGGGAGGGGGTGGGAAGAAGGCCAGGCCAGGCGGGTCGGGGCAGGCCTGCAGAAAGCCGTGTCCCACGTGGGAGCCAGTCCAGGACAGAGGCAGGCGCACCCACCCAGGGCAGCCCTGGCCCGAGCCTGCCCCTCCAAGAGGGGGATGCTGTGGGGGCCATGTGCCCAGCATCGGCCACAGTGGGAAGGGCCAGAGGGCGCAGAGCCTGCCCTCAGCCATGGCCTCTGGAGGAATGGGCTTCTCGAGGGGCTGTGGGCATCACAGGTGACAGTGAGCCCCCTGGCCCCAAGGCCCAGAGCTGGGCTGGGGCCAGCCTGGCCGTGGCTACAGGGTCTTAGCTGGCCCCGGGCTGGCCCTGCTGCCGGGGCTCGGGGCTCCCACCCCCCTCCTGCTCGGGGCTCCCAGCAAGGTCCACCCGCTGCTCGTCCATCCGCTTGGCCTGCACCCTCTGGATGAGGCTGAAGAAGTCCTCGTCGGGCATGGTGGGGCCGCGGGGCAGCACGTCAGGAGGTGGGCAGCGCTGGTCATCGATCCTGGAGGACTGAGCAGACACAGACTCGTCGGCTGGCAGCTCAGGCCTCCCCCGCCTCCGAGGGCCCGGCCTCGCGCACGGGCCCAGCGGTCCTTGGTCTCGGGGACAAGGCCCAGGCAGGGGTTCTGGCCAGCGGCTCTCTCTGCGTTTACCGGTAAAATCGGCCCCACGGGCAGTGCTGGGAGCCCCGGCCCCAAGAACGAGGATCCTCTGCCCAGGCCACCCAGGGAGGGAGGACTGAGTCACCACCAGGCATGGGGGAGCAGGCCGGGCTGCGGGGCTGCTGACTGGCCTTCCCGTACTACACCCAAGACCCCCCGACAGGGATGCCTTCAGGAGCCGCGGGGGCAGGATTGGGGGCTGCAGCTCCCCGAGCCCAAGGTGCGAAGCTCCCCAGGGCGCCCCGTCAGGCCAGGGGTCTGGGGCGGGACCGAGGAGGCCCTGGGGCTCCTGTGCAGGGCCTGGAGCAGAAGGGCCGGGAGCCGGTGCGGCTGCTGGCGCGTGCGGGCGTGTGGGCCAGGGGTTCGGGGGTTCTCTGTAGGGGCCACTTCGGAGGATTTCCGGATTCGCCCAGGGCCGCGCTTTCCTCTGCTCTGTGGGAACGAACGTCACGACTGGAAACCACACCGTCCCCCAGGCTGCAGCCTTTCCTGCCGCCTTGCATGAGGTCCCTGAACCCTTCTGCTGTCTCGCCCTGCCTGGGGGGCCAGGGGCTGCACCACGCCCCAGCGGCGCCCCCCAGCCAGAGCTCCTGCCCCATGAGGAACAGCCAGCCTGAGGGTGTCCGGGGGGGGCAGGAGCATCCGTGGGCACCCGGTGACACCAGTGCGGCTGGCCTGAGCGGGACCGGCCAGAGCCACCGCAGGCGTGAGGAGCCTCCACCCCACGCGAAGGTGAAGGGGCCCTGGGCCGCTTGGAGGTGGAGAGGGACGTGGGGTGGGGGGCCGCGCAGGGGGGCGGGCATGGGGGGCCATGGGCAAGCATGGTAGGAGATGGGCAGGCACGGGGAGGAGGGCACGGGGGGCACAGGGTGGGCCTGGGGGAAGATGGGGCCAGGCACGGGGAGGAGGGCACAGGGGGCATGGGGCAGGCATGGGGGGAGACGGGCGGACACGGGGAGGAGGGTTCCCCCAGTCCCCCAGCCGCAGGCCCACCTGGCACTTGACAAGCATGTTGAAGAAGTCGTCCCCGGGCTCCTGTGGGTCCCCATCACCGCGCAGGCGGCCCAGGTTGCTGTGGGTGACGCGCAGCCCGGGCAGGCTGCCCACGCTGGCCCGTTGGTCGTCCAGCCGGCGGCTCTGGGAGCTGGCGATGAGGTCCAGGAGTTCCTCAGTCTGCGGGGAGGCCGTCAGCGAGGGCTGGGCTGTGGGGGCGAGGTGGGGAGAGGGGACCCCACGGGCTGGGTCAGGCCAGGGCCCCATACCACCCTCCACACTTTGGGGGACAGGGGGCTCCCAGTAGTGACCCTAGATGCCCTGGGCTGTCCCTGCCACAGGCCCCACACCCACCCATGGGGGCTCCTAGGTGCCAGGAAGAAGGCCTGGCTTCCCACGCCTGCTCCTGGCCCACGATGCACCCTGACGTGGTATGCCCCAGGGAGCAGGGATGACGACAGGCTTCCCGGGATGCAGCTTTGGGGGAGGCAGGGGATGAGGTGGTGACAAGGGGCACTTTTGCAGCAGGGGTATCCCATCCCTCGGGAGCAAGGGCTCCTGGGGGCCACTGTGGTGGAGGGTGGGGAGTGAGCGTGGCAAGGACAAGGGGAGCTCCATGGGGGCACTCACCGACCCTCTCCTCCGGGGTAGGGGCAGCTGTGGCCTCGGAGGCCCCAGGCTGGCCCTCCTCCAGGGGACAGCGCTGGTCGTCCATACGGCTGCTCTGGAACTTGCTCAGGAGATCAAAGAAGCACTCTTCGTCGGAGGATGGGGCCCGAGGGATGCTCTGGGGGGTGGGGGAGGCATGCAGTCAGCATTGGCTCCGGCCCAGCCATGGCAGCCCGGCTCCGGTCACCAGCTCCTCAGGCCCCCAGACAGCACTGAGGTTGCTGCTCCGCCTGGGATGAGGTCAGGACCCTCGCCCCACCTGCCCGTCCTCCTCCCACACCCCACCACCAACCCCTGCTTGCCCTCCTAGAGCGCTTCCCAGCAGCATCCCTGTGCCCCATTTCCCCCACCCCTGCCCCACGGGACCCTATCACACACTTGTCATGAGCTCCAGCTGTGGTGGTGGCTTTGGGACCCGACCACCCAGCATGGCACTCGCTGGGGCGGCCAAACGCACGAATCAACCAGTAGTGAGTGAGTGACTAGACCCTGAGCCGGCAGGAAGCCCTGCTGCCCAGCTCCCGCATCACAGTGGCCTGTCTGTGCCAGGGACACAGTAGCGACGGCGGGTCCGGGACCAGCAGTGTCAGGTCATATCACCACAGGCAGGGAGCCACAGCTGGGGGAGGTGAGGGCTCCTGTGTTCCACCCCAGTCCCACCCCTTCTGCGGTTAGACCTGTGGGCGGGCCCAGAGGACAGATGTGTGGCGGCCAGGACCCTGGGTGCAGGATGTCCAGGCTAAAGAGAAGGTGTGGCCGCCCCCCAGCCCCCTGCACGCTGGCTGAGGTGTCCAGGCTCTGCTCTGAGTGGCTGGGGGGCAGAGCCTGGACACACTGAGGGATTCTGGGAGATGCCTCAGTGTGCAGCCCGGGTGGTGGGGAGGGCTGACTCAGGGGCCACCTGCAAGGTCTGGGCAAGCCCCACTGATGAGGCCAGGGAGGGGGTGGTGGTCCTCAGAGTGAGGGGGGATGGGAAGCGGAGTCCGGGCCACTGGACCTGCCTGAGTCCCAACTGGCAAACCCAGTCCCCCTCTGGGCCTCAGTTTACACATCCATAGGAGGGGAGGCTAGAGGCAGTGGTCTCTCAGGGCCTCGAGGGTGACTGGTGGAGGAGGCGGCTTCCAGGAGCCACCTTGGCTACAGACTGGGTCCTCCCCCACCCCCCTATGACGCCGGTGGCCCCTGCCCAGCCCTGGCCTGTCCACCTCTTGGCTGGTTGAGGGGGCCTCCTGGGGCCTGCTCAGAGCCTCGCTCACGGAGAGACCACAATAGCAATGGTGTCACCTACTGAGCTCTGGCTGGGGCCCAGATCTCCTGACGACCCCCCCACCACCCCGCCGCAGAGGCGGGTACCAGGGCGGGGGAGCTTGGTTGGGGATCTCCCAAACAGGCCCAGCCTGGGCCCCCAGGGTGGTACGGTCCCCAAAAGCCATGAGGGATCCAGGGAGGGCCAACCACGTGGGTGGTCCTGACAGCCTACGGGGGAGCCGTGCCTGCGGCCGGTGTGGGAGGACAGCGGCCCCTCCCCTGTCCCACCAGGGCGGGCCCAGACCCAAGGTTGAGGGTGTGTGAGGAGCCTCCGACTCAGGGCTCTGCTGTCCTGCGTCCTGGCCCAAGACCCCACAGAGCCCGGAGCGAACTGAAAGCTGGCACAGAGTGCACAGGGGCCTGGGCCGGGGTGGGGGCCCGGGGGTGCTGCTCTTGGAGGAGTGGTCAGGGCCAAGCATCAGCTCTGCATGGGTGGGGGTCGTGTAGGTACCTCCCTGAAGGTAAGGGCTGTTTACAGGCTGCTTGGGGCCCCGGGGTCAGCCAGGTGTGGGGGTACACGCCGCACCCCTCTACTGCTGGGGACCGCAGGTGGACTGTGGGTCAGGTGAAGGGAGCCAACCCCTCCCAGAAAAGGTGTAGCCGCGGGGCCCCTCTTCTCTAGACACCTGGGTCCTCAGCACTCCAGCTTCCCCAGGCTGAGCTAGGTGCTGTTTGCCAGAGGCTTCCCCTGGCCCATCACCCCTGTAGCTGGAGCTGGGCAGAGAGGGCCCCAGAGCAGAGCTGTGCGGGCCCCCTGGGAAGGGCTAGGGCCTCCGTCGTTTGGGGGTGTGTGGGGATGAGGCTCTGGACAGCAGAGAGGCCCCCGCTCGTGTGGTTTGCCACCCTGGGTCCCTGCAGGACACGCTGTGCCCTCTCCGTGGGCCCCTGACTTGGGCTCCCTGGGTCTTGTTGGACTTCTGGCCTGGGACTTGCTGGCTCCCCGCACCCCTACCTTGGCTGGGTGCAGAGGTGCTGAGCTCACCCCAACAGCACCAACCCCAGGACAACAGCTCTGCTCTGCAACCCCCCTCCAGCATCACACGGCTCCCTGAGCCTCCCTCGCCGGGGACCCGACACTCACGCTAGAACCGCAGCTCCCCTCCAGCGGCCGTGACCGGGCTGCGCACTATGTGCTGTCCCCAGCCTCGGCCATGTGGCGTCTGTGCTGCCCCTGTAGGCTCAGTGCTTAAATAGGCCCCAGGGGCGCACTGTCCCCGCCCCGGAGGGCCCCCCTCCCTGCGCTCACTCGCTCCCGCGGGCACACACTCACACACGAGGCACAGACGCACACGCACACGCTCTGTAAACACTCAGACTATTTCCAGCACAGAGGGCTCCTGCTCTGGCCCACGGGCGGTCAGGCCGAGGGGTGAGGGGGATGGAACCTGTCTGGGAAGCAGCGTTCCCATGGACAGAGGCTGCTGACAGGGGTCCGGCTTCCTTCCAAGCTGGGTCAGCCCAGAAGTCGTCTCTTTTTTCAGCCCTGACTCCTGAGGCCGGAGCCGGGTCTGCCATGGCCGCAAGAGGAGCCAGAAGGATGCTGTGTGGCCACTCGCCGTGCAGCAGCCCCAGGGGCCACCACCACCCATAGCGCCCTCCCCGCCCCTGCCGCTCGCCACGGGGTCCCTTCCCTGCACCGGGCGGTCTGTGGAGCCTTGGCCTCTGGCTGGTCTCCAGGACAGTCCTCGCGCTGGCCCAGGGCCCAGTGCCGGCCGATCCTGGGGCACTGAGGGGAATTGGGTAGGAGCCCTGGCAGGAGGGGAGGATGGGATGGGGACGCGGAGCCCCCAGGGCCCTCTCTGTCCTGCACCTACAGGGAGCTCAGAGCCCTGGAAGGAGGGCCAGCCCACAGTTCTGACTGTGGGGAGCTGGGCCAGTGTCTTCGGGACAGGGGAATCAGGCGGCCACTGGGGTCCAGGCCTCCAGCTGGGGCCAGCCTTGGCTCTCCACCACTGGCATTTCCTGCAAAGGTGTCCCCACAGCCCAGAGCCCTGCCAGGTCTCTGAGGAGCAGAGCTGGGGTTCCAGGAGCTGACCACAGCCTTGGAACCCCAGCTCCACCATTCCTAGCTGAGTGCCCTCAGGCCACCTCCCTCGCTGCCCTGTGCATCAGTTTCCCTCCTTAGGGCTGCTGTGTGGCAAGCCTGAACATTGGCTACTATCCACGTTTGGTAGAAGGCGCCCCCTCCCCCGGATGGCAGCAACAGGGACGCAGCTAGGGCCAGGTTACCATGGGGAAAGGCCTTCCTGTTCAAAGCCTGCTGTGGCTCCCTGGTGCCTGGGGGCCCTCCCCTGCAGACACTTTCTGGAGGGACTGTGACACTCGGGGCCGGCGCAGCCCTGATCCCCATGTCCTGCCCCAGGAGGAGTTCCCGGGGCCCCCAAAGCCCCGTGTGATGGTGGCAAGGCCCCCGCACTGAGGGCTGGGGGCCCCAAACGCACGGTGTGGGTGGCAGCCCCACTCTGCTGGGGCCTCAGTGGCGCCCCCCTCCTTCCCCCTCTCCCTCCAAGGACACAGACCCTGGCTGGCAGGCTGGAGGGCAGTGCCGGGGTCACACGGGGTTGGCAGAGGCCCTCCCGGGCTCAAGGGAAAGACGGGCACAGAGCAGCCCTCCGGGGCTAAGAATACCCTGCGCGGCGCCCACGCTCCTCAGTGTCGGGGCAGGTGCTGATTAAGCCCTCAGAGGAAACTGTTTTTAGACTAATTTCCAGGCATTTGGACCCAGGTGTTCTGCATGCCTGGTGGTGAGGGGTGGTGTTCTAGGCTGACCTCTGAACCTGGCTCGGTGGGGCCTCCCAAACCCTGACCAGCTTCCGCGAGCCCAAATGGGCCAGCCCCGTCTCGCGGATACCCGCCAGGAGCAGGAGGTCCCTGTCCCTCTGCGCCCACCGGTCTGCATCTGACTACCAGCCCATCACTCCCTCACCCACCATCCGTCCGCCTCCGGCTCTGGACGCTGTGTACCCAGACAGGGCTGCCGGCCGGGCCCGAGGGCCTGTGGTCCCCCCAAGGTCATCCTACAGACCCCCAAACACGAGGCTTCCAGTCCAGTTTCTCTATGGCCTGGGCCCAGCCGAGGCCAGGACACAAAAGATGGAGTGCTGTCCCTGCACCGCGTGCCCTGCCCCCGGCGGGTGGGGGGTGGACGCCTGGCCCAGCCCAGGTCTGCAGCACAGGACGGCACCCAAGAAGAGGTCGCCTACCGTGCGGGGGACCTGCACCCGGACGTCTGCGCTGTCCAGCGGGGAGTGGCCGCCCTCTCGGGGCCTCTCAGCAGCCTCCAGCCCCTCCTGGTATTTCCTGCTCCTCATGGGGAGAGGGAGCACGTCCCTGCCCGGCCCCCGCCACTCCCCCACCTGGTGGCTGTCTCCATTCTGCTCCTGGGGAGGGGGAGGAAGGCCAGGCATGGGCGGGGGCCGTCAGCAATCCCAAATCGCGGGACCCCAAGAGGGTAGAGCAGCAGCTCTGTCTCCCAGACTCGCACCTAAGCTCTCAGGGGTCGGAGAGGGGAGGGAGAGAGGGCCTGGGGGTGCAGAGAGGCAGGGCAGGGCGCTGGAAGAGCTGTGAACAAGGCAGCTGACCCCACACTGAGCAACGAGTGACCACGGCAGCCACGCGCCTTGTTCCCCAACAGACCCCCGCACTGAACCCGGTCCACGCTGGAGGAACCAGAGGCTCAGAGAGGCTAGCTCACTCCCCCAGGGTGACACAGCGCCCACCTCTGGCAGGTACAGAGTGGGCCCAGAGCCCCACCGTGCCCCATGTCCAATCACTTGGGGGCTTGCCAAGGCCTAGCTGCTCCAGCTGGAATGGCGGGGAGCACCCAGGAGTGGGAGCCGCCCAGGACGCTGGGGACCGTGGCTGGGTGGGGGCTTGGGGTCTACAGTGGGTAAGGGCTGGGGCTTGTCCCCCGGGGCACATGGCTGGTGGGACCCTGGGATGAAGTGGGAGGGGACAGGGCCTTGCAGGGGCCTCTCCGGGGGCCAGTGGTTGGGCTTGCGCCTCAGGCTGCGGAGGGCACCTTGGTCTCCGGTCGAGGGGATGCGACACAGACTGGGGTGGGGGATGGAGGCGGCTCAGCAAGTACTGGGCCAGCCTCAGGGACCTGCTCTCCGCGCTCAGCTCTCACGGCCAGGGGCTGCCCCTCTGGCCCCGGGGCCCCAGCCGCCCACCCTGAGCCCCACTCACCCGCTCCAGGGGGAGCCTCAGCAGGCCCCAGGTCTCTGCGCTCAGCCTCTGTGTCCTCTTGGGCCTGGCACCTGGAAGACAGCAGGCCGGGTCAGCCTGGCCCTGACTGGGGGCCGAGAGGTGGGCTGGCCCAGGCCACCGGGTTCTCCGGGGAGGGTGAGGGTGTCAGCCTGCACCCTGGGGACTGGCAGGGGAAGTCCCCCTCACGGTCCCCTGTGGAAGCAGACACAGTGTCTGCATGACCTTGCACCGCCCGACTGGACAAGCGGTTGGGAGTGGGGATGGGGCAGACTCTCTAGGGCCTGGGCGGGGTCTGGCCTTGGTGCTCCCCACAGGTCCGGTTTCTGAGCTCCTGCCGTGCCCAGGGCCTCCCCCACCAAACTCCGTGCAGATGGGGCCTCGGACCCCGACCTGTTCACTCCTCATCCTACACGCACACGGGCAGCCCAGGTCCTCCCGGAGCCAAACACCCCTCCAGCTACACACACAGGCTGGGCACCTGCTGGGGGCCCCTGTGCAAGGGTGGGGCTGTGCGAGGCAAGGAAGTGCTGTGGGTAGAGTGGGCACGGCCCGCGGTGTGGCGGACGCTCCAGGGTCCTGTCTTGGCGACACCGGACCTTGGACCCCCGGCCTGCCCTTGGGCTCAGTGCCCCCGGCAGACTGAGCCTGCAGGCCTGTCGCCGGCGCGGAGTGAGCCCCGGGGAAGCGTCTGACCGCGGCTGGCGCGTTGTGGACACCTGCAGGCTACATCGCGAGGACAGCCTGCCCTCCGTAGCTACCCCGGCACGGCACGGAGCTCCACGCGAACACCCGTGGCGGACAGCACAGCAGCCCGACCCCACCCTGGGCCCACACGCGCTGCCTAAGACACAGTCCCCAGAGCAAAAGGGGCCGTTTCAGGAGGTCATTCGGACCAGCCCAAACCAAACGCCCAGGGCTTCCTAAAAGCGGAATAGGTGTCCAGCCCTTCTCCCTGTCCTGGCCTCGGGGTTCTGAAGCAGCCACACCCTGCTCCCCACTCTCCAGAGGCCTTGGGTGGAAAAGCGGTGACTCTCGGGGGGGGGGGTCGGGGGCTACTGTCCCAGGAGGTCAGGGAGGGGACAGCTGCAGCAGCCTGACCAGGAGATGGTGGCCTGCAGCTCCCTGGGCCCAGGACGTGGGGCTGTCCGCTGCCCCTCCCCCATGCCTTCAGCTGCCGCGGTCAGGGCCAAGCCTGCCTCTGCCCCCTGCACGCAGCCCTTGGCCGGCAGGCAGCGCCCAGGTGTCGACCCCATGTCGTGTGGCCGAAGGAGCTAGAGCAGGCCCAGAGGGGGCGTCCCCTCTGTGTGTTTCCTCATAAGGGCACCCACTCCACCCCGTCCACCCCCACCCCAGACTAGACTGAAGAAACACCGGCATCCGTCCCACACCAACCGCGACCAGCCATGGCAGTAATGGAGGAGCACCTCCGTTCTGGGGACAGCTGAGTGGCCTGTCGGGATGGGCAGGCCTCTGTGCATAGCCCGTTACTCACCACAGCCGGCGACAACCTGGTTCCATCTCCCGCCATGGGTGGGCTGGTGGCCCCTGTCTTCTCTGCTCCCTGATACCCCGGGGCCCGATTCGATGTCCCCACCTTGTGTGCTGGGCCCCGCCTGGCTGGACACTCAGGCGCAGGCCACGGTGGAGGCTGAAATGCCGCTCTGAGACACGGCTTGTGTCCGGCTCGGGGTGGGTCCCCTCGTGGCCCTCTGAGCCTGGCTAAATGCACCCTCCATCAGGAGAGCCGCCCTCGCTGGGGCCTGCAGGCCGCACCAGCACCGGCACGCGTCCCATCCCACCCAGCCCAGAGGGTGAGGTCTGGAAACTTCCCTGAGCACCACCCCACTGCCGCCTGCGTCTGACCAGCACCGTCGTCATTTCTGCCCCACCAGTCTCGTGCTGCGCCCAGCCCCGACCTGCCCCTCCCACGTGCAGCTCGTCCCACCTACACGGGCAATCCCGCTTTCTAACTGCGTGGCTGTGTCCCCCCAGCTTCTCCCTGCCCTCAGTGTCTTCCAAAATCCCAGCAGCTACACCTTCAAAACAGATCCAGCATCTGAGCCCTTCTCGCCTTGCTGGGGTCTGCCTCCCCGCTCTTTGACCCTGTCTGCGCTGGGGGGCCAGAGAGATGCCTGCAGGGCGTGTTTGATCTGCTCTCTCTGTTCACCCTGCAGGGTCCCCCTCCCCATCATTGCTCTGCCCAGCCAGGCTTACCCAGGCCCCAGGGCCTTTGCACTGCTATTCTCCATTTAAGTTCAGGCTCACTCCCTCCTCCCCTTCTAAGTCTTTGATCAGATGTCACTGCTACGGACCACATGTTTGTGTCCTCCACATTCCATATTGAAGACCCAAGCCACACCTACATCGTGATGACATTAGGAAGCAGGACCCTGAGAGGTGATCAGGGTTGAGCTGAGGCCCTGCAGGTGGTGGGGTGGGTGCCCCTGTGAGAGAACACAGAGCCCCCTCTACCCCCAGACCCCACCGTCCTGGTTCCCTGCTCTTGCACCTCCATTCCCAGCAGCAGCGGAACCATCAGAAGTAAACATCCAGGTCTTTAAGCCTCCTGGTCTGCGGTGTTCGGTTCCGCTCCCGAGCTGACGGAGGTGGCGGCCCTCACAAGGCCATGCACACTCACACCCAGCCTCACGCTGCTCCTTCTTCCCAAACTCCTGCAGCGCATTATCTGTCCACTACTGTCTGCCACACATTGTCACCTCTGGTCACCTTGGGCGGGCTCGCTCCCTAATGAGCAGCCCGTGTTTCCGGGTGTTTGTTACGTGGGACCCGTCACACCCGGCTGCCCTCCCAAGACTCTGGATACGGGGCTCAAGAAAGGAGACTGCCAGCCGTGGTCACAGGGCCTGGAGACGCAGAGCCAGGGTCAGGACGTGAGAGGTCAGGTCCACTTGGCAAGCTCCAGAAGGTCAAGCTTGGAGCAGCCAGGAAAGGGACAGACATGAGGACAGCTAGGACCCCCGCGGCCTTGAAGTCTTTGGCCGTGTGTCGTAGGTGCCTGACTCGTGAACGGGGAACAGGCCACCTGCGGAGTGCGCGGAGGGACGGGGAAGTGTCCACATCTTCAGCCCGCCCCAGGGAGTGCCCTCATCCCTGCCCCAGGACAACAAGGGCCCAGTTCCCAGGCGGGGACAGTAGGGCACAGCTGGGTCAAATCACGGGGTCCACCAGCCAGGACTGGGAGGAGCCAGGGTCTGCAGCCACAGCTTTGGCTCAGACATTTGCTGCGCACATCCCAGGCTGCTATGGTGGCCAAACGCAAGGACCATGGACAGCCCATACCCTGTGGGACACAAGACCGCTGGGTCCAGCTCCCCAGGGCTCAGGACCGGCCCCACCCTCTTATGAACTGATCGGGCTGCCGCATCCCCGGGGGGTGCAGCGGGACCTGCATCTGACAGGCCCTCGCCGGAAAGGGCAGGCACGCGGCCCGGCAGGAGACTGGACCCAGGCCCAGGCCCCTGCGGCCGGCTGGAAGGAGCCTGTGCCCACCCAGACTTGTTCTGGGGTCTCTGCTGGGATGGGGGCTGCAAGGCTGGGACCTACAATCAACCCACAGACTGAGCCCTGCCCCGCGCCAGGCTCTGGGTCCTCCAGCCGCAAAGCATAAAGGACTCTTGTTTTTCTCGCAACAGTAAAGAAAAGCTCGAGTCCACCACCCACCCACCGTGGCCCTGCCCGCTGCGGCCCCTCTTCACATCCTCCCAGGGCTCCAGGATATGGGGTGGGTAAGCCCCCTCCCTGGTCTACCCTGGCCCCCTTCCGCGCCCCACCCCCACGAACTGACATGCTGTACACACAAGTGCACCATCCCTACCCGCGAGGGTCTGTTTCCAGGCCCCCACCCACGCTCTGTGTGCATGCACGGAGTCAGTGAGGGAGTGATCCGGCCCCTGCAGGAGTGTCCAGCGGTGCCCCCTCCACAAGGCCCAGCCGCTGCCAGGCTCACCTGAACAGGGGTTCTCCTTCAGAGCTGCCCAGACTCCGGGGGCCTGCCCGCCCCCAGAAGCTGTACTGCAGGGTCTGAAGGCCCCCAGAGATGCCCGGGGCCCCCACACCTGCCTCCATGGCCTGAGCGGGCTGCTCTGGAGAGCGGCCCCTGCCAGCACCAGCAGCGGGCAGGGAGGGGGCTTCCGGAGGCCCTGGCTGGGAAGGGTCTGGGCACGGGGCAGGGCAGCAGAGCCGGCCTGGGGAGGACAGAAGCTGCCTTGTTCCCAGCACGGGCCAGCCGTTCGCCGGTGATGCGCCCCGCCTTTCCTCAGCTCGCAGAAGGGGACAAGAGCGGCACAACCTGGACTAGCCACGCCCCTGTGGGAGCCTTTCCAGAAGCCCAGCCCAGCCTCGCCCCCACTTGCTGCTGGCTTCCTCAGGGGGGCCTCGCAGGGCCAGGGGCTCCAAGCAGAGCTGCCCACCTTCAGGAAAACCCCACCCAAAGGGTCGATACCGTCCTATGCATCCTGGGGCAGGATGGGGGACGAAGGAGGAGCCCTCCTCCACCCCACCCCCTTCAGCCACAGCACTCCAAAACGAGGGTGGTTGGGGGTCCCAGAAGGCTTTGCGCCTTCACTCCTGTCCTCACCCGAGTGGGAGTGACATGTGCCCCCTGTTTCCCAGGACAGGGCAAGCTCAGAAACTCCCAGCATTAGGCATGGAAACCCTGCAGCCCCTCCACACAGCCCACAGCCTCTTCCCTAGCCGCCTCCTCAGGAGGCCTGACGGGCTCTGGAGGCTGGGGCAGGGCGGGCAGGCACCCCTGGGGAACACGGCCATGAAGGGATTGGGGCCAAAACTCAAAGAACCATAGGTTGGGGTCCGTGCAGGCAGGGAGGGGCAGCTAGCTCCCCACTTGGAGCCTGCCCCGCACCCACCTACTGCCCCCGGGAAGCCAGTTCAGGGTGGCCTCCCTGGGCCCCACACTTTTTATCCATTTTTTGCTTTGCAAGGAACATTCTGTCCCCACATGCCCCTGTGTGCCTCACGATGTGGACCTGTGTGGGGTGACCCGCAGCCCGTGAATGAGGTCATTACAGCTGCCTTGGCCCACCCCCAGCTTAGCACCCTGAGCCTCTCTGGCTGACACAGCCTCCCCTTCCCGCCCCCGGGGCCCAGCCCTCAGCCCGGAGCAGGAGGATCACCGAGACAGGGGCGGTGAGTGGCCTTCTCCTCGTCTTCCCCATCCCCACGGTGTCACCGGGTGATAAGCCAGGGGCGCTCAGGCTGAGTACAGGCCCTCATTGCCGCAGAGACAACAAAGCACTGGCCTGAAGACCTCATGTTCCGGCCACACTTTTGTCCACACTGTCCCTGCCCCTGAACGCCTTTCTACCCCTTACTTTCCAATCTCCCAGTTCCTCACCTGACCCCGGGGAAATAGGACCGTCTGTCTGTGCCCTGAGCACCCTGGACCCCCTGCCCCCCATCTGGGTGCTCCAGAGCAGGGCCAAGAAGGGGGTGCCCGTGCAGACGCCCCCGCGGCCGGGGGCAGACCACCCTCACTGGGCAGCTCTGTCCAAAATTCTCCCACTGACCTTCCGGTCAACTGCACCCAGAAGCCCAGGCACAAGCCCACGCCCCACACACCCCGGGGGGCCTCCTACCAGACCCCTGCCCACCCAGCCTGGGAACTCACCTTGGGCCTCGTAACCAGCCAGGTCTGGCTTCTCGGTGGCCGCAGGACTGGGCATCCGGCCCAGCAGCAGCTGGAGCTGTGCCACGTTCATGCGGGCCGTGAGCTCCCCGCTGCGGTCCCCGACCTACAGCCGAGCGGGGCCCAGTTAGTGCGCAGGTGGGCGCAGAGGCTCCGGTGGGCCATCGCTGAGCCCTGTGCCTCCCAGGGAACCATGCCTCACTGCGCCTCAGGGATGGAGTCTGGGGGTTTTGGCCCTGGGCAAGGGGGGGCCATGTGGGCCCCAAGCAGCTCCTCCATACCCCAGGAATGCCCGGGCCTCAGGCAGCCAGCCCTGTGCCATGTGGGGCACTCCTGCCAGAGCGCCCTTCAAGGGCAGGTGGCCTGCCCCAGACCCCACCTTTCTCAGTCCCGGAGCTTCCCATGCACCCCTCGGGCCCCTCAGGCCCCCTCCAGGGTCCCAGATCAGAGCAGAGGATGGCCCTGCTGCATAGGGGGAGTACACTGCCCGAGAACAAGCCCGAACACGGTGAGTGGGCCATGACCAGACCTCGAGTGGAGCCCTGGGGCCACTGGGGGGCCCCCACCTCTGCTCAGGGGGCCATGGGGGCCGGCCCTGCTGGGGTGGGCTCTCCTGACCCAAGTGTCCCTGTTCCCCACCACCTGGGCTCCTGTGGGTCTTGCCGATAGCAGGCATGGGGCTGTGATGGGTCTGGGTGGGCACTGGCTGCATGCTGGGGGATGTGGCCGTGTCACTGGGGCCGAGGAGGATGGGACTGAGAGAAGGGGGCAGGCTAGGCACCAGGAAGCCAGAGGCCACCTGGGACGACCTGACCATAGTAGGAGGGTCCTGGGTCCAAGGTCCCTTGAAGACCCTGCCTCCCATCCCCAGAAGGGTGTCCAGCTGGGGGGTCCCGGGGGAAGAGCCTGGGGGCAGTCATGACTTTGTTCCCCTGGGCTGCCTGTGGCAGGTCATTTCCACCTTGGCCTGGCCAGGTCCCATCGGGGATATAGGACCCGGGCGTGGGTGGGCCCACAGGGAATGATGACATTCTAGGGGTGGAACACAGGTCCCCTGCTCCCCTCCCCCCACGCCCTGACTGCAGAGATAAGCACCCACCGGCCTCTGAAGGCTTGCCCAGCACACAACAGCCCGGGAGGGATGGAGGAATGTCCAGCCAGGAGCCAGGGCACACAGAGGAGCTTGGTCCCAGGTGGGCCGGGCACTGGGGGGCCTCTGAGCAGCCGTGGGGGACAGGTGGCAGGGGAGGCAGGGCAGGCTGGGCTCACCTCCTGGGAGATCTCCAGGTGTTTCTTGGCAAAAGTCAAGGCCTGTGCGGGGCTCCCCATGGACACGTAGGCATTCCCCAAACTCCAGCACGCCCGGCCCTCGCCCACTCTGCCAGGGTGGGAAACAGGTCACAGGTACAGCCCGTGGCCTGCCGGGCCTCGCTGGACCCCTACAGGCCAATGAGGCTCTCACCCCCATGGCTCCCTCCATCCTTGAGGACAGGGACAGGGGCACTCCCCAAGTCATTAATCTTTCAATTAAGGTGAAAAATCACACAAGGTAAAGGCAACCCCCTCAGGGCCAGCCCAGGGGCTCCGTGCACCTAACGATCCATAGCCATCACCATCTGGTTCCAAAACGTTGTCCCCCCAGGAGCAAGAGCTGGACACTTGGAGCCCCCAGACAGGGCAGCCGGCCAGCAGCCCTCTCCTCCCCGAAAGAGGCGCGCAGCCCACGGCTCGGAGGCCCCTACCCCGGCCACCGCCCACACCTGCGCGTGTGTTCAGACTTCTGTGTCTCCTTGGAGACACAGGGTGCTCAAGGGCCCCGGACGGACGCGGTGACGAGGGCCCACCCCCAACCAGCCCGCCCCCAGGGTTGCCACAGCAGCTGGCCCAGCGCCCACCGGGTCTCACCGAGTCCCACTTGGTGCATGGCGGGGCCCGCGACGGGGGGAGGCTGAGGCCAGGCAGGGCTCAGAGTCGCCTGCTGGTCAGTGGCAGGCCAGGGCCTCGCTGGAAGCAGCTTACAGCTTAGCCCATGAGGACCGGCCAGAACCCCCCGGGACCGGGCCCGCCCCCAGCGTCCCATGGCCCCGAAGTGCCCGCCCCGCACACCTGTCGGCCAGCTCCTGGGCGATGAGCAGGTGCCGGAGGTGGTACTCGGCCGCGCGCTCGTAGTCCTGCAGCAGCGTGTACGTGTTGCCCAGGCTGTAGCAGGCCTGCGCCTCCACTGCCTGGTCCTTGAGCTGCCTCGAGAGCTGCAGCGTCTTCCTGAGGAGGGCGCAGGGGTCAGCCCCAGGGAGGAGGGTTTCCAGCACCCCCCTTTGCTGGGGGGCCCCCCTCTGCGGGGTGGACAGTGGGTGATAGGGATGCAGTCCATCTGCTCAGTTCCCTCAGCCCCAGGGTCCCACGGGGGTCTCCAGAGAGGACTAGGGGCAGCACACCCCAGCTCGGGGTCCTGACTCGGGATGTCAGGGCTCGGCACGGGACCCGGGGCTGGTGACCCGGTCTCTGTGACTCAGGCCAGGAGGTGGACGGCTTGCAGAGCCTCCCAGCACAAGCCAGGGACGCCCAGGAGCCCCCGTGGTCTTTACCCTCTGAGTCCCTACGAGACAGATCGCACCTGCGCCCTAGGGGTGTCGTGGGGGGCAAAGGCAGCTCCGGGGTTCCACCGACAGCCGGCGCCAGGAGGCCCTCCGCCAAGGTCGGCTGCATCCCCGGCACACGGTGATTTCCGCCGGCACTTACCGAGTGAAGGTCGTTCTTCCCGTCCCTGGCAGCCCCCAGACGAGGGCTTTGCTAGGCCACCCTTCTGGGGTGGCCCAGAACCCCCCACCTGGCCCCTGGGAAGGCTGGGAGGTCAGGCTCACCTCTGACCTTGGGCTGGTGTCCAGGTGGCCCCCCTCCCCCTGGCTGGGCTGGGCAGGTGGGGGCGGGCGGGCAGGCCTGCCTACTTGTAGTACTCAGCAGCCACGTCAAAGCGCCCCAGGAAGATGTGGGCGTTCCCCAGGTTGCTGTAGGCCCTCCTCTCGGCCGCCTTGTCTCCAAATTCCTTAGCAATGGCCAGGCGCTGAGGACACAGACCCGAGGCCCGGGTGGTCACACAGCAGCCCTGGGACCCGAGGCGGGCAACAGACACAGCCTACACGCCCAGGGCGGCCAGGCCAAGGTCTGCGCATGCAGAGGGGTCCGCCCAGGTCCCTGCACCGAGCGCCGACGAAGCCAGGTGGCTGGGGGAGCCCCGCAGTGCACTCACCTCCTTGTGGAAGGCTGTGGCCTCCATGAAGCTCCCCAGCAGGTAGTGGGTGTTGCCTAGGTTGCCATAGGCCCTGCCCTGGGCCGCCCGGTCGCCCAGCTCTTTCACCAGGGACAGATTCCTCCTGGGGGTCGCGTCTGTCTGAGCCACGTCCCTCTCAGTGCATGGGAAGCAGGGGCCCTGTGACATCCCCACCCGACCAGGCTAGAGGGCGATGAGCAGGCAGCCTCCGCTTGGCTCCTCCCAGGAGCACGCCCCAGCGGGCGCCGTGTGAGCTCCAAGGCCGAGTCGGGGCTCGTCTGCCCTGGGCTTCTCCCATGCACAGACGCTCGGCCCCACACCCCTGGCCTTCTTGCAGCCAAACGTTTTCTAAATGCCACACGTGGCTTCTCCGCACCGCCGTGGATGACTGACGTGTGGGGAGATACCGGGGGCTGGGGTGGAGCCCCACCAGACCCTGAGCACAGGTGCAGTGGGGGGTGGGGAAGGAGAGCTGACCGGGCTATCGCCATGCAGGGGTCTGTGGAGAGCCAATGGGGCCAGATAGGGGCGCCTGCCACGCCCCGTGACCAGCAGCAGGGCGTCAGGAAGCTCGAGAGAAAGTGTGGACACCCGGCGGCTCACCGGCTCTGCGGGCGCCCCTGCCCACCCCACTCACTCATAGAACTCGGAGGCTCTGCGCAGGGGCTCCCGGACGTCCGGTGGCAGGTGCCCGGGGTCCTGCACGGTGGTCCAGGACAGCTGCTTGCCCTTGGCATGGTACACGTTGCCGATGTTGTACAGTGCCCTCGCCTCCCCAACCTGAGGGTGGCACTGAGGTTGGGGGACCTCTGTAGACCGGGCCCCCAAGAAGCCCACTGTCCCCGGTCCCTATATCCCCTGAGGCAAGGACCTGGAGGGCGCAATCACCACATCCAGATGCTAAGGTAGGGCCGGAGCCCCAAGAAGGGCTGGGGGGCCTCGCATGTGACAACTGCTCTCTGAGGACATCCCAAGTGACTGAGTCACAGGGGAGGGGTGGCCATGCCTGGTAATGGGCACCCCTCTTGTCTCTGCTGCCCAGGGGGAGGAAGGGCCTCCCAGCAAGGCCTGGCCCCCTTGAGCTGTGACTTGGGGTGAGTCACCCTATTTCCTTATCTGTGCTGATCTCACAGGGTCACAGAGGGAGGTCACAGAGCAGGACAGTCAAGTGCCCGCACCGGGCTGGGCCCACAGCTTCCCCATCCCCCTGCTGCCACGGGGCCATGTCTCCCTCTGGAGCCCAGAGCGGGGAGGTCGGTGAGAGGAAGAGCTGACATGGATGTTGGGGGGCTGGGGCCTCTAGCTTGGGCAGCGGGCCAGGCCATCCTCCCATCTTCGTCCCACGGGGGACGGCGTGGGGCCACAGGTCGGGGGTGCCGGCCTCCCAGGGAGCCACCGACTGACCTTGTCCCCCTGCTCTTGGGCGATGTCCAGGTGCCTCTGGCAGCAGACGACAGCCTCGTCAAAGCGGCCCAGGACCTTCAGTGTGTTGCCCAGGTTCCCACTGGCCTTGGCCTCCCCCATGCGGTCCCCGATGGTCCTAGAGGGCAGTGGGGAGTGAGCAGCCAGGCTCACTGAGGGCTCCAGACGCTAGGTCCAGCAGGGAGGCCGGGCAGGGGTGGGGCTGGCCTGGCAGGACCGGCCCTGAGCCGACTGGGGCAATGCTGGGCAGGGGTCCTGTGGCTGGCGGGCGAGGCCCCCTCGGGCAGCCCCCAGGGCGGGGGGTCCAGCTGGGGGTCACTTCTCTACGGGGCCCAGCCTGCAGCTGTCAGGGCCTGGGGGCGCCGGATGG
Source organism: Enhydra lutris kenyoni (assembly GCF_002288905.1). NCBI lineage: Eukaryota > Metazoa > Chordata > Mammalia > Carnivora > Mustelidae > Enhydra > Enhydra lutris. The sequence continues at coordinate 37,069,404 of NW_019154097.1, forward strand.
AGACCGGGAGAGCCGGGGACAAGGGGGCACCTGGCAGTGTGAGTAACTTTCAACATGCTGGTGGGGCGCAGAGGACACCTGGGGCTCGCTGGCCGGGGAAGGGCCCGTGGGCATGGCTGGTGGGAGCCCTGGGGAGCTCCACTCCCTCTCAGGGGACCCCGCTGCTGATTGCACGTGCGAAGGAGGGGCAGAGGGTGGGAGACAAGCAAGGGAGGTGTTCGGGGATGGGAGCAGCTCGAGCCAAGGCCCGGGGGCTGAGGGAGGGTGGAGACGTGGGGAGCACAGGTGGTCGCCCCCGCCAGCCGACACACACACAGTCCCGGAGGCAGGCCCACAAGCGCGGACATACTCGGGAGAGCAGGCCACAGCCACGCCCACGGGCAGACAGACCGACCCAGTCCCGGTCCCCCCGCGGGCTCCTCGCCGCCGAGCTCCCCGAGGCAGGCGCCCGCGCTCACCGCGCCAGCAGCAGGTCGTGCCGGTGGTACTCCAGGGCCCGGGAGTACTCCTTCAGGTAGAAGTAGGCATTGCCCAGCTGGCTGTAGATGGCACTCAGTGTCTTCAGGTCCTCGGTGCCCACCTGCACTGCCGCCTCAAAGAACGCCGCGCCTGCCTTGAAGTCCCCCGCCTTGCAGAGACGCTCCCCCTCCAGGGCGAGCTCCAGGCACGAGGCCTCCATCCTGGGCGGAGGGGAGGAAAGTCAGAGCCTGCTCCTCACGCAGCCCTGCAGGGGACGCGGGCTCCCACCCTGTCGTCACGAGGACCACGAGGCCCTCCGACAGCGGGACCCACACTGCACATGTGCGTGCTGTGCCCGGGAGCAGGTGCCAGGGCCGGTGGCACGCCCATCCCCCAGCTGGCACACCTGTGCACCTCACCAAGGGTGTCTCACTGCCCGCCCCTCACTACCAGGGCTCAGGGGCTCCGGGCAAAGGCGTGAGTCTGTGACCACAGCAAGGCCTCAGGCCACGGCGGCCAAGCCCCAAACACAACCTCCCAAGAAGTCTCAGGCACCCGGTGAGGGCCGCCCTGGAGCCACATCCCTCCTCCAAGGCGGCCTCCGCAGCCTGGGATGGGCCCTGAGCGTCACCAAGGACAACCGAGGCTCAGAGAGGTTTGGAGAGCTGGCCAAGGCCACACAGGCAGAACCTGACCCCTCCTCGTCCTAGAGTACGCCCCCAGCCTCCAAGGTCTCCATGGGGGGCTGTGGGCTCAGGCATCATCTGTTCTCACCTCCCATCCATGGGGGAGGCAGGGCTGCATCCCAGGGTCAGCCAGCCCTGGGAGCCGAAGAGCGCTCAGCTGCCCTAGGGCCACGACTGCCTGATGGACAGCGGCTCCCCCACCTCATGGCACTACCAGGGGAAAACAGGACAAGACCACGTCTTAGGATGAACCCGACCCCTGGAAACTGTTCCAGGTTCCTGGCCCATGAAGCAAGCCGACCCCAAGGGTCCAGAGTTCCACATGACAACCTGGGCCCTGGCCAGAGGCTGCGCCAGCCCCTCCTCCCCTGACCTTCGGGCGGGGGCTTCAGAGAAGCAGGGCCCTGCTCGGCCCCTAAGGTGGGGTCTGGGCCCCCCAGCTGCTAGCCTGGGCCCTGCGGTCCCTGGGCCTTAGACCACCTATCACGGGAGCCTCATATGTGGGGCCACTCAGGCCGGTCCTGGTTCGGGCCCTCCCAGCTGTGGGGTCCTGGGCAGGCCACATCACCACTCAGAGCCTTGGTTTCCTCCTCTATCCTCTTCTGGCTGGTCCTGTGGGTTCCCGGCTCAAGGCCTGGCCCGTGGCCCTGCCCTTGGGTGGGAGAGTGGGGCCCCAAGCTGGAGGGCACCCTGGCAGGTGACTGTACATGCAGCCCTGGAAAAGTGGGGGGCACGTTCCGCACAGCTGAGGGCCAACCCCGACCACCTGGGTCCGGGTCCGTGGAAAGCCTACGGGTAACTGAAAATGTCCACACCAAACAGTGCACGTGGCCCAGGACAGCTGCCCCTCAGCTTTGTTGGGTCGCGCAGTGATCAGCAGTTACTGGGGGGGAGCACATGGCTCCCCTCAACCAACCAACAAATCTGTCTACGGCAGTGTTTCTCCACCGTTTAACCAAACCCCCTTCGATACAAACCGCGGTGCCCTGCCCACTTCACCTCTGCATCGTCAGGAAAACATGCACTTTCAACGTTTCCAACAGCACCGCTTACCAAGAGGCAGGGGTGCACCTGTGGAGCCCTGAGACGCTGAGCCCAGCACCCCACACCCCATGGGCTCAGAGCTCTCTGCTGGGAAGCCCCCACCTTCACAGCACTGTTTGCCCAGCCTCGACCCCCAGCATCAGGGCCACTCCTCCCGGGAGGGCTGGGCTCTGGGACCTGGCACCGCCCTGCCTGTGCCAGGTTCGAGCCGAGCCTGGGGGCCCCTCCGAGAGCCGGGGGTCAGAGCTTTGGCTTCATACCCTCCCCGCTCTGGGAAAGCCCATCCAGATGCCACGCTGCAGGAGCCCCCCAGTGGCCTACCCCCGTAACCACTGCCACGCGTGGAGCTCCTTAATCTAGGCCTCCTTAATCCAGGCCTCACCCAGCTGGGCACCAGGCCATGTGACACCGTGGGCCAACCTCTCCTCCCAGGGGACTTAGCAGCCTCGGGGCTGTGACGCTGCCGTGTCCGGACCAAGCTCACCCTGCTGGCTCTGACCGGGTCGACAGTGGGGAGAGGGCGGACGGCTGCCCCCAACCCCCGGGCCTGCCTGGACACCACGGTGAAGGAGGATTCTGGTGCGGGAAGGGCCTGGGGCCCAAAAAAGCAGGAGGTGGGGGGTCCACAGAGGGGCGTCGGGCGTGGCCACCCTGAGTCCCAGACTGGCCAGTCTGACCCCGGCTCCAGGATCGTGAGGACGATCCTGGACAGGCCCTGGATAGGCCGCAGGCAGGGAGTCCGGGCGGGAAGCCCCACCCCCTCTACTGAGCCCGAGAGCCCCCCACGGCCCCTTGACCTCCAGCACCCACCCTCTGCCCCCGTCACCACCCAGCACACCTCTTCCTCCGCAGGTTACGCATCTTCTGCACGTAGAGCCACAGCTCCAGGCCCACGGGCAGCAGCAGGGGGCGGGGCCGCGGGGCACCGTACACCACCTTGCACACGGCCTTCTCTGCCAGGCTCAGGGCCACAGGCTGGCCCTCGGCGGAGGCGGCCGGCATGGCGGGACTCCAGGCCTCCCTCCTGGCCCACCAGCTCCCGGCCCACCTCGGCTGCCAGTCCCGGGAATGCCCCGGCCTCGTGGTCCCCCTGCCTCCACCCACCCCAGAGCGGTGGGCCGAAGGCTCTGGCGTCCCAAGTTCCAGGAGACCCCAGGTCCTCAGGCAGGCTGTCCAGGGCCTCCCGGGGACTGAGGGGGATCAAGGGATCAGGACAGCTCAGAGCTGGGGATCAGCACTGTCAGCAGGGCAGGGCCGGCGGGGGCGAGGCCTTCTCTGCCAGGCCACTTGCCCAGCTCAGCAACGGGCATGGGGTGGCAGAGGGCTCCAAGGCTGTGCAGCTCTGGACCATGGGAACAGGAAGGGGTGCAGCTCTGGGGTGCCCTCTGACCCCAAAACTACCTGGAGTCAGAGCACACGGAGAAACCGAGAACAAGAGGGAGGGTGGGAGGCCCAGGGCAAAGACCAGCCCAGGTACAGGATCTCAAGGCCAGCACCGGCCCTGGGGGCCCTGTTCACTCGGCGGTGGGGTCTGGTGAGGCTGAGTCTCCGGAGGGCCCGGGGCAGGTGAGGACAGGGATGGGGGGATCAGGTCCCAGGCTGCCTGCCACACCAGGTCCTGCTGCCCAGAGTGTCCAGACCGAGTAGCCCCCCACGCTAAGGCTTCTGCCAATACCCCCATCCACCCCCCCAGGACCACTCAGCTGACAGGTACAGGGCGGGCCTGGGTCACCACGTTTTCACGCGGCTCCTATTAACGAACTAGCGCTCCAAACCCTCAGATCAACCCCAGGCCCCCTACTCTGCTTCCCAGGGCCCGCCTGAAGGACAGGCTACCCTCCCCTGTCTTCCCTGAGACCCACCCAGGCTGGCCAGACCCACATCCCTGCTCAGGGAAGAAGATTCCGGAGCCTCTGCCCCGACACCACCTCTGCAGGCCTGTGGGTGTTTGCCCCGTCGCCTGGCATGTGCCCACTGACACAAGTGACGGACCGGTCTGCAGCCGCACTGGGCCGCCCACTCTAGCACCAGTCTGTGGAGTGGGCCTTCCTGCCTTCTAGCCACACGTCCTCCCTGCAGGACTGCCCGGGGCCTGTCCACCCACAGGCTACCAGGAGTCCCACTTTCGGGGCACGAGAGCCCCTGCAGCTCTGGGCTGGGCTGACCAGAGTTCGCAGAGCTCCCCAGGGCTGTGGCCTCAGCTCCCCGGCAGCCTCTCCTTTCCCTGGGAGGGACGGCCTTCCCATCTGGGATGTGTCGCCCTTCCTTGCAAGGGCCCACCAGGCCGGCTTGCCCAGAGGCCGGACCACAGTGGCCGGGAGGAAGGACACCGTCTGCCAAGCTCCTGCCGCCCGCCCGCAGGCTTACCGGTTAATAAAATGGTGATGGACTCCCCAGTGGCCAACCTTACTCTTTGGCCACATCACGCCCACACCCTTCCAGCCCCGCCTTGGCACCCAAGACCGCACCCCGCAGAGGCCATCAGCCCAGCCTCACTCGGACCAAACTGCTGGGCTCTCCACCAGGCTCCTGCCCTCACCCACCTCTCCCACCAGCCTCTTCGGGGTCCTCCGGGGCAGACACCATGGCTGGTCTCCAAGCCAGGCCCCCAGCTCTCACTGCACAGGGTTAGCTGGGGGCTGTGTCCCTCTTCCCTCCATTCTCTGCTAAATGCAGTCACTGACCTCCCTCTCCAGGGATGTCTGCCCCAGTCTGGGCCACCAAGCTGATGGGCCAGGGCCCCCGCTCACCCCATCCCGCTGCCCCCAAAAGCAAAGCCATTGGGACAGCACAGGGCAGGGAGCATGGTGGGAACAGGAATTGCTGGTGGAGAACACGTGTGTCACCTAGCTTGGGAAAGCGCTGGGGGTTGTGTTTCTAGTGAGCCCTGGGGCCAGGCCATTAGCCTGCAGATGTCCTGCCGCTGCCGGTGCCTGGGATACAGTGGAAGGAGCCGTAGTGGGGACGGGTAGGTGGCAGGAGGCCATCCCACTCCTGAGGATGGCCCTGTCCGGCCACCTTATGCTTGGGACCCACATCTGACAGGGCTCCCCACGGTGGGGGTGCTCACCACTCCACCAGGGCCTCCCCACTTTCAGGGACCTCCTGGCCACCTGCCCCTCCCCTGAACCCTCCTCTCCCAGGCCCGTCAGCCCCTCCCTCCCCAACCCCTTCTCCAGGGAGGAGACTCTGCCTCCCCAACACCATCCCCTCCCCAGGGCCCCATCTGGGGACTTGTTGGGCCCATGGGCACACTCATGCCCCTCTCTGTGTGCATTCTGAGCCCAAGTCCCCCAGACCCCATGTCACCAGGCAGGAATTTGGCATGGGAAGGGAGCTGCTGGGGGAGGGCTAGGCCCGGCCCAGAGGTTCGCCCGAACGACTATCTGCAGAGTGGTAAAACCAAATGGCCGCTCACAGTCCCCTCAGCTGCCCTGCCATAGGTGGGCTTCCTGGCCCGAGTACCCAGGGGGTGGACGACCTCCTAACGCCTTCCCGCAGCCCAGAGGAAGCGTCTCCCTCCTCTCCAGCTAACAGCCCCCACCCATCCAGGATGCTCCCACACACGCTCCCCAAATCCCACCCCTGCCCGCCAGCCTCCGAAAGCCACCACTGAGCGGGACCCGCCCTGTCCACAGCTGGCTGTGGGTACCCAAACAGCCTGTGAGGGGTGTCCGCACAGGCCCACAGGAGGGCTTGCTTGCAGCGCACCCCAAGTCTGTGCTCAGCCTACCCCTTCGAGCTCAACTCAGCTCTCGGCTGGCAAGGATGCCTGGCTGGGCTCAGGGCCTCTGCCAGCGTCCCCCTCTTAGCTCTGTCCCTGCCAAGGACAGCTCCCCCCGGCCAGGGTCCTGCCTGGCGTGTTACTGCTGGGCCCCAGCACCGGCCCACACCCCCGACTGCCAAGTCGAGACTGTGGATGTGGACCAGCACGAAAGGGACCCAAGGCTCAGCTGTGCAGGGGATCCTCTAGGGTGGGCCTCCAGTGTCAGCTGCCAGGAAACCCACCCGCACACCCCTCCCCCTACATGGGGCCCAGGAGCCAGGCCGGGGGGCTTAGCACTCAATCCTGGGACCACACAATGGCAGCTGTGTCTGACCAGTGGCACAGGGACCAAGGTGGGAGGAGCGGCAGGCCTCCTTTTCACTCACCACCAGTGCCTCATTCTGCACTTTGGGGTGGGGGCGAGGAGGGGGGGGCGCGCAAAACGGGTTTGCTGCTGACGCACTGGCCAGCTGGGGCTGGAGAATCCTCTTGGGCAAGGCTGGGCCCCTCGAAGGCCCAGCATCTGGGGAGGCCGCCAGGTCCTAGGAATGATGGTGTCCGTCCAAGTCCAAGCTTCGCCCTGGAGGCAGCCAGTCCAGCCCCTGCCTGGCACTTGTGCCGACTGTACTGGGCCCCCAGCATCCCTGGCAGAGTCCATCCGCCTGGGAGGACCTGGTGCCCAGGTGCTTGGGCACCTGGCATTGCCGTGCAGGACGCCCTGGCCCGGGGTCAGCAGGCAGGGACGCCCGCAGGTGTCAGCTCAGAAAGCGCGGGCCACTGGCCTCCATGCAGGGGCCCGGAGGCTGGAGTCTTCTCAGGCAGACACGCACCCCACCCGGCTGGCTGGCTCTGCAGCCTGAATTCCAGCCTGTGGTCCCCTGAACCCAGATTTATGGTGGGTCCGGGGGGATAAAGCCGGGTTCCTTCAGCCATGCTGCCTCCAGAGAACCCAAACCGCAGTTGTGGGGAGGTGGTGCTGGGCTTGGGAGGGAGCTCCTGGCGGGCCCCCTCCACACACCTGCTGGGCCAGGTGGCCCAGCTGTCAGGAGCGCAGCTGAGAAGCTGAGGGTCTCCCTCCCACTGTCCCAGGGCAGGGGGTGGGGGGCGGTCCAGCAAGCAGCAGCCCACCCCAGCCCAGCGACCATCTTGACCACTGGTTAATTCTGGCCCCCAAAGGGCACCAGCCCTGGAAGGCCTGCGGCCCCCACGCTCAGTGCCCTCCATCCCTGCATGTCCTCCCCCCCACGCCCCTCACCCTTGCAGGCACCTCCCCCACCAGGGGTGTCCCCTTCCTCTGCATCCCCTCCTTCACCCCGGGTGCCCCCTACCCCAGCACCCCGTCCTCCCCAGTCCCCGCCCCCGCGGGAGCCCCCCACCCCTACACCCCTCCTCCCCCGCGCCTCCACCGCCGCCAGCCCGCAGGGAGGGCGCGTCTCCGCCACGTTGCGCGCCCACCGCAGCCTTTGTTCCGGGCCTCCCGCCTCCTGCCGCGGGTCCCCGCGCGTCCCGCCCGTCCCCGCGCGTCCCCGCTCGTCCCCGCAGGCCCCCGCCGGTCCGCCCAGCCTACCTGGAGTAGAGGCGCCGGGCCGGGCCGGGCAGCTCGTCGGCGGCGGGCGGGGCCGGGCCGGCCATGGGGCTGGGGTCGCCGAGGGCCGGGGGCGCACGCCCCCCCCACCCTGCTCGCGCCGCCCTGCGCCTGTCCCCGTCCGCTGTCCGCCGCCCACCGTCCACCGTCAGTCCGTCCCTCCGTCGGTCTGTCCGCCCGCCCGCCGGAGGCGCCGAGGAAGTGATGCGCGCGGGGCGCCGCCCCTCCCGCCGTGGCCGTGATGTCACCGCCGCCCGCGAGGGGAGGGGGCGCGGACGGAGCCGCGGGTCCCTCCCCCGCGCGCGGCCCCGGGGAGGGGGCGGGGCCTTTGAGCAAGAGCGTTCCTGCCCCCCAGGACCCCCTCTCTCCGCAGCTCGAGGCTACGGGGGCACGGGGGCAGGGGCCTGGCTCTGGGCTCGGCCCCTGGGCCCCAGGGTTCTTCTGGGACCCGCGGGGCGCCTGGGTGTCCCTGCAGCCCTGCCGGCCTCCCCACCCCCACGCGGGGGGCGTTTGAGGCCTCCTTGCCTTTATTTGGCAGGCGGCCAGCCCCCCTTGGTAGTCCCCTGTCCCCCTCATGTACAGCTCCAACATGCCTACCCCCTTCTCAACTGGCAGTGGGTGCTGGCCCTGCGGTGACCCTCTGCCTGCCTTAGAGACAGCTGGGGAGCTGATGGGAAACACTGCTCCCTGCCCCCGTGTGACTCCCCTGGTCCTCTGGAGGGGGCCTGGGATCTGCACTCACTGCGACCTGTGTGGCCTGGCCAGGGGAGCCCCCCACCCTGCTGTTTCTTACTCCCCAAACCTGGGGTCACCGCCTCGGCCTCCCGACCGTGGTCTCACTTGTGAAATGTGAGTGGAGGGACCCTGCGCCCATGCCCCCCACTGCCATCGCCCTCCTGTGTCCCCGCTGGGCCCCTCTGTGGATGCCTGCGAGCCCTGCCGGCTGACACCTTACCCCGCGGCCTCCCACTCTGGGCTCTGCAGGGCTTTCGGGGCCTTTCCCCAGGGCAGCGTCTGCGGGGAGGGGGTGCGGGCACGCAGAAGGCCCCTTGGGCACACCTGGGTCTCACCTGGTTCTGTCCTGCAGTTCTCAGTCCCAGCCTTCCTGGTTCTCAGTCCCAGCCTTCCTGGTGCAGCCGGGGGACTCCGGACCCTGGAAGAGTCGCTGAGGCCCAACGGGACAGCAACAACTCTGGGAGCAGGAAGTGGGCCACTTTCCCAGGAGAGCTGCCCTAAGGTCAGGGAAATGCCAGGGCCTCCAGCGGGACCCTCAGCAGAACGCAGCCCACAGGCAGAGGCCAATGGCAACCAAAGTAAACAGAAGATAGAAAAGAGCCTGTTGGCCCGGGGCTAGTTTGTTTTTCCTACGGAAGAGAGGCAGCGGGAATGAGAACCATCTGTGCCCAAAGCCTGGGCGGCCTGGCAGCTCATCCCACTCGCCCTCCCCCGTGACCACAGGAGCTGGGCAAGGCCTCGCTCCCCGGCTGGGGCCAGGCTGCTGGCTGGGGGGTTGGGGGGGCTGTGGGCGGGGCCGCCACCCTTATCTGCCACAGCCCAAGGCCTGCATCCTTGGGGTGCCTCCCAAGCGGGCGTCACTCTGAGGCCGGGGCCCCACCTCTGCCAGACCGGAGCTCAGCGTCCCCAGGAGGCCGCAGCTGCTAGCTCCTGTGGGTCCCCTGGGTCTACAGCCGGGGGGCCTGGTGCCAAGAAGGCCCTCAGAGTGACGGGATGTGAATGGCAGAATAGGGGAATAATGCGCCGCCCCCTGTAGCGGTCACTGCGGGGAAAGCACCTTGTTTTCCTTCCTGGGAACAGGCAGACTGGGGAGCCAGGGTCCCTGGGCTGGGAGAGTCTCTGCTTTTTATCAGAGCTTCCTGGGGGAGCCGGGACCCTCTGGGGGTGCTGTGCAGTGAGCTGGTCCACAGCTCAGGCTGGCAGGCCCGGCAGGACTGCCCCCTGTCCCCTGCACCGGGTCACCTGCCACAAGCTGTTCTCCTTCTCTGAGCCCCAGTTCTGCCACCCAGGAATAGGGTTCAGTGGCTCGCTCCTGCAGGGACCGTGAAGGCCCACGGGGGAGTGGATGCTGCTCCTCACTGTTCGTGGTAGCTGAGAGCTCAGGGAGCACCAGCACTGGGAGCACTCTGCCTGGGTGGTTGGGCCTGGTCCCCACTGGGCCCCGATGGTGGTCCTGGGTCCTGGCTGGACCCGACTCCTCTCTCCTGCCCAGAGAACCCGTGCAGGGAGATGGCCCGTGATGAGGGCTGCCACCAGGCGACAGGCCAGTGTGCATTGCCTACACAGCCCCGCACCTGTGAGAGGGAGCACATCACTGGTCCACGGAGAGCAGGGGCTCCAGGGTGACAGGTCTGGGCTGGGAGGAGCTTCTGGAGGGCACCAGCCTTCTGTCACCGCCGGCCTCCCGCTGGTCCCGTCTTCCCCCATTTGCTCTGCTCACCCTCCCCAGCCTCCCCAGAGACGGAGGAGCATGTCTTTACATTCTGCCTTGTAACTGCCTCCCCACTTCATGATGCCAGGAGCACCAGCCGACAGAGCGCTCCCACGGGAGGCCGTAAGCACATGCCCTCCCTCCCTCCATCCACCCACCCACCCACCCATCCCTAATGGGCCTCATTCCCAAAGGAGCGTTAGAGGGAAGGAAAGCGATTTCCTGCCCAGACACATCCCTGAGCGGAACGTGAGGGGTAGGCACAGGCAGCAACGCTGACCCCGGTCTGGGAGGCACCCGGTCTCGAGGGCTGACACACGGCATCCTGAGGGCCCGGGCGTTCCTCTCAGCACGCGTCAGCCACGGTGCTACCTCCCTCCGAGGGCACCTGCCACGTGCCTGCCCTGCCCTTCACCACTCAGCCTTTCTGGCACCCTGCCTCGCCGGCACACCCCTCCTGTTGTACAGGCGAGCACACAGAGCAGTGGCGTCCTGGGTCTCCCAACTGGGCCAGGGGGACTGGGCTGCTGGGGCACGGACGGCATCACACCCTGGTCTCCTGCCTCACCCCTTCCTGGATCTGTCCTTTGCATCTGTCCCCAGGACATGCCTGGCGGGAGATGACGATGGATAGTTGCAGGGTTCTTTCTGAGCCCCTGGAAGTGGGGAGACCTGGTGGGCTCTCCAGGCTCCCCACGGGCCCAGGATGAAGGCCAGACCGGCAGAGGGCGTCCAGGTTGCCTGGAGGATCCGAGGGCGAGCAGACGGGCATACGGGCTTCAGCAGGGTGTGCGGCCCCCTGGGTGTTGGCTGAGGCCGGGGGTGATGGGGATGTCCCTGTGGCCGGCGTGGCCGCTCTTCGCCCGTGGTCTCCCAGACCCCCCCACCCCCGCCTCCTTCCACTCCCACCCCTGCAGCAAGGCTGTTCCCGAAGGGCCCAGTGGGAGCTGGAGCACGGCCAGAGCAGATCACTCAGGTGTACTGTGTTCCCAACGATCTCATGACCCGGAGAAGGAACTTACTGTCCCACACAGTTGCCGGGCGAGTGCCTGCTCCCGTGGCCCCGAGACCCTCATGGGTCACCCCGCAGCCATTTCCTCTCTCCTCAGGCCCTCCAAAAGTCCTCAGAGAGTGGGGTCTGCCGGGTCGGTCTGTCGGGTGGGGTCTGTCGGGCGGGTGTTCGGCTGCATGGGCACAGGCAGAGGGGAGCTGGCAGGAAACGGTCTATCTGCCCACCCCCGGGACCGCATGCCCAGGAAATAGCTGGAGGTCCGAGGGAGGCTACTCACCACCCACGACATCCACGACAGCCAGCCACGCGGCATTCCTGTGGCCCTGGCTGGTTGGCTGCTCACGCCCCCGGAGCCTCGGGAGGCGGGACACATGCACCTGGCGGCGACGACAGGTCAGTCTGTGCGGCTCAGCCTCGGTGATGCCCCACCCATCTGTGTCCCCAGCCTGGGCCTGGCAGACGTGGGGATGTGGAGAGAGAGGGAGACACAGAGACAGAGACGGAGACATGGAGAGAGAGGGAGGGCTGACCCTTGCAGCGGAGTCTGGGGGCTCCGGGTTCCCATGCTGGTGTGTGTGAGGGGAGGGGCATCAAAACGTGAGCAAACACTGGACGGAGAAAGAGAGGAGACGTCCTGCCCCAACCGACCCAAGGAAGCCCCCGAAGGCAAACAGAAAAGGCAGCGGGTTTTCCCTGCCCACAGTTCCTCATTCCAGGAGTTCCACCGGGGCTAAAAGCCACCCCCAGCCCTTCGGCCCCGCGACCTTGGCCAAGCTCCCTGCCCCTTTGGCACCTGTCCCAGTGGCCATGGGGTAGTGATGTGACAGGACAGTGGGTGAGGCGCTGTGAGCACCCGCCAGGCTCCGCTGACATGGGGCGAAGCCCTCTGTGGTGTCTCCGGGGCCAGGGTGCTGAGAACAACGTTGTTCTCTCTCGGCTCCGGCAGAGTCCAGGTGTCCTGGGGCCGCACTCCCTCCTGAGGCTCCGGGGCAGTGTCCTCCCTGCCTGTCCCAGCCCCTGGGGCTCCAGGCGTCCCTCCACCTCCGCTCCGTCCTCAAAGGGCCTGTCCCCTTCTCTGAAAGGATAGGCCATCAGACGCAGCGCCGCCGACCCCAGGACGGTCTCATCCCGAGGTCCTGCACTTAAGTACGCCTGCAAAGACCTTTTTTCCAACTGGGTCACATTGACACCAGGTGGGTGTCTTTTGGGGACCCCCACTACCCTCACTTCCCAGTGCTTCCTTACAACAGCTGCTGAGTGACTCAGGTCACGTGGTTTTGTGGCCTTCTTGCCGCGTACCATTAGCTCACAAGCTCTACCCAGGCCTCACAAAGACGTCTGCGCAGACGTGACTGGGGGCAGGGCTGTGTGACATTCGTCTGTGGGTACGCCGCGGCTCCTTGACCAGGCTCTCGCTACCCCTTTCCCCCTTGTCCAGGGGAAGCAGAGCACCTGGGGTCCTGGGGGTGGGAGCGGCTCCTGGAGCAGAGTCGTCACGCGAGAAAAAACCTCTGTCCGTGGGGACCCTGCCTGTCTAGAATGCAGGGACAGTGTGCACCTTGGGACACCACAGACCCATGCTGATGTCGCCCCCCAGAGCAGGGGACGAGCCAGGAAGCAGGCCCAGCACAGCGTAGCAACTCACAAGCTTGGGCCCCAGCCTTCCCCTGGGTCTCTCTCCTCTTCCAAACACAAGCCTGGAGAGTGACGGGCTGCTGGGGAGCCCTTGGCACAGGCCTAGAACACATCACACGCTTTGCAAGGGACAGCTGTCACGGGGAGACTTGCTCCCAAGCTGATGTCCCACCTCCCTGGCCCGACCCCTCCTGCCTGGCTTGGAGGTCTGGGCAGAGGCGGGGCCCTTCTCAGGCAGCAAGACCGGGGTGGGGGGGCCGTGGGGGGAGGGCTGGGCGTGTCTGGGGACACCAGAGGCTGAGGGACTGGGTCAGCCTGCTAGCAAGGGGCCTGGAGCCCTGGCTGGAATGAGAGGAATCCCCAGGGCCCTGCGCCCTGCAGGAGGGGCCTCCACCCTCAGTACCCACCTCCCCTCCCCTTCCTCACTCCCCCAGGCTTGGCCCTCGAGTGCTGGGTGCTCACCACCTGGGAGCCGCGTGTCACATCAGGAGGAGGCTTGGTCCCGTGGGACCCCCTCATTCTCATGGGCCCCCCCCCACACGTGCACCTGCGTCTGTGGGAGCCAGACTCCAAGGCCCCATCTACCGCCAGGTGTCACAGAAAAAGAACCCCAGTTGCTGCCCTGTCTCTGCCCTCACATGCAGTCACCCCCACCCAGGCCTCGGGTGGCCAGGCAGGCTAGAGGGACATGTTCCAAGGCATGGGGTGGGGAGGGAGGATGGCGGGGTGCTCAGGGGCCCATGGCCTGGGCACAGTGAGAACAGGGACTCAGGGAAGGCAGCGGCCGGCACAGGAAGCTGGGTGGGAAGCTATGGGGGGCACAGGACTTAGGGCCGAGCGAGGACGCAGCCAGCTCCCCGGGGCCACCGGCATAGGAGATCTCAGGAAGCACCCAGTGCCCCTTCCCCGTGTTGACGAGACCTACACCTGGACCTGGTCGCCAGGAAGGCAGCCAAGAGGAGCCGCCTGCCTCCGTGGGGTCCCCCCACAAGGTCTGGCTCTCGGTCCAGCAGCAGAGCGGGGCCTAGGAAATCAGGAGAAGGGGCCACACCTCTTGCCCGCCCCCACCCGACCAACCCTCACCCTCGCCCACATGGGGTCTGTTCCATGAGCCTCTGCCCTGTAGTTCCCCACAGCTATGGTTGCCATGGAAACCCTGCATCCTAGAGCCCCTCCTCCCACGGTTCTGCCTGAAGCTCAGCCGGGCCTCCTCCTCTCCAGCCCTCTGTGGCCTCAGGGTGGGGTTCTTTTCAGAGCGCATTCTTCCGTGCTGCCCTGAAGGAAGGACAGCGAGTCCTTTCCCTAATTTCCAAATCACTGGGTCAGCTCCGTGGGAGAGGGAGGGATGCTGGAGGCACTGGGCCCTGGGTTCCCGTGCACGGCTTTCACCTTCCCCTTGGTGTGGGGCCCCCGCACCAGTGGCCCTAACCCATCTGGGGGGAAAGACTGAAGCACACGGCGGGGGTGGGCGGCTGTCACTTAGTGTAGCACAGCAGGCCTCCACGCAAGTCCCCAGGCCCCAAAGCCCCTGGAACCCCACCATTCTGGTCCTCCAAACCGCAAGCCTCCTGAGATGGGGGCACGGACATTTCCCAAGGGTCTGGCCTGGAACACCCGGGAAGGGAGCAGAAGGAAGGAAGGAGAGACAGGTCTGGCACCTCCCTCCCCAGACACAGGACCCCGGGCTTCCAGGCGCCCTCCTTTCTCTGCAGGACTGGTCAGAGCTCAGAGCCAGGCTGACTGGGCAATTAGGGACCAACTGGGGACAAACCATCCATGTGTGTTTGCTTTTGGCCCCTTGGAAGCCCCATTAAAATGACCGTAATGAGTTTCTTTGTTAAGTTACGAGCTCATAAAGACACAGAGGACCCAAGAGGGAGGCAAGTAGCTAGGGGCCGGCCCTCAGGTGTCGTGGGGGGGGCTGGATTCCAGAGGTGACCCCCCACAGCTGGAGGTTGGGACCAAGGGCCCACCCTGCAGAGGCAGAGAGCCAGGGAATGGGGGTGCTTACAGACCCCCCTCCCTCTGACCCCACCCCCCCAAGCAAGAGAGTGGAGGGGTCTTCTCAGGGTCTGGCCAGCCCCAAAGGTTTGGAGTGTGCAGCCCGCCCTCCCTCAGAGTGACCGGTTTGACCTTGGCCCCACATGCTGCAGGTCAGTTTCTCCGGACAGGGAGGCCAAGGCAGAGTTTGGGGTGCACGACGTGGGTCAGGGGCCTACACCAGGTGGCCAGGCCTGCGGGGCTCTGGCTGAGGGAGACTTGCTCCCACCCCTGGGTCCCCAGGCCCCGCTGTCCTTCCTGCTGAGGACGCAGCCCGCAGGGGGATCCTGAGCAAGGCACCCTCCCCTCTCGGAGTCTGGCCCGGGGGCACTCGCGCCTGTGTTCTCCTTGCTGTGGCTGTGTCCCCAGCTGGGGCCACCCCCTCATGCACTCTGATGAAAGTGGGAGCCGTGTCACGGGTCAGACGTGCCTATAACCCCAGGGGGTGGTGCCGGCTGAGGCCCCGTGGTCAGAGCAGGCCAACCCGTGCCCTGAGACCCCCTCCTTCGAGGAGCCCCTCCTGCCCTTCCGGAACAAGGAGGCCCAAGAGAGTCACCCGGTGGCCAAGCTCTGGGGCCCCGTGCCGCCCCGAGTGCTGGCAGGCTGGGCATTTGGAGGCAGGGAAAGCTGGACTGACTTTGGCCCCTAAGAGCTCACGGTGCTGGGCACACGGGTGGCCTCCGTCCGTCTCTATCAGTGTGGCCAGTGCCCCTCAGGCCAGCACCAAGGCAGCTGGTGACCCCAGCCAGCAGGGCAGGGCCGGGTCTAAGTGGCTTCGCACTGCTTCTTGGCAGGTGCTCGCTGATGGGCAGAAAATGGAGGGAGAGAGAGACCTGCGTGCGTTGTACCCACACCCTGAGCCTCTGCCCAGACCTCCTTTCCTGCACCATTCACTCCTTTCCTTTTTAGGGTCCGAACCAGCCAGGAGGACACCCGCCACTGCCCTTCCAGCGTCTCTCTTCCACACACGGGGACCAGGTGCAGAGCCCTTCCCCTGGGAGGCCATCCTATCCACACAGCCTTCTGCCCTGTCCCCTCCTGGAAGGAGAGTGCCTTGCTGCCATACCTGCTCCGGCTTGACTCCCAGGGGCCCACCCAGTGACCAAGCTCAGCACACCCCGCCCCTTCAGCTTCCTGGCTGGGCCGGCGCCCCTCTGCAGCCGGAGGGCCAGGCGGAGGGCTGGGTGCCACAGCAGAGAGTGCCATGGGGCCCAGACCACGGTTCTGGGTGAGCTTCTTCCGTCCCACGTGGACTGGGTAGGGCCACTAGGCCTCGTGCGTGGGAGGTCTGGCCAGACTCAGCTCGCGATGGCCATCCTCGGTGCCAGGCCCGGCTGGGCTTGGGGCCCAGCTGCACACTAGACTTACATGCCAGAAGGCATGTGTCTCAGTCTGCTCGGGTTGGGTAATAAAACTCGGCCACCTCGGGCCAGGAGGACTTGCCCTGTTTCTCTGACATCAGTGGAGCAGGGCAACCCCTGTGTGTGCCCATTCTGGCTCCCACTGCCCCGCTCCAGGTGCCAGATGTCTCTGAGGGCTGAGGCGGCCCAGCCAGTGTGCAGAGTGCGGTCGGGGCAGCGGGGTCACACCCCTCCTGACCCTCGGGCCCCAGGATGCGGCTGCCTCCAGTGTGGTCTTGCTTGGAAGGCCAAGCTCTGGGCCAAGAGGTCCTGGCCAAGTGCCTCGATTTTTCAGGACAGTGCCCAGCAGCTCCCCAGGGCCGAGGGGCTGCTCCCCCATGCCGCTTCTGGGAAGGGCAGGTGTACCCCCTGAGTAAGAGACCAGGTTGCTCCGAGTTTCTCTGCCCCCAAACCCGAAGTTCCTGAACACTGAGAGGAATCTTTTGGTAAGAGATTTTACTAGAGTCTGTTTGGGAGGGAAAGACCCCCCCTTCTGGGGGTAGGGGGTGGCAGGGACCGGCAGGGTTGGGGGAACCTCCCTAGGGAGCTGGCTCCCCTGGGCGTGACAGAGAGAAGGCACCACGTCAGCGGGTCCGGGAAGGGCCCTGACTTCCATCAGGCAGGCCGCCCGTCCCGGGACTCCTGGGCGCCCCTGGAGTGCGAGTTCGGAGCTGGCCGGGCTGGGGGCAGCACGGTTCCCCCACACGCCAACCCGCACCCACTGCTGAAAACCTCCCATAAGGGCCGCACGTACAGGCACAGATCTTAGCCAGATGACCAAACCCCAGGACCCACATGCACGTCCAGGCACAGAATGCACTGCTGGGGTCCCCCAAGACCCTCCTGTCCCTCCATTGCCAAGGTGAGTGCCCTGGGGAGCCCTCCCTGAGCCACAAGACTCCAAGGAGGCAGGAGACACTCAGGTTTTGAGTTTGGTCACTGGGCTTCCCAGCGGCTCTGCCTCTTCCCATCTCCCCGCACCGGGCACTTCTGTGCTGTCTGGAAGCCTGACCAGTCTCAGGAGTCCCACCAGCCCCACACGGTGCCTCCAGGACAGGGCTCCTAGATGCCCAGCCGCAGGGGGTGGGGGCTGCTGGAGGTCCCTCGGGGGCAGGGGCGGAGGGCAGAGAGGGAGCGGTCTGGACCGCACTAGAGATCCCCCCACACCTGCCTCCTGCCCTGCCCCCACAGCCACAGGTCCCCAGGTGTGTATCCCCTGCCCAGGTGGGCTGGATCAGCAGGTGAGGCTGTGCTCCACCCCCCCCAGATTCCCGGAAGCCAGCCTGGAGGAGGAGCCTGCATGGATGGACTCTGAGGTTTCTCTGGCAACATCAGGGCGGGTCTCCCAGACTCCTCCCCCACCTCCCCGCGCACCTGGAGGTACAGGTGCCCGGTGTCTGTGCTCCACCAGCAGGCGGTCGGTGGGCCTTCGAGCCACGGCCACTGCCCTGCGCCCTCCCTGTAGACAGCTGGTGAGTACCCTGGCGGGGGGCCCTACCTGAGCCCCACCTGGCCTGCCCCAGTGTCTTGGGAGAGGGTGTGGGGGGCACGGGCAGGTTGGGAAGGGGGTTAGTCTTTCCTTCTTGCACGGAGGTGGCTGAGAGCACCGTAGACATCCTTCTCTGTCCTGCTCTCCTGAGGAGGGGTCTCCCTGTCTGGGGCTCCCTCTGAGGCAAAGCCAGGCTGCCCCTGGGAGTGCGATGCCCCCCGAGCCCTACCCAGGGGGGCTGCCTGCCTCTGGGCTCAGGTGCTGCTGTAAGGCCAGCACTAGATTCCCCTGATGACCTGTGCCTCAGTTTCCCCATGTGTACAAGAGGGTGAATACACTCCCGGCCCCTGGTTGGGGCTGATGGGTGGTTCTGCATTGGGTCCCCCAGCAAGGCCATCATCCGATGAGGAGGCCAGCCCAGCCTGGGTCCTGTCTAGCTACTTCCCTGGGCACAGGGCCCATCGGGCCATCCTGTCCTGCTGGAAGGTTCCCATCCAGCAGTGTGAGTTGCTGGTTGAGGCAGCGGTAGAAGGAGACCCATGGACTCCAGCTGACTGTTCTGAGCCGTCTGAAGATGGTTTGGGCCCCAGGGTATGTCTGTGTCCACAGGCTCCTTCTCAGAGTCCCCAGGTGCCTGGCCTGCTCCAGTCTGGAGGACGCAGGACCCAGGGCAGGTCTCTGCTCTGTGTTGTGTGACTGTGGGCAAGGTGACAATGCCTTCTTCCTCGCAGGCTCAGGGAGGAGCCCCGGGTCGCCTGGGGAACGCCCCAGGCGCGGGGCGGTGCCCCAAGCAGTCTCCACAAGTGACCCAGCAGCCTGAGGGGGGCATGTGGGGCAGGGGGATGAGGACAGGGGCAGGGCCTGGGGGCGGGCGGAGTTCCCTGCTGACTCTGTGGGCATGGCCGTGAGTCCCTCTTGGCAGGAGTGGACGGTGGCTCCGGGGTCCCCTGGGCCGCAGGTTCCATGGGCGGTGGCGTTACGGGTCTTGGTTGTGTGGCCGCGGATGTTTGCTGGAGCCGAGAGGCCGTGGGGGTGCGGGCAGCCTCCGCTCCACCGCACTCATGCGCATGGCCCCCTCTGCCCGCCAACCCGGCCACTTGAGGCTGGCCAGGGTGTTTATCTCTGCCCCACCTCGCCCACCAGGGCTTCCATCTGTCGTCCCTGATGGTGCCTCCTCCCAACGGCCAACCATCTTCCCCAGATTGCTGTGGCTGTGTCACTGCCTCCCCGCCCTCGCATCTGCCGCCCTGGGGGCCCAACCAGCTGCGAGGAGTCCCTCAGCCTCTGTGAGCGGCTGGCGGAGACGCTGTGGCTGTTGTGGCAAAGTGAGTGGCAGAGGTGGGGG
This sequence comes from Enhydra lutris kenyoni, assembly GCF_002288905.1. Taxonomy (NCBI): domain Eukaryota; kingdom Metazoa; phylum Chordata; class Mammalia; order Carnivora; family Mustelidae; genus Enhydra; species Enhydra lutris. The sequence goes on from NW_019154097.1 coordinate 37,088,311, forward strand.
GACCCGCCCTGGCCAGACTCCCGCACGAAGGCTGTGGCAGCCAGGCCGGCCCGCCCTGCCGGCCCCGCTCTGCAGACCCGGGCAGTGTGCATGTGTGCGCGTCTGTGTCCGCTGGGCCCGAGGGGAGTGTGTGCTCTTGTGCAAGAGGGCCTAGCAGGACAGACGACTTGTTGCGGCAGGTCTCCCCAGACGCCACTGGAGCTTGGGTCAGCCTCCCACTGCTTCCTTTTGGCCCTCGAAGCACCCCCGCACCACCCCCTCCCCGCCTAGCTGCTGCTGCTGGCGGGGAGCTTGCCGGGGGACATGTGGCTGCTGGAGACTCCAGTCTGGGTACATGGCCAGCCTGAGCATGTTCGTTGCAGGGACCGCTGAGTACCCGGGGCTGGGTCTGAGCAGGTAGCTGTAGGGGGTCACAGCCACGTCCACGCCCGTACCAGCTATGGTGGCTGGCAAGATCTCTGTGGTCTCAAACCCTGGGCGTGGTGGGCCCTTCTCCTTCACGCTCCACTGACCCTGTCCCCAAGCCTGCTTGGTCAGCCTGGGGCTTGCTGCCCTGGGGACGAGCCGGTGAGAAGCCACATCCAGCTCCTCGAGGACAGCCCCCACCCCACCCCACCCCTCCAGCCGGCCTGGGAGCAGCCCAGCAGGGGCCTGGGCCAGAAGAGTAGCATGGTCTGAACTGTGAGAGGCTGTGGGTGCTGTGGGTGGCCCCCCTGACCCCGGGACAAAGGGCAGGAGCCCTGGTGAGTTGCCCCTTTCTGGCGGCACTTGGCAGATACCCCACGGGACGGGCCAGTGGTGGGGACCTGGGCTGGCCATCCAGGCGCTGGGGTGGGCTGGGGAGGGCAGAGGTGTTCGGGCATTCTTTCCTCAGGCTGCCCCCCCAGGCTGCCCCCCCAGGTGAGCACTGTGTCTCTGACGCTTCCTTTACTGACGAACGAACCACCGGTCTGAGGTCAGGGTCCCCAGGACATTGAGGCACTGGGCAGGGCGTGCGGATGCTTACCTTGTTCTCCACAGTAAGCCTCAGGCCAAGAAGCCCACCCTTGTGGCCTTCCCCACCCCCCCACTTCTGACCCTGCCGCGACCCTGGGCTGTGGGACCGCTCAGGGAGATAAAGTCACACAGGACCTTGCCATGTTGGGGCTCTTGCCGGGAGCTGTCCCTGTCAAGTGTCCCCAGTCTCCGTGGGGAGCAGACGAGTGGGCACCAGGATGCAGTGGGGCTGGCATTGGTGGGTCCTGATCCAGGAAGGAGGTGGGAGGGTCAGGATGGGGGTGCCTGCCACAGCCGGGGACCCTCCAGCTGGGCCTCTCTGCTCAGGGCTGGTGGAGACATGGGGGCCCCACCTGTGTACGGGTGCCCCCATCCCAGGCTGCGGCTGCTGGTCCCCACACCACGGCTGGTGGCCCTGGCCGTGGCCCGGCTCACAGAGCTCCTGTCACCCCTGCAGGAACCAGAGCACTGGGGCCGGACGTGCCACTGCAGGCCAGCGGTGCACGGAGGGTCCTGGGCAGGCAGAGGACTCGGGGGCCTCATGTCGCCCAACGGGGAACCGGCCCAGAAGGGGGGCGCCTGGTGGAGCAGGGGGCGGGGCAGGCACTCTGGGCTGGTCCCAGCTCACGGGGTCGCTGCGATGCTGGGGTCATGTGCACCGTCACACTCTCGTTCCCGGATTCTCCTTTTACTGACTCTGGAGCGTGGCCACCGGCGGCCGAGTTCACAACCCCACCGCTTCCCACAGAGGCCACTGCTCCGGACCCACGGTTCTCCTGCTCGTGGGAAACCGGGACCACCAGCTGATCTCCAGAGACACGTGGACATTGGCTCCAGTCGCCACAGCTCAGGATAACCCTTTCCCACCGCCCTTGAGGGAGCAGGGCTAGGAAATCAGGTGGATGCTGGGGAGGATGCCTACCAGGACATCAGCTGATGTAGGCGCCCCAGGGCCAGGCAGGGGCGTGGCCCTCCAGTACAGACCCCAGGGGCCGCAGTGACCGCGGGGTCCGTCAGTAGAAGCCGAGGGGGGTTTCTGTCGAGCATGGGGAGACTCTTTGTGAATCAGCAGAGGCTGAGCTGTCTCTGGGAGTCTCCTCGGTTGTCCGGCCTCTAAGGGTAGTATAGAGGACAACATGGCCACCCCCTGGTGATGTCCCGAGCTTGCCAGCCCCCGTGTAGCAGAAGGTGTCTGTAGGCCCCGTGTATCCCCCACAGTTCTCAGGAACCTGCATGGGCCACGCGGCTCTCCTGGAAGGACCTGCTTTCCCAAAGCCCCGGGGCGGCCCTCTGTGACACCAATCCCTCGCAAACATCGTGAAGAAACATGGGGGTGGGGCCCATGGCATTTTGGCCTCACCAGACGATGTCCCCAGTGGAACAGGCCAGCCAGGGCAGGGCAGACTCTTGGCCGGGCGGACGGGGCAGAGGGGATGGTGGTCTCAGGGCCATCGGCAGGGGGACCATGTCGTTAGTCTAGGCCACCAGGTGTGGTCAAGGGCCCTGGGGCCAAAGGCTGGCTCTGCGGTCTGAGGCGCACGCTTTTCTCCCCTTGTCCCAACTGCAGGAGAAGCTGGTTTTGGAGTAGAAGGGGCAGAACCTCACATTCCGGGCAGGGCCTGTCCCTGGGGCGGCCCCTTTCTTCTGCTGGTGGCTGAACATGGGGCCATATCCTCTGCGACCAGGGGCCCACTGGGCTCAGAGCCCTGCCCTTTGTCCTGTCCTGGGGGCAACCGTCTCCAGGTATCCCTGCCTCCCCAGGACAGGCTCTTAGAATAAGCGTCAAGGAGGTTCTCCATTCTGCCTGGAATTAGGTCTTCTGCGGCAGACCCCCTTTCTGTGGGCATCCTGAAAGTGAAGCGTTCGTGGCCAGCTCAGCCATCCTGCTGCTCATGGATGCGGTCCGCTCTGCTTCGTGCCCTCCTGCTGGCATGAACTCACCAGAAGCTCACAATACCCAGAGGCAGGGCAGGGTGGGGTGTCTGGTCACCCAAGGTTACTCAGCCGGCTGGGGGCAGAGCGGGGATTTGAAGCAGCTCTCCTCCTCGGGGGCCATGCCAAGCTCAGAGCCAGCTGACAACAGCGTCCACGTCTTCCCCACCACACTGCCCTGCCAGGGTCGGCAAGAAGGCAACAGGACGCCCACTTCAGGTGGACCCGCCTGGGGTGCTCCCCTAGGAGGGCAGGGCCAAGGATGCAGGCCTGGGGCTCCTGGGGCTCAGACTTCTTCAGCTAGCATGTCTGTGGGCCAAAGGATGCCCTGAGCGTGTGCCAGGGAGAACTGAGAAGCCAGGGCCCGCTCGCCCTGACCAGCCCCATGGAGCCGAAGGCAGCGGCCTGGGCGGTGGTTCCCAGCGGGCTTCGGGCTGGAGGACTGAGACTCTTGTCCAGCCGCTGGGGCCGTGTCCTGGGCTGGCTCCCCGGGGCCCCCAGGCTGACATTGCCCGGAACTGGGCTTGAGCCTGGGGTCAAGCCCCACCTCTGCCCCCAGCCCTGCACTGTGGCTGCCCCCCGCCTCCCTCTAGCTGAGCCTGCCCCCCAGTCCTGGCCAGTCCACTTGCCACACACACAGCTATAGACTCCTGTGCCCTGGGAGGATAGGGGCGGGCCTGCTCACGGTCCCAGCAGGAGTTGAAGGCCTTGCTGTCGCTGAGTGACATGGGGTAATTATGCTGTCACAGGCCACCCAGAATTCTCTCCCACCCTGCTGAGGGACAGCTGGTTAGGAAGGCTCCCCCAGGCCATCACCAGCCTGGGGCCTGGCAGCCCGCCATGCCCACCCAGTTTCCACGACTATCCTGAGGGTTTCCATCGTGGGCCAGGACACCGGGGTAGGCCAGCCCTCTAGCCCGCAGTGGCCACCCCGTCCTGAGCAGGGATGGACACCGGGTTGCAGGCCAGCCGGCGGCCCTGGGAAAGCACCAGCTGACCCCAGGCAGGTGGCAACTGGAAGCTCACTGGGCTCTGCCCTTGACCTGGCCCGGTGGCCATGGCGACCTTGGTCATGGGGGTGCTTCCTGCCGGCCTAGGAGAAGTGATCCAGCCCCACCCCAAAGATAACCAGAGATGCTGCCCCCTGTCACTCTGGCTCCTCGGGACCCTGGGCCGCCCCGCCACCTGAAGGGCCAGAGCCAAGCCAGGTAGTGTTTGTGCTGATGAGGCGGGGGCCCGGTGAGGGACGGCCTCCTTGCCCAGGAGGGTGGCCGGGTCAGCATGAGGCTGGAGGACTTGGGGGGCCAGTGTGCCCCTGCTGCACGCCTTTATGGACCTCAGTCTCCCCTTCTGTGAATTGGGTTGATGTTCATGCCCGCCTCCAAGGCTTGAGGTGGCAATCGGAAAGAAGGTCATGGCCCTGCCCTGCCTGGGGGCGTTTTATCGGCCCCTACCTTTCTCGGTTGTGGGTACCCTGAGACAGGAGAGCGAGGGAGCAGGGCGGGGGCTGGAGGGCCGCACGGGCTGAGAAGCCCTCTGTTCACACAGCCAGGTCTCCACGCCTGACTCATGGTCTGCTTCTCTGTCCCCAGGGAATCCGGGCTCTGTCCCCCTGAGGCTGAGGATGAGACCATGGCTGCCCTGAGGTGGCCCGGGCCCTCCCAGCAGCCAGGTGACCTTCGGAGAGCTCCCCACATGGCCTGGTCTGACAACATCGAGCAGCCAGGCCCCCGGGGGAAGGCCCGCAACCACCCGGTGTGGTCAGAAGGCGAGGAGGCCAAGGATGGGGACAGCTCAGTGTCATCAGGCCGCCTCTCCGGCTCCTCTGGGGGCCATGAGCCCTGCACGTCTCCCCCCGGGCCCTGGAAGGAGAGGCCCCCCCAGGTGCTGGGGCCCCGGCGGCAGCCCAGAGAGAGCAGCCCACGGCTGGAGCTGCTGAGGGACAGGATCCGGGCCCAGGCCCAGTGGCAGGCCAGCTGCGCCTCCCTGGGCACCTCTGCCCCGTCCAGCGCCTCACGCCTCTACAGAGCCTCCAAGCCAGACGCCCAGAGGAAGGCGGGGAGGCCGAAGAAGGCCCCTCCGGCCCCGTGGGAGGCCCTCGGGCCCCTGGCTTCCGCCGCAGGTGCTGCTTGGAGGCGGATGAGTGGCTGCTACGAGGGGCCTTGCCCCGCAGGGTCCGCACGGAACCCGCCCTCACGGTGCCCCTCTCGCTCCTCTCCAGGCTTAGGTGCCCCGAGGGCAGCTCCGTGCCGAGTGAAAGACAAGATGATCCCCGGCCCGGGGTGCAAGCCCTCCGGGGTCCCTCAGCGTCAGGCCTCAGGTGAGGGGCTGCATGGCCGGCCATCCTGGCAGCCCCCCTCCCGGGCCCTCTGGCGGCGGTCAGGGCGGACGGATCCGGACCCTGCGGCTTCCCTCTGTCTATGCCACCGGCTCTAGTGTGACCCGGCTCAGACCGCACTAGAGAGACCCCCGCCTGAGAAGGGCCAGGCCCAGATTTGGACCGAGCCTCCTGTTTTCTGGAACGTGGCTTCCCGACCTCTGCCTCCCGCTCAGGGCAGGAAGGCGGGCGGGTCCTTCGAGGAGGCCCAGGTGCCAAGGGCTGGGGGTTCCCTGTCAGAATGGGTGACGTCTTTCCCGCGCAGTCACATACCAGCCACAGGGCTGGGCTGAGCCCTCCCCTGGGCCTGGGAGGTGCTGAGTGCTCGGTCGTGGGTAGGCAGGCTTCTTGAAGGTGGGAAGGGACCAGGGGCCAAGGGAAGATTTGGGCTCACTCCTTCACTCAACAGATAGGAGGGGTGAGGTTGGAGAGGCAGACAGGAGCCCCGCTTGGAGGCCAGAGGGAGGTACACTTGAAGAGTCTGGAATGCACTTAGATGTCCCAGCTGGACGTCTAAGCTGTCAGATGCTGGCTGGGTCCGAGGGTCGGCCAGTCTGAACCAAGGGGACAGCGTCCAGCTCTGGCCCAGCCGGGGGCCGCAGCCGCTCCCCATGCCAGGCGCCCAGGCTGGCTGGGGCTCACAGCACTCACCCCACCTTCTCCTCCCCTGCCCACGGGGACCCCAATAGCCTCAGCTCCCCAAGCACCCCCCACCCCCCAGAGGCCACTGGGACCGCTCAGCTCAGGTCAGGAATGGCCACGGGTCACTTGGGGCCTCAGCATCTAGTGTCATTGGTCACCACTCTTGGCCGTCACGTCTCTTCCTCTGCGTGTTAGAACCCTCTGGAAGCAGGCATAGGGCAGGGCCTAGGTCTTTTCTTTTTAAATTATGCTAAGATACACATAAGATTTACCCTCTTCACCACTTTTCAGTGCGCAGTCCGGGGATGACAGCGCGTTCACACTGTTGTGCACCGTCTCCCTATCCGTCCCCAGGACGTGGTCCTCTGCCCAGACCGAGCTCTGTCCCATCACACACAGACCTGCCCCTGCCCCCGCCACAGCCCCCTGTCTGTGGGTCTGACTCCTCTAGGGCCCTGTGTCGCTGGACCTACAGAATCAGGGCTTTTCGTGTGGGCTGGCCTGCTGGAGGTGCCTCCTGCCAGCAGGTTCTGGGCAGTGAGGACGGAGGAGCCGGCCCAGGCCTGGGGAGTCCTTCGGGCAGTCTCTTCCCAAGCGCCGCTGGCCCCGCTCACACAGCACTGGCCGATTGGCTTCCTTGTGCCCCCGCAGAGGCAGCCGTACCCCAGCCACGGACAAAGACACTGAGGCCGAATGGCACGGGGAAAGGTGACCACACTGGCCCTCGGGAAGCTGGTCCCCTCCTGCCAGCCTCTGTATTTGTCACAGGACTTGGACTACCTCTACCCCCTTGGGATCTCCATGTCCCCTCCTATCCAGCCAGGTGGACCCCACCATGCAAAGCCCCTGTAGCCCTCGTTCTCACCCCCCTGCCCCTGCTGAGCCCCTGTCCAGCCTAGCTGGTCACCGCTCCGGGACAGCTCACTGAGTCAGCATAAAGGCTGTAGGTCAGCCTGAGGTGGGCAGGGGAGACCCAGCTGGGAGGCCACTCTGTCCTCCTCTTGGCCCAGGCATGCTGGAATCTGTGACCAATCTGATTGGGGGTCTCTCCCAGGGTGACCCCATGCAGACCATGGACAGGGGCGGGCAGTCAAGCGTATCCCTCTGGTCCTGCTCTCGGCTGCCGGCTCTGGCACAGGTCCAGGGAGCCGGCCGGACAGGCGCAGAAGCAGGGCGGCCTCTGGGAATGTCCCTGCTCACCTTCTCTCCCTCTCTCCTCCCCCGAAGTTCCCCGGGAGAAAGCCAAAAGGCAAAGTAGTTCTTGCAAGAGAGAGAAGACCCCCAGAGCGCCTGTCCCCCGGGGAGCCGCCAGAAACCAAGGTAAGGTTTGCCCGTCGGCGCCGCAACAGGGCCTGGGGGTGAAAGTCCGTGACCCCACTCACCGGGTGGGCACATGGTTTTCTGGTACATGCTTTCTGGTGCCAAGACAGCTGGCCGCCAGCAGAGGCCCAGGCTGCTGTGGGATCGGCAGGGGCTGGGCTTGGCGGGAGCGGGGGTGTTCTTCAGGGCATGGGGGAGGGGCAGTCCTGGTGTCTGCATCTCGGGGAACCGCAGACCCTGGCTGTCACCGCAGTGCAGGGGTCCCCCCACGCAAGGGCCACCCCTGGCGATGGAGTGAAAGGGAGCAGTGGGCTGTCCTTGCAACGGACCCAGACTGAGGAGGCCTCCGGCACACAGAGCGGCTCACCCGCCGTGCTTCACACACACGGATAGCCCGCACGCGCCTGTGTGAGCGGGCGGCTGCGAGGTGTCCGGGGGACAAGGTGTCTGCTCTGCATCTGCAGCGTCCCCGGAGCCGCCGTGCCGCGGCCTTCAGCAGCGGACGCCCTGGTGGAGGGAGTGCTTTCCCTCTCTGCCGGGACTGGGTTTGACTCCGGGCAGCAAAGCCCAGAACACCTGCTTCCACCTGAGCCCTTGGTGGCAGGAAAGGCCTGGCGTCATGCCATGGTCTCCGGGCCCTCCGGGGGACTTGAAGCAGGGGTGCGCGTTGGCCGACCACGTCCCAGGAGAGTCACAGGAAGACACGGGGACGGTGACGGGCTTGAGGTCCCAAAGGAATTTCTCCTTCAGGTGTCTCTCCCCTGGGGCTGGGCTGGGGTGGTGGGGTGGCAGCGTCTGGCTGGGACCCAGCAGTCCAGCCTGGGTAGGTTTGGGGCCGTGCCCTCGGACTGGACCAGGCAGTCCCCAGGAGGGCCCTGTGTGGTGTGTGGGGAACGAGAAAGGCAGTGTCCCTCTGGGTGGTCAGTGCAGAGTGGCCACCCTCCCCGGACAGCAGCTTGGTGACCCTCACAGCCCTCCTCCAAGACAGGTGGGCTCCCATTCTGTCGATGGGGACACTGAGGCTCCCAGAGGCCCACGCGGGCGAGCCAGCTCCAGGCCTGTGCCCCTCACCCGAGAGAGCCGGGCAGTGAGCGCTCTGCCCGTGCCCTGCGCCCGTCTCTCTGCTGCATGCCCTCAGACCCGCACCTCTGCTGGGGGCAGTGCTGGCTCCGGCGGGACACGTGACCTCCTTCCTCCTCCATGCTGGCTTCTGGGGCCCTCGAGGGAGGCAGGCGGCCGCCTTCCACTGGGACAAACACATTTATTCAGCAGGGCAGGAGGCGACAGGAGAGGAGGGCAAACCCCCCCCTCGAACCTGACAGGGAGGGACGCTGGGAGCCATGCAGAAGGTTCTAGAAGGTTCTAGAAGGCCCACTGAAAAGGCACAAGATATCACAGTTTTCTGCATCGTTGTCTCCTCCTGCCCCTCAGCTTTGTGGTTTGCTTTAACGGTCGGCTTGACAAATGACCTGCCTTCTGTCTGACACGGGGTCAGAGGACGTGCCGTAGCTGCATCCATCATCGTAACCACGGGTCACCCTGACAGACGGGACCATTAGTTGCTGTCAGTGACCAAGTCACAGCTGGGCTAAGGAGAGATGAGCTTGGGGTCAGAGGTCGGAGCCAGAGGACTTGGGAATTGGATGAATTAGGAATTTGCTGTAGTTAACAAAAAATTAAATCGCAATACTTATAAAATATTCATCCATCCGGGCCGAAGGAAAATGAAGCCCAATATTTAATTTCAGATTATAGCCCCTCACTTTGCATTTTTTATCATAGATTAGGTCGGCCCTGGAACTCTGACAGGGCACCTGGGGACTTCATCCATTTCCACAGATTAAAAATCCTCTTGTAAAAAAATTAATTGCCATTAAACTGCTTGGCAGAAGAAAAAATGTGCCCATCAGGACCCATTTGTCGACCTAGACCCTTCTGGCGGGCTAATGGGGAGTGAGCAGCCAGGGATGGAGGGGCCTGGGAGGGGCCTGGCCAGCGAGTGGGTCCCTGCGTGGTGTCCCCAGGGATGGAGCCGTGGTGGTGATTTTGCATGGCTCAGTAGTGCCGGGGGCCAGGGCGCAGGAGCCTTGCTGGGGAGCCCCACCCCACTGGTCCCTTCCAAAATCCCGGCTCGCCCTCCCCAGCCAGCCCCTGCGGTGAGAGTGACCACTTTCCTGCTTGTGGTCCTGCAGACGGGGAAACCAAGTGAAGTCACTCGCCCGAAGGCCCATAGCCTGTCCCGGGCAGAGCTGGAGTCGGACCTTGCTCTCACCTGCGGGTGTCCCAGGGGTCTGTGTGGGAGCGTGTGGCCTCAGGGGCCCTCCCTGGAGGGGTGTGGCCTTGGGGACAGGTCCTGGAGGGACGTGGCTTTACAAAGGGCAAGACTGCAAGGTGGTGTAGCCTAGGGTCTTGCCGTGGAGGCCTGGACTTCGGGGCGTGGCCGAGGTCCTTTCTCCAGGTGTGGCCTATGAAGGGCATGGCTTGAAGTGGCCCCTGCCCCTTTTTGGGGCCTGCTGCTCCAGGCCTGTGATTATCTCTGGGTCTAGGTGGTGGGGGAGGGATCCTGTTGGTTGCCTGTCCCGGGGGGTCAGTCTCTGCATGGCCTGGGCTGTAAGGCACCCTTCCTTGGCAAAAATGCCCTGCTTCGTGGGAGGCAGGACAGTTCTTGGCCTGGGAAGTCCAGCTTCCTGCCCAGGGCTGGCTCAGGGGGAGATGCAGTGTGCGTGTGCATGTATGTGAGCATGTGTCTATGCGTGTGAACACACGCGTCTCCATCTGTGTGCCTGTGAGTCTGTATGTATATGTGTGCATGGACGCACGTGTCTGCATGTGCATGTCTGTGTTTGTGTGCGTGTCTGTGTGACTGTGTGCACGTGTGTGTATGTCTGTGGGTGTGTGCGTGTGTGTCTGTGTCTGTGTGTATGTGTGCCTATGTGTGTGTGAGTGTGTGCTTTCTGTGCGCACACATGTGCGTGTCTGTGTGCGTGTGCATGTCTCTGTGGGAGTGTGAACACACGTGTGCTTGTCTGTGCACGCGCACATGTGCATGTCTCTGCGTGTGTGTCTCTGTGAGTGTGAACACATGCGTGCATGTCTGTGTGTGAGTGTGAACACGTGTGTGCACACCGGGGGGGATAGCTAAGGCTTGGCCGCTGCTCTGGCCTCTGCCAGCAGCCTGGTCTGTAATGGTGGGGGGGCTGATGCTGGCAGTGCTGTGTAACGTGGGATTATGAGGTAGGGCTTTCATAAATGATGTTTCTTATGTGACAGCATTTGCTGCGGAAAGTTCATTCATGCTTCAGAGGTGGTGGGCGTCTGTGTCCCTGCTCCCTGGGACCCCTCGTCCCATGGCCGGGACACGCTTGTAGGTGGAGCCTCACAGCAAAGACCGTGTGTGGTCCGATCAGGGCCGAGGTCAGCCGTAGCACAGACTTGCACTCGAGACGCCTCCCGACTCTGGCCCTTGCTGGGATGGGCCGGTGTTGACCCAGGATGTGCAGGGCACCTGGGCCCATGGCCTTGGTTTTACTTGGCTTTACAGGCAAAGCCGTGGGGAGCGGGTTTTATTATCCCACTGACCGAGTGTCAAAGAAGTCAGGTCACCATCCAGAGTCACCCTGGGACTCGGCCGGGCCTCTTGCTGGCCAGTGGCTGAGGCTCACCCCAGCTCCTCTGAAAGTGTGTGACCTGTCTCCAGGGGCTGCCTGGGGCCGAAGACCTCCTCGTGTGGGCCACCTTCGGAAGGCCCCAGCCACTCCGCTGTGTGTACGTTTTCTCTGTTTAAGATTCTGAGTTGGTTGGTGTGCACGCCTGGAGGAAAGGACCAGCCCTGGCGAGGGCCCTCCTCGGGCCCGCTCCTGCCCTCCCCAGGCTCCAGAACAAGGCTCCCTCCAGAGACCAGCCCCCCACCGTGGACTTAGGTAGCTGGTACCTCTCCGCCTGGGCCCCTCCCTGCTCTGCTGGGATGTCTGGAGGGTGGGCTCGGAGCAGGGCTCGGAGCAGGGAGGGGGTGGCCTTGGGTGCCGCAGCAGCCTTTCCCCAGCGGCCTGTCGAGCGCCTGCCAACCCACCATCAGGACTTGGAGAAATCCTTATATTTAAAAGCCAAGGAAAGGCTCCCAGGAGGCAGGCCCCAGCCGTCTAGCGTTTCCCACCGTAGGGAGTGCAGGATAAGAGCGTCAGTGGTTCCTCTAGCAAACACATCAACCCCCACTCATGCTGTTTTCGCCAAGTCTAGAGTGGGTGTCTCTGTACCTGGTGCTGGGCAGAGCCTCAAGTCATGCACATGTAGCACCTGAGCCCACGATGCGTGTGAGGGCCTAGGGGCGAGCTCCCTGGGAGCAGGGCGGACAGTGCCTGGGTGGGGAGCTCGCTCTGCTCCTTCTGGGGCCCCACAGCTCCGGACACCTGTGACCACCTGTCTTTGCAGGAGATAGCAGGAAAGTCAGAGCGGCCGAGAGCTCACCTATCTGCCCCCAGATGCCCAGCCCAGCCTCTGTCCACCATGACCCGCCACTGTCCGCCAACACACCCCACCTGGCTTCCTGCGATCAGCCTGTGACCATCCAAAATGCTTTGACTATCCTTAGAGACCTCCGCCAGCAGATCCAGGCTGGGCTGGAGCTGGCCCGGCATCGCCACCCCAGCAGAGGGCTAGAGCTAGGACGGTCAAACCTGTGGCTGCAGGACCCAGCAGGGAGGAGGCAGTGGGGCCCCTGGAGCACCCCAGATGTGCGGGGCTCCTTCTCGAAGAGTCCTCAAGCAGGGACGAAAGGGAGGCGCTCCTCCCCAGACAGTGCCGGCAGCTTCCCCACTGGACATCACTGGAGCACCCTGGCTGGACGGGAGTCCTATCCCCAGCCGACTGGAGCGGCCCAAGGGCGGAACCCCTCCTTCCAGGGGCCTGGGAGCCCCCCCGAGAGGCTGACCTCCTTGCCTCACCGGCCCTGGAGTGCCTTGGCCGGGCAGGCCTCCAGGACCCAGCGGACTGGAACACACCAAGGGCGGAACCCTTCCTTCCAGAGGCCCGGGGGCCCCGCTGAGAGCCTGACCTCCTTGCCCCAACAGCCCGGGAGCGCCTCAGCCAGGCAGGCCTCCAGGTTCCAGCAGACCTGGGCCACTTATGCAGACTGGGAGACCCCTGTGCGAACACCGTGGAGCCCTTGTGGCCCACGGTCCTGGAGCGCCTCCTTCCCGCAAGGCGCCAGCACCCTGTGCAAGGCCAGAGGCTCGCACCCGCCGATCTCGGAGACGGAGCACAGCTGGCTGAGGCCTGCCGGGGGTGCACCTGGGAGGGAGAAGGAGGGGCGGGTGCCGCCGCCCTGCCCGAAGCCCCGGGGGGCCCTGGGCCACCCCTATAGTGCTGAGGCACTGCGGGAGTTCATGCGCCAGAAGACTCAGGCCCGGCGGCGGCAGGCCTTGGAGGAGAAGGCCTCGGCCGTGCGCGCCCTGGAGCTGAGGAACCAGCGGCTGCAGGACGTGTACAGGAAGCAGCGGGAGGCCATCCTCGGCAAGGCCGTCCCTATGGTCTCCCAGACGACCCCCGGCATCGTGACCTTCTTCCCGCACTGTGCACAGTCCAGGGTAGGTGCTGGGGGCGGTGAGGGTGCGGGGCTGGCCAGCTCGGCCTCCGAGCTCCCAGCAGACCCAGAGGCTGCCTCCCCAGGCCATGTAGGGGAGGGACCCACTGCCTCTGCCTCTGCCTCTGCCTCTGCCCTGGAGTCCAGCCTGAGCCCCTCCAGAGGTCAGGGCTCGTTGTGGGGCTGAGACACAGGGCCTTGGGGTCTTCCGGCCTGGCCGGGGCTCTGACTGTGCTCCCTTCTGCTCTAGGGCCTGGAAGCTCCCGGGAGCCTAGGGTCACCTGTGCTGGAATGGAGCAAGGTGACCTCTGGCATGGTGCTGGGGGACCAGGAGGCCCCGGGCAGGTGGGTAGATGGGCTGCCGTTGCTGGGTGGGGCTCCCTCTGCGCAGAGCGGGTGATCATGGGGGACCCCGGACCTCACGGCCCATTCACGGTGCACGAGGCAGGGGCTTCGAGCCACCCACGGCCCCCCCACCCCGCCCTGTGTCGGGGGACCACGCCCTCTCCCCGCTCACAGAACGTTTCAGCACCCACCCAACAGCACACCACATGCCCAGTGGCTGCCCCCACAGCCTGGCTGCGCTCTGCCTCCGCGGACGCATCTGTGGGGACGGCTCCCATGAACGGGGTCCTGCAGTACCTGGTCGTTGGGGTCTGGCTTCTTCCTTGGAGCATGTCTTCTGGGTTCACCTGCTGTAGCGCGCCTGGGCCTTTGTTCCTTCTCTACGGCCAAATAAGATTCCCCAGCGCGACCTGCCGCACACGGCGTGGCCGTCAGCCGGCTGGGGGGCGGTTGGGCTGCCTCCCCTTTTGGTGGCAGCGGATGAGTTGTTGGGCTGCCCGTTTTGTGTCATGCTGAGGACCTGGGAATGACATCGCGGCGCCTCTCCGGGGGAAGTCTGCGTTCCACTCCTGGGGAGCCAGCCGGGGGCTTTCCTCACTGGCTGGGCCTTTCTGCACCCGCCTCCCCAGCATGGGGGGGTCCCGCTTCTTCTGTGTTCCGCCAGCCTCCTTTTCCGTTTTTTCCCTTCCGTTTTTGCTTTGTTTTCACTATGCGTACTTTTTTTTTTTTTTAAGACTGTATTTATTTGAGAGAGAGAGAGCAAGAGCAGGGGAGAGGGGCGGGGGTGGGGGAGCAGGCTCCCCGCTGAGCAGGGAGACCCACACAAGACTCGATCCCAGGACCCTGGGATCATGATCTGAGCCGAAGGCAGACGCCCGAGCGAAGGAGCCCCAGGCGCCCCGACTATTGTGTTTGCTAACGGAGCCCGGGCAGCTGTTCCGAAGGCCCCTCCCTGGGCAGCCTCTGGAGGGGTCAGGAGTCCGTCCGCCATGTTGCTCAGGGCACCCCTGCAGGGCCCAGGGCCACAGAGCAGCCCAGGAGGCTGCGTGGTTTTTACCTGTTTAAACTGGATGTCTGCTCAGCGCAGCTCAGTGAGCGCTTCCAGGCTCCTGTCCCCGGACCAGAGCGACCCGCACCCACAGGCAGCCCCTTCCTCTGCAGACAGGCCAGCAGGGGGGCTCCTGGCCGCTCTGACCTGATGCCCCCTGGGGTCCTCCCCGACAGGCAAGGCTGTGGATCCTTCGTCTTCCTCCTTGTGTTCTTTTCTCCCTCCACATTTTAGAGAAATTGTAGGGAAATACACGTAACGTGGATTAACCGTCTTCACCGCTTTTACGTGCACAGTCTGGGGGCGTCGGCGCACTCACACTGCTGGGCACTGTCCCACCGTCCGTCCCCAGGACGTGGTCGTCTGCCAACACAGGACTCTGTCCCGTGAAACCCTGTTCCCAGCCCCCGGCGCCCCACGCCCCCTCCCTGCATCTGTGGTCCGACTCCTCTGGGCTCTCCTGGGAGCGGATCCTTCGGGGTCGGTCCCTCTGCACCGTAGACCTCACTGGGGACCATGTCTTCCTCGTTCATCCGCGGTGTGGCTGGTGTCAGGATTCCTTCCTTTTTATGGAAAAGTGATGTTTTTGTTATTGTTGAGTTGTAGGCGTTCCTCATACATCTGGGCATTGACCTTATGAGATATGGGGCTTATGATAACGCCCCCCTCCCAGGCGCTGCGGTCTTGGCTGCCGATGGTCCACGCGCACACACTGTGCATCCGAGACACTTTGCCTGATCTATTTCTTTCCTTGTCGCCCAGGCTTTCAGTGTGAAACCCCAGAAATTGCTCTTTCTCAGGCCCTGTGCGGCCGGCTCTTGTCTAGAGACCCCGTAGCCACACCTGGCCGCAGTCATCAGGCGCGCTCCTTCCCAGAAGCTGTGCCAGGCTCACCCCTGCACGCCTGTGCTTCCAACGTGCCGCAGCCTGACCCTCTGCACCCTCTCTCTCTGCAGCTTCTGCCTGTGTTTGAACAGAGCCTTGAACCGCTCTGAGACTCTAGAGATGGGCGGCCCCCGGGACAGCTGGGATGGTGCCCCCATGCTGATATCCTCCCGCTCCTCCCCGGGCCCCCTGAAGCTCCAGGACCTGACCACCCGCCCCCCGCGCCCAGGCATGTGCATCTACCTGGACCCTGAGGAGAGCGAGTGCCTGGGCACCCCAGGGCCCCTGCATTTCCGCTATAAACAGGCCCGGCTGCAGGCACTGGAGACCATGGCCAATGTCCTGAAGCAGCGGATCGACATCCTCACAGCCAAGCTACACAGGCCGGAGACACCAGATGCTCTCAGGGACCCAGTGTCAGACCCCCGCACTGTGCCTGCCGCCCCTGTCTGCTCGGGGGCCCTGATGCCCGACGAGAGCAGAGGGGGCCCCTGGGACTGGGCTGACGAGCCGGCCAGGACGCTGGTCTCTCCCACCTGCTTCCTGGACCACAGGCCACTGCCGTGGAGCCCCGACTGGGAGAGGCGGCAGAGCGTGAGCCCGAGAGGCCACCACTACAGGGAGTCCCAAGGTAGAGCTGCTGCCCGGGCCACGAGCGGCCCCCAGCCCCACCAAAGGCCAAGGGGACCCCACTTTCTCCCTGCCCCTCAGCTTCCTCTCCCTAAGAGGGGGATAATGATAACGATACCATAGCAGATGTCCGGGCCACCTGGGGGGCCGCTGGGGACAGTCCTGGCGGAGCCTGGACATGCGCTGAGCTTTCCATCAGCTACAGACCCTGTCAACACCTCGGCCCTGGCGGGAGGAGGGGTGAGACCTGGCCCCAAGGCTTATGTGCCTGCCACCTCCCTGCCCTGCCTCCGAAGAGGGGCGAGAAAGTGGACACAGCCCTCCAGGCTCCTCCTGTGCTGGGGGCGGGGGTGCCCCTCCCTCCATCCCCACCGCCCTCCCAGCGGTTCCTTCCTGTCTGCCAGTTGATGGTGTCCATCTCCCCAAAGGTTTCATTGAGGACGGGCGTTTGGAGCTGGATAAAAGGCTGGCAAGAAACACGGCTTCCTTCCAGACACTCGGTCCCTTCATCGGGAGGTGAGCCTGGGCGTCCCCCACACGCCCCCACACTACGAGCCGCTGGCAGGGCACAGCGGGTGCACAGGGGTGCACAGGGGTGCACAGGGGTCTGGGTGCAGCCAGGCTGCTGGGGGAGGGACCCAGCTCCTGACCCGACCGTGAGAAGCCCCCACACCAAAGGTCAGGCCCCGCTGGCTCTGTCTGGCGCTGCCACACTGTGGCTCAGAGACTCCACTCTGGCTGGGTTGTGGGCAGTGGGCTCCCGACCCCAGCCAGACACTGCTGGCCGCACCTTCCTGGGCCCTGTGTCCCATGTCTAAGTGCTCAGGACCACCCACCCACGAACCCTGCACCTTCCTGTGGCTTTCCTCCCCAGCACAGCCTGAGGCCTTTGGGGATCCCTTGGTGGAACAGAACACTTTCCGCCAGCAGGGGGCAGCATTGGGCTGGGCGTCAGGCTCTCCGCCACCAGCACCCCAGCCCCAGTGGAGAGGTCAGGGAGGGGAGAATCCCCAGAGGCTGCCCTGGGCCCTGAGCTCCAGGCCGACACCCCACATCTACATGTCCCCCTGCTGCACGGCGGGCAGAGGGCCCAGCAGCTCACACCGCCACGGGTTCCCACCCAGGGGCCCACACACCCGGGCACTGCCTCCTCCCCGTCCCCCACCCCGTCCGCCCGGCCCCGACCAGGCTGTGCAGGGTCGTGCCCCGGATGGTCCAGCAGCCTTCCTGGGCAGGGGTCAGGGCACAGGGACTTGTGGGGCCCTCAGCGTGTCCAGAAAAGCTGCCTGTCCTGTCCCTTGCCCTTTGCTGCTCACAGCTCTGTGGCCTCTGGTCGCCTCCCTCACTGCCTGGGTCCAAGGATGAAGGTCAAAGCCTCCTTGTTCAGCTTGTGGCCCTCCCTCTGCTGCCCCAGGCTGGTGCCCCCAGCTTCTCCAGACCCAGGGCCTGGTCCATCCTGCTGCCTCTCAGGCCAGCTTCTGAGTTGGGGTGGGGCCATGCCCCACACTGTCCCTTCCCTGCTGGGACCATGGGGCTCTGTCTGGCTGGGCACCCAGCCTGTCCGCAGCATGGCACGGTGAGGATGCCGGCCCCTGCTCTCCAAGGGCCCATCCACCCCAGCGTCTCTGGAAGGAAGTGTGGGGGAGGGCACACCCCAGCTGTGTGCGGCCCCCCACAGGCCTTCCTGCACCTTGGGACTGTGCTGTCAGACCCCTGTGAGATGTGTTCTCATTCCCATTTTATAGACAGCAACAATGAGGCCCAGAGAGACCCAGTGACATGGCTGGGATCCTACAGCTCATGGGAGGCTGGACCCCAGCGCCCACGGTTCTCCCACTGTGCCCATTCCCGAGTCTGGACTCAGACTGGGCCCTGAGAGCTCGTCAGATGTGCAGAGTCCCTGGCCCACCCTGCCCCCACCCCCTGGCCCTCCTGAACCTGGTGCACGAGCCCTGCAAGGGACCGTCTGAGACGCCCTGTCCTGGAAAGTCTAGGCCCGAGGTCAACAAGGCCCGCGGGCCCCTGGCTGTCTGTGAGTAAAGCCGTATGGGCAGCCGGCCGTGGTCGGCGCCAGGCTCCCCAACACGCAGCGGGGCTGGGTCATGTCCCCAGAGGCAGGGACTATGTGGCCAGCAAAGCCCACGTGTTTGCTGTGTGTCCCTTTATGGGGAGTGTTTGCTGACCCTAGCTGATCAGCCGATGGCCTCATGGGCATCCCCTTCAAGGAGAGCCGCTGGGTAGCCCTGCAGGGACGTGTCCCCTCCTGTCCCCACCTGTGCCCTCCTGTCCCCTCATGGTCACACGCTCCTGCAGCAGCCCCATCCTGGGGTCTTCCTGGATTCAGCCCCCTGCTCTTCCCATCGCCTCCCCTGGGCTGCTCCCTCTTGCCAGGACCCTCTTCCTAGCCGTCTCCCCTGCAAGGCCATGGGCTGCAGGGGCAGGGTCCACGGGAGGAGGGCCATGCCCACCACCCCCACCGGTCTCCAGCGGTCTCGAGTCGCTGTGTGCCTGGGGGAGAAACATGACGTGAGGCAGGGCTGTGTGCACTGCAGATGCCGGCACCCTGTTCCCACGGTCATTTCGGGGCACGGCGGCTCTCCTGGCCTACCGCTGTCTCAGGAAAGGCCCCCTCACGCCTCCCTCCTAATCCTGTTAGTGACATGTGCTGGCCAGCCTCAGGGCAGGGGGTTAGGGTGGCCTGCACAGGGGCCGGTCTCCGAGTCCAGCCGGCCCGGTGTGACCCCTGTGTCCTCGGACACCTGGCTGGCTCAGGCTCCCTCCGTGGGATGCGGCAGCATTTCGGGCCATGAGCAGGGAGTGGTGAGGGTTAGGGCTGGTGTGTCTGCCCTGCTCTTCTCTGGGCCTGGAGGACAATGCCCCTGCAGATGGTAGAAGGGACGACAGAGACAAAGAACGTGCCCTGTGCCCCTCATCCCCCGAGTGGCTGTCTCCCCACGAAGGGCGTGGCCTGGAAGCAGACCCAGAGCAGGCCCGGGCTTCCAGGCAGAGGGCACTCCGGTCCAGCACAGTGCCTAGCAGTGACAGTGGAAGCCAGGCTTCCCAGGGTCCCAGTGCCCCCTGCTGTGCCCCCTGCTGTGCCCCCTGCTGCTGCTCACAGATGACGCCCCCCCCCCAGCTGGGGGACACTGCTGGCGTCAGCATTTAAGGGTCACCTGCTCACTGATGCCCTCCTAGTCCTCTGGTCACAGGCCCATTCCCCTTAGGCTTCAGCTCTGGACACCGCAGAGCTGCTTTGTTTAGGCCGAGGGAACCCGGGTCACTCCCCCAGTCCCCCAGCTGCCTCGTACCGTGTGGGTGTTCCCTCCCGACTCTGCTCACGTGCATGTCTGTGTGCTCCCAGCTCCCTTGGGGTGCCAGCAGTGCTGGACCCCACCAGCGGCTCCCTGCGGCTGGAGGACGTGCCGGCGGCCAGAGGGGCAGGCTTGCTCACGCCCTGGACCGTGCGAGGCTGCGGTAAGGGCGAGCCCGCGGACAGGCCCTGGGCTGGCTGGTCGGGTGGCCGGGGAGGTCCGCTGGGGACCCCCTCCACTGCCTGATGCTCTGGTGCGTTCCTATGGGTTAGAGAGATCCTTTTCTACGTGGAGAGCGTCCACGCATCAGTATTAAAGTTTTCTGGAGGCTTTCGGGACCCAGCTGCGTGCCGTGTGCTCTTGCCACGCTTCTGTCGTGACCAACACCTGCTTCGTCGAGGGTCCACTAAGGGCCCCGCTCCCGGGCCGCCGCCTCTGAGCATCCGCGGGCCCAGGTTTCTCTGCCTTTCCTTTTGCCTCTGAAGGGTGTTGTCCTGGGTTTCAGATGAGGAGACTGGCTGGGGACCACGGGGCTGGTGCAGAGCCGGGGTGCAGGGGTGCGTGGGGCGGTGCCCTGCCTGGAGCGCTGAGTGGCCTGGGTGGGCTGGGGGGTGCTCCTGGCACAGCGGTTGGGGACGCATGTAGAAAGCAGCCTGTTGGGGGAGGAGGGGTCCGTGCCATTCCCATCTCGTGGTCAGTCTCCCCCACCTCCCCTGCCCGGGAGACTCCCAGCCTATGGAGTTGGCGCTGGGGAGCCTCACGCCCGGCCCTTCGTCTCCCCATCTCCTGAGGCCCCAGTAGCCTTCGCAGCCCACTAATTCACTTGTTTGTTCCTCTCTCTGCTCTTCCAACTTGTGCCACTGAGCACCTGCTGTGCCCGACACCAGCCTGAGATCTGGCCCTGCCCTGGAGGCACCTGCTTCTAGCGGGGGCGTGCGTTGGGAGACGCTCGAGTGAGGGCACACAGCATGGCAGGTTCTGAGCAATAAGTGACAAGGATGAGTGACCGGCTTCCCCGCAGAGATTTCCATCCTGTTTCCAGTCCTAGAAAGTGTGGCCCAGAGAGGGGCAGTGAGGGGTCCAGGGACACCCAGGGAGGAGCCGGCATTAGGGTTTGGACGCAGGTGTCAGCACACCGCCCACCCTTGCTGCCCGTCTGGAAGGTTGGCTGAGCGGGGGGGTGGCTGGCTGTTGTGAGGGTCAAGGGTGATTCCTAGTGACCTGGGGCTGACTGCCTCCTGGCCAAGATCCTGCAAGGGGGTCAGGCTCTGGCGTTCCCTCCAGGGGGGCAGCCCGCTCCTTCACCCCCAGCCCCGTCCACCATGCCCGCAGGGCCAAGCAGCAGGAGTGGCTTCCTCCTCTTGGGAGGGGCATCCACGGTGGGGGCCGTGGTCCCCAGAGACCTCCTGAGAGGCCCCGGCAGGAACAAGCTCTACAGTCCCTGCACCGAGGTTGGGGTGAGGACCCAGGAGGCTCTGGCTTTGGTGGCTTCAGGGGACAGTGGGGATGGCCCCCGGGCCTGACCGCACCTCCACACCTCCACCCTGGCTGCCAGGAACCTGGCGCAGCTGTGTGTTCCTGAAAGCTGGGGGGGCACAGGTGGCCCTTTCTCTCGACTGTCAAATGGGGTGACGAGAAGCTCAGAGTCGAGGCAGAAAGCCCGTGACCCTGAGGACGGCCGCTGCGGGGCTCTGAACTTCCACTGCCACTGGTTGGCAGCACCCCGTCCCCCCGGCCCTTCTGAGGGTACCCCCCCGACTCGCGCTCCCTGCGCAGTGTCTGCCTGCATGGGGGGTCAGCATCGGCGGGGGGGGCAGGCAGCCCTGCCTGGAGCCATGGGGAGGGGCGTGGGAGCAGAGAAGGGGACCCTCTCCGCATCCCAGTGGGAAAACCATCCGGCACCGGCTGCAAGGACTCCCACCACCAAGGTGTGAGCTTCCCCACGGACTCATTCGGGGGCAGCGGTCAGGGGCTCGCCTGGGCTCCAGGGCAAGGCCAGGCCTTCCTTCAGAGCAGCCCCTCTCTGCAGGCGCCCCTCTACTAGGCGAGGGGCCAGGTTGAGTTAGAGGGCCCCGGGCCACCTGCCATGGGGCCTCGGGGTCCCCAGGGCTCCCACCCACACCTGCCGTGCCTTCCAGAGAGAGGAGTCAGGCAGAGCTGTCCCTGCTCCGGGACACATCCGTGAACAGCCCTCCTGGAGCCTCTGAGTCTGGTCTGGGAGGAGCTGTCGGCCAGGGGCCCTGGCCGCTTCCACCAGCGGAACCCAGGCTGTCCAGGAAAGCCTGCCCCTCGCCCTGGCCCCGCCTCCAGGCTGCCTCTCCAGGGGGCAGGGAGCACGGGGGAAGACAGGTGGAGGCTCACCCCAACTTCCCGCTCCCTCCCACGTCGCTCCTTACACTGACCGTGTTGCAGGCCTGTTTCTCTGTGCACAGACTGAAATTCTCCCGCAGGATCTCTTTACCCTGAGGCTACAGGCTGCCCCCAAGACTCATTTGAAATCTGAGCTGCCTGCGTCTGGAGTAGCTGAGAGCAGGATCTCAGGTAGCCGGAGACCAAGCAGCGAGCACACAAGCACACCAGAGCGCATGTGCCGGGCTTGCGTGTGACACCTCCTCCAGGAAGCCTCCCAGACGACACTTGGGCTGCGCCAAGTCCTACTGCTCCCCCAGTCATAGCTTGTGGGCCGTGAACACTTGACGGTCTGAGACCACGTTATCTGGTGGAACCCTCTGGAAGGAGGAGAGTGTTCTAGATTCTGAGAGATCCCGTATGGTAGCCATCGGCCACATTGGCTGTCTAGCTGGGATACGGGGCCAGTGTGGCCGAAGCATGGCATGTTGGGTTTTAGTTCCTTTTCACTTAAGTGTAAATGGCACATGTGGTGGCCGGTGGCCCGGGCCGGAGACTGGGAGACGTCAGCTCCCAGGCCAGTGGTGCTCCCTCCCAGGGCATGGTGTCCTGTCAGCTCCCTTCCGGCTTCGGGCCTGATTCCCCGAGCCGAGCCTCACAACTGGGGACACGCTTGTCGTGACACACCTGCTGTGGGGACAACCCGCTTTCTCCCGGGTCACGGCTCAGAGCTCAGGGCCACGGAGCCCGTGTCTGCCTGGTGACCAGGGGATGCTGATGCGATGTGGCCCTCCCTGGAACTGCGAGCCTGCTGGGTGCCTGCAGGATGGTCGGGCCTGGGGGTCCCGAGCACCTTCTCTGCCTCCAGCTTCTCCCAGTGGCCACAAAACAAAAGCAAGAGAGGATATTTCCTTCTTGAAGGAACTTGAGCTCAGAAGAGACTTCAAGCCGTTCTCCCCAGCGGGTCTCCATTCCCTGTGGAGGCCAGCAGGGAGGGAAGGGGGACCCCATGCTCAGCACACATTAGATGGCCTGAGCCCCTGCTTCTCCCCTGCTTCGTGCTTCAGAGTTTTCTCAATGCTGTGCAAATGCCCTGGGGCTGGTTTCGCTGTAGTCCACAGCCACTCCATCCATGGAAAGCTGGGCCACTCTGCTCTCTCTGGAGCAGGAGAACAGTCTGGGGGACGACTTTCTCTCTGTACCCTGGCCAGTGATGGCAATGGTCATCCAAGAGGCACCAGGAGAGCCTAAGCCCTGGGAGTGAGCCTGCACGCCCTCCTCTGCCTGCTCCCACCAGGCACAGACCCAGAAGACAGAAGGCGGGCCGAGGAGGGAGCAGCGGCCACCCCTCTGACCATGGAGTCGCCCTAGAGTCAGCCACCCGGGAGCCAGGAGCACCAACGGTGTGCAGAGCCTGAGCCGGAGCCCCCCACTGCCCTCAGGGACCGCCTGCCCTGGGCGGGGAGGTGGAGGTTCCCGTGCTCATTCTCCAGAGCAAGCCCAGACATCTCAGGGATGCCTGGGGACCGACCAGCTGAGACCCCGATTACAGCAGCAGCGGCTGCCCTCCGCCCCACACATGCTCGGTCATCTCGCTGCTGGGGAGGCCAGCGTGTTCCCGCCGAGACGCTGAAGGGCTGGCAATGTGTCCCAGGTTCCCCAGGGCAGGCGGGATGAGCCAAGGTCTGTGTGCATGGCTCCCGCTGTCTGCAGACTCGGGCATGCATCCCGGGAGAGTGTGGCTGAAGTTCAGGCAGCGGAGCCCCAAGCAGAGGCGGAGTCGTCTCAGCAGCCAGCTGCCTCCCCCTGCCCCAGGCTGCAGGGGCAGTCCCTGGGGGCCGTGCTGGGAGTCGGGCACCTGCCCTCCTGTGGGCCGAGGGCTGAGGCCACTCAGCTGCCCCTTCTCTGTGGCTCCCGCAGGTCAGCGCTCTGGGCACCTTGCCAACATCCCCTGGAAGTCCCCAAGCTCTCTCAAGTCCCTGCAGGTGTGTCCTGCCCCCACCCTGTCAGGCTGATGACAGCTGTGTCCCCGGTAGGCCTGCCTGGGTGGGGCTGGGAGTTACCCTCGCCCCCCTGAGGCTGAGCAGAGAGGCTGAGTGGGGGGCTTCTGGGGGCGTCCCTCAGGGAAGTGTGGCACAACCTGCCCTCTGGGGCTCAGGGCTTTGGGGCAGCCATGGGGGCAGCACTGTGGGCCCCCCCCCCAGGAATCGAGCCTCAGGCCTTCCCTGCAGCTGGACCAGGAGAAGCCGGAGCAGGGGCTGGTGCTTCTGCGGCAGCAGGCGGAGCTGGAGGTCTGGGAGACGCAGAAGGCCCTGGACCAGCTGCTCTTCAAGCACCAGCTGGAGGTCAGTTGGCCCGAGGACTCGAGGGGTCTCCATGGGCATGCCCCACTCCCTGCCAGGGGGCAGTGCCACCCCGCCTGCCCCCGCCCCGAGCCCGGGGCCCCCCCAGATGGATTCGGCTCTGTGGCTGCATGCGGGCCACCTGCCTTTGTGGAAGGGCAAGGACACTGTAGCCACAGTGTCACCTGAACCGCGGGCCCGCAATGCCCGGAAGAGGACAGCATGGCTGCCTGCCAGAGGCCAGCTCCGTGGGCCACACACAGACGCTCAGTTTAAAGCAGAAGCAGGATGATTCGGCCCACTACTAAGCCAGGGGCTCCTGGCTGAGGGCACTGATGACCGCCTGAGCCACTGTCCCAGGCGTGTTGGCACTCACCCGAGTCTGGGCCTCTGCTGAGGGACTTGTGAGCTGATGATGTGTGCAGGACACGCAGCCCTGCAGGTCTGCAGGGGGGCCAGGGGCCCCACATCTCCAAACCAGCTCTGCCCAGCCCCCTGCGCTCGCTGGTCCAGGTGGTACAGATGCCCCCCCCCGCCCTGGGAGTGACATCTGGGATCTCCTTGGATGTGACCAACCTTCTCTGTGGCTTTGGTTGGGGACTATTTGGATGTACTCACAGTACAGTTGGGGAGGCGTTCCCAAGAGGGTGCCCGAGCCCGGGGGCATGTGTGCAAACACGTGCACACATGTGCCTGTGCGTGCGGGTACCATACACACGCACCCCGGTGCCGGCTCTCTCCTTCCCTGGCTGCGGCTGGGGCACAGGGCTGTGGTTCCCCGGCTGTCTGAGCCCCAGCTCTGGCCTTACTCTGTGTCTGCTCGGCACCTGCCGCCTTCCCCCAGCCTGCCACATCCAGCCCTGTCTGGAGGGAAGGGGGGTGCTTGTCAGCCCCACGCGGAGGACAGACGAAGGAGCCTCTGAGGTCGGGCCTCCACGACACACTCTGCCTTCCTATTCTTGCAGCATCTGATGGAGAAACACTCCCCCCACGCCAGACCAGACCCGGCTTTGGCTTCTGCTTTGGAGCAGGAGCGGCCACGGGTGTGTGGAGTCCTGGAGCCCACAACCTCTCCGAGCACCGAGACTGCCAGCCCAAGGTGGGGCCCCGGGTGGAGCTGGCCACAGCCTCCTGACGTAGCAGAGGTCGGGCCGGCTGGGTGGGACGGGTGCAGGCGGCTGGTGCCGTCTCCAGCGCTTTCCCCCCACAGATCACAACCAGCCAGGGGCAGAGACGCTGCCACACCCTCCCAGGGTCCCCAGGAAGGACAGCAGAGTCAGGAGGACAAGTCCACTTCTGCAGGTGAGAGTCCTCGAAACATGCACGCAGCAGGTGCCTGACCCCGCGCCCGGGGCAGGCAGAGGGGCCAGTTTCAGACATGCATCCCCTCCGTCCACCGGAGGGCTCTCCCGGGGCTTCCCCTTCCCTTTCCCGGGCGACACCTGCCTTAGACAGTTCAGGACCTCCACGAGTCTCCTTTATTGTTGGAAACACTCTGTCCCCTCCGAAGGTGTCTGCACACGCCCATTTCCCATGCTGGCTCTGGCTGGTGTAGACGGGTTTCTGTCTCTGGCTTCACTCTGCCTGGACGTCCATTCGCTTGGACCGTGCCGGTGACACAGTCCCTTTGCTTTCGTAAAGCCTAAGGACAGACTCCTTTCATCTTTGCCGAACGTAGACGTCCAGGTGGATGTTCTTCCTCCCGGCTGACACGCTGCCTGGTCCTCTAGTTGCCCTGTTGGCAACGAGAAAGCTGGGGTCAGGCTTTCTGGGGTCAGGCTCTTCTCCCACGCAGGAGGCGCCTTTCATCTCCGGCTGCCTCTCCCGCTTTCTCTTCGTTATGGGCTATGACGGGTTCGGGTGAAGCTTCTCTGTCTCTTGTGCTTGGGGCGTGTTGTGAACTTGTACCTGCAGGTGTGCTGTACTCATTTTGTTTCGGAATGTCCGGCCACACTCACTCCCGTGTCCTCACCTCGCCTCCACTCACCTAGGTGTTTCGCCACCTTCGGTTCTTTCTATGTGCTTGCTTTCTTCTTTTTTTTCTTCTGTGTTGCCTTCCGGAGAGTTCCGACTGCTGTGCCTTCAAGTTCATCCCTCCTTTCCTCTGCGGCGTCCGATCTGTCACTAATCCCACTCAGCGTCTTTTTCTTCTCATGCATTTGGGCTTCGTCTCTAAAGGTTCCATCTGGGCACTTTTATATCATCCCTGATTCTACTTGACTCTTTAAACATAGGGAATGCAGTTATAAATGCTTCTAAAGTCCTTCTCTGGCTCATTCCACCATCTAGTTCGGTCTCAGCTGATGGAGCACTCTCGTTATGGGCCGTGCTTTCTTGCTTCTTCACATGCCTGCTGGACACTTTGCATTTTGCCCTGTTGGGAGCTACAGTTGTGTGCTGCCACACAAGGTGGTGAGCTTTGTTCAGGAATGCAGTCCCTTGGACGTTGTCGCATCCTTCCAGGTGTTGCCATGATAATTGCCAGGAGGCTGTGAGGCAGGGCTCAGTTTGCGACCAAGGCAGAACCTTCCGTGAACTCTGCCCCAAGACCCCTAGATCATGAGGTTCTCCAGTCTGGCTAGTGAAGACATGTGCAGTCTAGGCCTTCTGCTCCTTCCCGTGCTTCTCTCCCCAGCATGGGTAACTTCCTCATATGGTTTCCACCGAAAGCTCATGGGAAACACTCCAAATCTCCAGGTTCTCTCTGCGTGGCTCTCTCCTCTCTGGTCCTTCTTTCATGAGTTTTAGCTGCCTGGGTCTCTCCAGATTTCCAGCTCCATCTCCTCTCCTCGTGAGGTCTGCAAGGCTCTGCCTCAGTTTCCCCTCCATACACTGCAGCCTAGAAACATTCTCAAGGCAGTAAGCTGTGACAGTCAGGGGTCTCACCCGTTTTCTGTCTCTCAGAGATCACTCGTGCTTTATTGCCTGATGTCCGGTGTCTGGAAAATTGTTCTTTCGTATGTGTGTGTGAACATTTATGTATGTGTACGTGCATATACTTATGTCACTTTTTTGTTTTATTGCATTTTAAAGTATATTTAGTGGGACGATAGATCACAATCCTATCCCTTTTGCTCTCTTGGTGGGAAACACAAGTCCTCAAACGAACATTTTAAAACTATAGAGTCCTTTCTGCATCCCAGCCAGCACCGAGGGACAGCGAGCAGTGCTCGGGGCCAAGAGCCGCTCAGGCTCAGATTTGAGCTCTGTCACCCACCTGCTTGGTGCTGGACCTCAGATGGGTCACTCTGTCTTGGGGCCTCAGTGTCTCCCTGTGGAAGTGAAGCTGCAGGACTAAGTCCTCCCTGAGGCTCCTCTACCTTGGGGCCGGTCTTTTGTACATCAGTGGGTTCACACACTACCTCACATTGGGACAAAGAGATGGTTAAATTCTCCTGGTGTGAAGCTGTGTGTGTGTGGGGGGGTACTAAACTACCCCAGACATCCTACTTGAGAGGCCCTCCTGGAGAACAGGGCCCTGGAACCCCTGCACGACCCAAACACCCTGTGTTTTCTGTCCTCAGAGCCCAGACAGGAAGTGAGAGCAGACCAAGCTCCCTCCCAGCGGCCCCTGGCCAGGCCCGACCCTCGGGTCAGCCGCACCCACCAGGTACAGGAAGCTGTGTGCTGGGGAGGGGTTCAGGGGAGGCACTGGCAGCAGCTTTTTTTTTTTTTTTTTCTGAAAGAGAAAGTGGGAGAGAGCATGCGCGAGCGGGGGGGGGGGGGGGGGTGGGGGGGGGAGAGGGGCAGAGGGGGTTGGGAGAAACAGGCTCCCTGCTGAGCAAGGAGCCCCATGTGGGGCTGGACCCCAGGATGCTGGGATCACGACCTGGGATCACGATCCCAGCGAGAGCAGACGCTTCAGTAAGCCCCCCAGGGGCCCCTGGCAGCAGCTTGTAGACTCAGATCCTCCCGCTGACTTCCTGGAGCCATCAGGCGCTGAGGCCCACCTCACCTAGAGCCTGCACCCAGGGTGTCTCCTCTGCAGATTCTGGGCTGGGGGAGGCAGCCCCCAGCAACCAGCATCACCCACCCTCCCAACTGACATCCACCCAGGCCCCGTCCTCGTGCCTGCGGCGGTAGGTGAGAGCAGGCATTTCGACATAGTGCTTCAGGCAGGGCTGGTCCCCACTTTCAGGCAGCACATTTCAGGGCAGGTGGCCCAGTCTTTCCCTGACCCTCTTGGGCACAAAGAGTGCGCAGCCTGGATCAGGGCTGGGGATGAGCCCAAGATGATGAGGATCCCGCCCTGCCCTTGGGCGCTCACAGTCGGGAAGGGGTTACTCCGCTTCAGGAAAGGAGGCACGATAGGGCGCGGGGGGTTGGGGGTTGGGAGGAGTGAGGCGGCAGTCCGGGAGGGCTTCTTGGAGGCGGTGCCCTCCCCTGGGCGGGGCAACGCTCCCACCCAGCGAGGCTGGTCCCGGAGTGGCCTGCTCGGTCTGCCCCACCACAGCGGAGCCTGGCGGGGCCCTGGAAAGCCAACGTCGCGGGAAGCCCCGGCCACTTCACGCTCCAGATGCTTGAGCTGAGCCTGCGGGAGGAGGAGCTGCGAGCGCAGCACCAGACCGCGCTGCTGCGCCTGCGCGAGAAAGCGCTGGAGGAAAGGATGCGCGCTGAGCTGGCCTGGTTGGAGCAGCAGCGAGGGTGAGCGCATGCGCAGTCCCTCCCCCACCCGCTCGGGCCCGCCCCCCGACGCCGGGCCCCGCCCCCGAGCCGGGGGCGGACCCCGTGGCTGGGGTGCAAGACTGCGCCAGTCCCAGTCGTGAGGGTGTTCGCGGGAGGTTAGCGAAGCCCGTGAGGCACCGGGAACAAACGCCCGACCCCGCGCGCGGTGCCGCCTTCCCCGGGAGCCGCGGCCGGTCCTGCCGTCTAGTCGAGCGGCGCTCGCGGCTGCGGACGGCGTTCGGACACGCGGCCCGTCCGGAGAACCTTCCTGCGCCCTCCTACGCCGCCGCCCGCAGGGGCGCGCCCGGCTCCGCACACCCCTGCAGCCGGCGGCCGGGCCTCGAGCCGCCTCCCGCCGTGCGCCCTCACCCCGCGCTGGCAGGGAGACGCCTGCAGAGTAGATGCCTGCGGGTGGGCCGTGTCCATGAGGACCGACGCCCCGGTACCGCGTCCGTGAGGACGGATGCTCTGAATCCGCTGTCCGCTGGCCAGGCCATGTCCGTGACGACGGACGCACCGATACCGACGCATGTTCCCTCTCTGGCTTCCGAAAAGTACACCCCAGTGAAGGGCTTCCCAGGCTGTGGGTCCATGACGTGCCCCTCCCCAAAGGACCCTCTGGGCGGCTGGAGCTCCAGGGTGCAAGGCGTTGCCCTCCCTGCATCCGTCAAGCCTGAAAGTGGTCATGAAGCATAGGTGGGAAGAGTGACAGCTTGGGCTGGGCCCCCAGGTCTCCTGGGTTCCCCCAGCCCGTCAGAGCCGTGGCAGGGGCCATCCCGGGTCCACCTGGCTGGCCAGGGCTGGCCGTGTCTGCAGTTTTCCACATCCGCTTGCTGGATGCGAGGTGGGCAGCGGGTCCTGCCTCCTCCCTCAGGTGTCTGGGCCGCGAGGGGAGCGCCGCGGTGCTGGCAGTCTTGGCAGAGAGGCAGAAGCAGGCCCTCAGCAGCCTTGAGCAGGAGCAGGTAAGGGCCAGCTCAGCCCCCAGGGGTGGGTGGGCAGCCGGCACCAACTCGGTCCTGCCACCCTCCGGGCTGGCTCGCGAGCACTCTGCACCACCCGTGATAGGTCCCCGCCATCAGCACCCTCCTGGGGAGCTCTGGACCCTGTGGTGTGAGGGGAGCGTCCAGGGCCCAGAGAGGGCAGCGTGGCCTCCGTCCTGCCCCCTGTGGCCTCCTGCAGCCTCGCCAACGGGAGAATGACAGCTGTGTCTGCTGCGGGGGCTACAGGGGCCTTAGCACGGCCGGCACCACCCAGGGGGGATTGTGCATGACCGCAGAGGGGCTCACTAGCTGCTCCGAGCCCAGTGTCCCGGGGCCACTCTGTGGTGGGACCAGTGTTAGCCCCCCTTATGCAGATGGAGAAACTGAGGCTCAGTGTAGGGGGCTTGTCTTGCTCAGGGACCCGCAGAGGGGCGGTGAGGGGTGATGCTAGGTTGACAGAAACCCTCCCCCCAGATAGCCTGTAAGGGCCAGAATTCCAGGCAGAGGGGCCAACGGGAGGAGACCTAGACAGATAAATGCAGGGCACAGACACCATGACCGTGAGCTGTGAAGGCAGCTTAGAAGGGGCTCGAGTTATGACATGGCGATGCAGTGGTGAACCAGGCAGTCTGAGCCCCTGACTACTGGGGCTTGAGCAAGGGGCCCAGCTCTTGGGAACCTTGAGAAGGAACATAGCTCTTCTAACCTATAAAAGCTGCCACCACCTGGGGAGGGTGTGCAGAGACCAAGCACGTGCTCTGGGCAAGGTGGCTCTGCCGAACGGCGTCCCTCCACCTGCGGACAGTGTAATGAAGGGACAAGTCCAGGGGGCAGGGGCAGTGCCCAGAACCTGGAGAGAGGGAGGGCTATGTGGGGGAGGGCAGAAGTGCAGCCAGCCTGTCCCGACCCATGTTGGGGGGCCCAGGGAACAACACCCTACCTTTCCTCCTGCCTCCTGCCAAGCCTCCTGTTTGCCAAACCCAAGGGTGGCCAACATGCTGAGCAGGATGAGGAATGCACCTGGAGGGGCTCAGGGAAGGCCCCTCTGGAGCCAGGTTGCCCCCCAGACTCCCCCTTCCCCGCTCATCAATCTAATCCTGTGGGTCTCTCTCTGTGCGCGGCTGGGGTTTTGCTGACTTCTCCTCTGGCTGGTTCAGAGAGAAATCCGGTGCCTGCAGAATGCTCACCGGTTCTCGCACGAGGAGAGGAAGCTGCTTCTGCAGCACCAGAGGGACATCCTGTCCCTGCGGACGGCCGTGGCACAGCTGCAGCAGGAGCTCGAGGCCCGGACCGGGCTGCCTCAGGTGGGCGCACTCCCCAGGCTGGACGCTTGTCACCTGCCACCCGGTTGCTCTGGGGGACAGTGCAGGAGCCCCGTCATACACCTCGACCCAGAGCGGGGAGGGCCTGGGAGAGGTCTAATGGGACAGCAGGAGGCAGTTGCCTCCTGCGGGGACCAAGGAGGTTTCCTGGATACCACTGCCCTGGTCAGGCTCTCCAGGGGGAGCCAGACTCCCCCCCACACCATAGTAGGGGAAGGTGCTCCAGGCTCAGGGGTGGGGGTGAGAAGCCCAGTGGGAAGGAGGGGGTTAGACTAGAGCTGGGGATGGGACTGGGGCTGGTGGCGGCTGAGGCAAGAAGGAAGGGTGGCCTGGGCTCCTAGGGGGACAGCCCCTTGGGGAATGCCAAGCAGCAAAGGTGTCCTTGCTCCAACTCCCCGTCCCCACCAGCTGTCGCATGGAGGGGGTCGTGTGGACACTAAGCGGGGCAGCCGTCCCCAGCCTCAGTGTATCCTCCGTTGAGATGGGGATGCTGACGGCCTCACCTGGCAGGGTGAGGATGGGAAGGACTGGGTTCTGCGGGGTGAGCAGCGGGTGGTGTGTGCCCTGCCCTAGGCCGGCCTGCAGGACAGGTGATCTGGGACTGCCCGTTGCCAGAGCGTGGCCTTGAGTGTGGGCACGGTGACCCGGGGCAGCCTCGGAATCCCAGGATTCCAAGGAATCCCAGCCCTGGGCTTTACGTGTGCACCTGCCTGGGGGCAGTTGGCTCCGATGTGGGCAGCTGGGAGGTTAGAGCCGCCTGTCTCCGCCGGCGAGAGCATCAGCTTCAGCACCGCAGCGCGGGCAGCCAGCGGCCCCGCACACGCAGCCTGCCCCCTGCATTGCCTGAGAGCAGGTGACACAGGTGTGTTTCACACCGCTCTCCGGGGCTGTTTCTCAGAGGTCTGGCCACAAAGTCAAGACCGCTCAGATGGAGGGGCCGGCACAGGGCTCCCTGTGCCCGTCAACACCACGTAGGCCTGGCGACCCCACCAGCCCCAGCCCCCGGAGAAGCTCCGAGAGCCCACGCGCCCAACTGTGAGTTGTCAGCGGCACTCCTGGTCTCCGCGCTCACCATTAAAGCCTTTCCTGTGCCGAGTGGCCCCGGTGCTCATGGCTGCTGGGCCCTGCACGTCTCAGCCCTGCTGGTGGGGAGGGGGCGGCCCTGGGGACCCCGAGGGGACCCTGCTTCAGCTGGCTGGCCCATGGGGATGTGGGCAGAGGCCAGCGCGGCCCTGGGGTCCGGTGGGAGGAACACAGCAGAGGAGCACAGCGCTGGCTCACTCCTAGCTGGGATGCTGGCTAGAGTGTGGCCCTGGGGTGCCCTCCCTTCTCTGAGCCTGGCTCCTCATCTGCGAAAGGGGACAGGGCTGCCACTATCCCTTGGCTATGTGGGGTGCAGGGAGACAAAATAACTAGACAGGCTTTGCTGGGGGGCAGCAGGTGGCCCCTGTGTGCCCCCCTAGCAGCCAGGAGCCTCCTCCAAGGCTGGCTCAGGGCTTTCCTACCAGCTGTGACGGCTGGGCCTTCTCTCACAGGCCTGGCCACGTGGCTGCTGGCCTCGTTTTGCGGCAAAAGGGCCTCTCCTGGCCGATGAGAGGGGCGCTGCCCTGAGAGGGTAGAGGGGGGAGTCCAATGACCAGGACCCCGACCCAGAGCCCTGTGGGAGAGAGCGAGCTGCTTTTCCCATCACGACTGTCCTACATCCCTTCCCTTCTGCCTTAATAAAATGGCCCCAGGGCTGTCGGCCCACCAGCCAGACTCTAACCCCAGCAAGCTGGGGGAGAGGACACAGGAGGCAGCCCCTACCCCGGGAAGGGCTCGCCGCCCCCACCAGGAGCGGCCTTCACAGGGACCCCCGCCTGCCTGCCTCCAGCGGCCCTCTGCCCACGTGGCAGGACCCTTTGCCTGCCTCCTCCGCGCAAGGGGGTCCTGGCCCGCTCAGCTGCCCGGCCACAAGCCCCGCTTGCCCTCCCCCTGAGAGGGCTTTGCAAATAAATCTCAGCGTGGACTGATCTACCCTTCACGTTGCCTTCGATGGCCAGGCCCGGGGATCTCAAAAGACGCTTCCAGGCCCACTGTACCCTCTGGGTCCCAGGGAGCCGGGCTGGGAAGGCTGGGTGGGTGGGGCTGTGTGCACAGGCTGTGGGTAGGCCTGAGTACTGCGGGGACCAGCCCTCCTCCGAGGGGGCGAGGCCTCCCTTGATTTCTCATGACACCAGCGAGGCACTAGTCACCATCGGAAAGTTAGGGAACAGAGAAGCTGTGTACCCGGAAGGAAAAATCTCAAATTTCTCATAACCACTCCCTCCCTCACTGAGAGAGACCTTTGATTTTTTGCGGGAGGTCAGGCCACGTGGAGAACAGGAACTTCTTTTCTTGGCTCCAGCAAGAGGAGCTCAGCGGGGCTGGGGCTGGGTGAGGGCCCAGGTGCACCCTTGAGCTAGGGCCCCCGGGGCCACTCCCTGCGCTGCTCAGCGCCAGCCCCACCCCCCCCACCCCACCCCCCGCTCCTGGCCTGAGACCCTGGGTGTGACGAGGGGGTGGGCAGGATGATAAGCCTTTAAAGGGCAAGGGGGCTCCCATTCCAGGTTATTTAGCCGGTCCCGTCCCCAAGGCAGTGCTGAGGGGTGGGTGATGGGCTCAGGCGCAGCCCCCTTGCTCTGTGCTCAGCGTCCTTGCTCCTGGGGCCGGGCAGGGGCTTGCGTCCAGGACACCCCAGAGTGGACAGCTGCCTCCCAGGCCTTGTCCCAGAGAAGTCAGAGCTCCAGTCCCTGAGCGGTCCCCTCCTTCAAGGCCCAAGATTACAGGCTTTAGGATGGCCCTGGGACCCCACTCCCTGTTCACGCCCCCGATGTGGGTGTGACCCCACTGCGGGGAGACGCTGGCCAGGGGAGGCAGCAAGCTGTACCTGGTTGTAGTGTGCGCCTCGGGAGAGAGGGAGGAGAAACAAGGCAGGCTGAGCCTGAGAGAGAGGCAGCTGTGGCCCAGCCGGGCTCCCCACCTTTGCGCCAGGCCCTTGCCCCCAGCCGCCTCCTTGAGGCTGCGAGGATGGGGGAGGGGGGCTCTTGATGTCCGTCCATGTGCCCCGAGCACGGCAGCGGGTCTGAATGTGTGGCATCTGGGCCTCCCAGAGCACAGGGGAGCCCAGTGGCCGGTCTCCCCTGTGCTGGGGACAGATGCCTCCCTCCCATCACGCCGCAGAACCATGGCTATGCCCTGTTAGCCCCCAGCCATGGCCCCATCTGGGGGCAACGGCCTGGTGGGCAGGGCCCAGGCCCTGTCTTCCCTCACCCGTGTGCTGACCACTCAGCCACTGTCCACAACTGTGCCCTGGACACATGCCGTCCTGCTTGTGGAGTGTCCCGGTCAGGACTCGTCACCTGGGGAGGGCACAGCCCTGACAGGCAGTCACAGACCCTCTACACTCACTGCCTTGTAGCCTTCCCACTGGGCAGGAGGACGGGACACACCCTGAGGCCACTTCAGCTGTGGACAGTCACCGACCGCTTCCAAGACCTGTGTGGGGAGAGGACATGCCTGTGGCCAGTGGCTGGCCCGACGCTGGGGGCCCACTGGTAGAGAGCCAGATCCCTGTGGACCAAGGTAACCAGATAAGGCAGCAGCGGCCGAGGACTAACGGTCACTCTGTCCAGGGGGCCCTGGCCACTTGGGGCAGCACCAGACAGACCTGCATCCTGGCGAGCCTTGCCCGAGCTGTGCGACAGGGCTGTCCTCCACCTCCCTCTGGGTGCAGGGGGCCTGCTGGCAGGAGGGTCCCCTGCACACACCTCCACCACCATTTCCGGGCAGGGGGGAGGGCGAGGGGTGATTCTCCCTGTCCTCAGTCTCCCCCTCTATAAGAGGGGAGGCCAGGTCAAGGGTGGGCCCATTTTTTGAGGCTGATTGTTCCATGTGGCTTCAGAATTCCTGGACACCGTGCCGTCCACACCCTGCGTTCCGCACCCATCGGTGCTCAGGGTCCCTTTGCTCACAGGAGACCCCCTGCCCAACCCCCGCCCTTTGTCATCGATGGAGAGGACGCAGCCTCTGACGGAATGCCGTGGGCAGAAACTCCAGGGCCAGCACTCCCTGGGCGGAAGGAGTCCCTGCAGCCCCCCGGAAGCCAGCGTGAGTCGAGGCTTGGCCCTGCACCCTCTGTGGGTAGGGTGGGGGCCTGGCCTTGCTTGGTCGGGCTCTACTGTGTGGCTTTGGATGGGACGGGTCACCCCGTCCACCAGATGAGGGCGTGGATGTTTGGGGCCTATTTGGCCCTTCCCAGGTGGATTCGTCCATTGAGGGGGTGTTTGGAGCCTGGGGGGGGGGGGTATCTGGTAAGTGGGGATCTCCAGGGTCGTCTTTAAGGGGGCAGTCTTTGTTCATTCCCATAGTCACAGGAGCGTGCTGGGGGGATCCACCGCTGAGCGGCCAGCACCGATGCCATGCCGTGGGGGCGGTCTCTCTCCAACATGCTCCCAGCAGGTGGCTGAAGGCAGCATAAGCCCGGCAGGGTCGGAACCAGAGCTGGATTTTGCCGACAGCCCCAAGGAGGAGCCCCACCAGATGGAAAGCCGGGCGTCAGGGGGACAGAGGTGTGCGGTTTGCAGGGCTGCCTTGGGCCGGCGGGACTCTCAGGCAGGAGTCGGGACCCGGGGCATGGAGATGCCTGTCCTCTCCTCCAGAGAACCTCATTCCCTCCGGGCACCCCTCGTCCTGGCCTGGGCCCCCTGGCCACCCCCAGCCCTCCCCATCCTGTCCGGAGCCTGACCCCCTCTGTGGAAACAAAGACGTCCACTGGCGAATCAGCCCCAGGTCCAGTGGTAGGGGCAGTAGGAGGGGCCCTTCTGGGGAACACGTGCCTCTGAGCTTCTCAGACGGCAACACCCCCAGAGACCTGACGCTGCAGGGACAGGCCAGAACCCGTAAACACAGGGCCCCTTGCCCCCACCCGGGGAGTCCTGTGCCCTGGCGGTCCCTTCCTATTGGGGCAGATGCCTGGCAGGCCGGCTGTCAAGTTCACGGGGTAGTTGAAGGTCCCGCAGAGGCCCTGAGCCATGAGGAGGAGGCTGGGGGGATGGGACCTTCTCCGGGGAGCCCCCGGGACACCCCCAAAACTGTGCCTGCAGGATGGAGACCTGTTGGCAGGAGGACCCCCACGACCCCTTCTCTCGGCCGGAAGCCACCCCGTGGACTGCTGCTCCAGGTGACCCCCCCACAAAGGCCCCACCTTGCACAAGGGACAAGGAATCCCCACTTCAGGGTCGTCCAAGACCAGCTTCTCAGTCAGAGCCAGGTTTCTCCCAGAGCCCCACAAGGGAGCCCTGCCTGCCCCCACCCTCCGGACACGGACCCTTGTAGGGCAGGCGAGGGAGACCCCTGTCCAGAGCGTCTGGGCCTCAAGGAAGCCCGCCAGCGCGGGTGCAGCCTCCCCGCCTTGCACACAGCAGCTCCCAGGCCAGCTCCCAGGGTCTCCCAGGCCAGACCCGCCCAGACGTGACTCCCTCCCGTGCGGGTGGGCAGAGAGTGGGGGGCTCAGCCACGCGGGCGCTGTGGACATTTCTTCTGCCTGTCAGGGTGTTTCTGGTTTTGGGCCACTGGCTTGGGGCCCGTGGCTTGTGGGCTGCGGCCCGCATAAGCATAAGGACTGTGGGCCTCACCCCCAAACGCCCCTCTCTCTGCAGCTCCTGCGCCCTCCAGCCCGCGTGCGGGCAGCCCCCTGGGGCTGGGCCCCAAGTCCGAGTCTGAGTCAGCTCCCTGGACCTGTGCCGGGTCCCGTGCCTCCTCCTCCCTGAGCGGGCTGTCTTGCTGTTCTCTCCAGGAGTTTCAGAAGGCGTCCGCCATGCTGGTGCAGCTTTCCGAGAGCTCCGTCTCCCTCTCGGACTGGGAAGCTGGGGACCCCACTGATGCAGACCCTGGCTGGTCTAGGGAGCTCTCACCTCAAGACTCCTGGGGGGTCCACCGGGGCGGGGAGCCGGTGGCCTGGGAGAGGCTGGAGGGCAACAGGACCGGTCCCCAGGGCGGCTCCCCCATGGACACAGGGGGTCCAGAGCCCAGGGGAGGCCTCGTGCAGGTGGGCCGGCTGCTGCCTCTCCCGGATGCCCCTTCTGGGAGGTCAAGGTCAGAGCTGTCAGAGGCACCCAGCGAGGTCTGGGATGAGGAGAACCTGCTGGGGCCAGGCCCTGGTGCTGACCCAGGCTCAGGGCGCCACTCCCCTGCAGGAGGCTCAGCTTACCTGGAAGGTGACAGGGCGCCCTGCTCTGTACCTCCTTCCCTGGGCCTTGGGAAGGGGCAGGAAGCTTCCAGAACCAGCGGGAGCCTGGTCAGTGGATTAAATACAGAAAGAGGCAAACAGGTGTCACCGGAGGCTGCCTTCCCACCACTCCCATCCACAGCCTCTCCCTCCCGTGACTTAGACCTGCCCCTTTCCTCTCCCTCCGGGTCCCTGGCATCCGAAGGGGTGGAGTTTGGTGAAGCGGGAGACACTGGGGCTCTACAAGCCTCGGCTGGCTGCCCAGAGGGGCCTGGGGGCACTGACCTGAGTCTGTCCAACCACAGGAAACCTCAACAGGCCTGGTCTGAGCCTGAGGTCCCCGTGAGTCCGCAGGCTCCTCCTGGAGACCCTGGTGGTCTGGTAGCCCAGACACCCAAGGGCTGGGCACCTGGGCATAGGGGGAGGGGACACTCCCCTGCCCCAGAGGAAGCCTGCCCTACCCTGGCCAGCGGGGTCTTGCCCGAGATCCTGTCCCCTGTGGACGATGTGCTGTCCTATGGCAGTGCTGACCTTCCGTCCTCCACCCACAGGGACACCAGCCTCCCTCCTTGGCCTCCCACCCTCCCAGCAGAGCGTGAGGGGGCCAGCCTGCACTCGGGAGACTTCCCTCCCCCACCTGAAGACACCATGTCTCCTGGGGGCTCACCGGGCCCCCCCAGGGAGGATGCCTCCATTAGAACTGGGGAGTTGCCCTCCTTGTCTGAGGAGGTCCTGCCTGAGCCACTGTTTCCGGGGCCCCAAGAGTCAGGGCTCTGCCTGGGGGCGGGTAGACAGGGTGGAAGCCTTGGGGAAAAATTGGGCGAATCGTGTTCTGATGGGGGAGCTGAGGCTGTGGGCAGCCAGTGGTCTGAGCCAGTTTGCTGCCTAGGGTCCCCCTTGTGGGGGGGGGATGGTGGTGCCGTGGGGGAGCTCCCAAGGCTGCCAGCGCAGCCCCCAACCCCATCCAGAGTGGCCTTCATGGCCAGGGAGGGTCTGCCCATGTTGTTGTCAGCCGGAGGTACGGGGCCGTCTGGCACCGGGCACAGTGACCCGGATCCTGCTTTGGGCGCGGGCTCCCACGCAGATGTACCTGGTGGGGAGAGAGCCGAGGTGGTGGACTTGGTGTCCAGCCAGCTCACCAGAAGGATCCTGTGCGACACGCTTGCTGTGCTCTCGGAGCTGGCCCAGCCGGCCGCCCGCTGACGGAGAAGCAGCTGTGTCCCCACAGCTGACCCGGCATGTCCCCAAGACTGATGAGACTCCTGAGGAGACAGGGCAGGGCCCGCGGTGACACACACCTGTGACATTGCTTTGTCACTGTGCCCATGCGTGCCCGTGTGTGTGGGAGGCTCCGGAAGCCTGGACCACTGAGGGCAGAGCCGCCGTTCAGAATAGCCACCTGCCGTCGGCCGTGCAGGTGATCCTCTGACGCTGGGCGGGGGACTGGGCACTGGCGTGACATCCCGTGCAGTGGGCTTTGTTCTTCCGGGCTTTGGGTCCACGGCTTCCATCCGGCCCCAAAAGGGTCACTGCTGCACAGTTCAAGAGGCGGGAAGCTGAAAGGTTGTGCGGGGCGTGTCCGAAGGCTGGCTGACCCAGGACAGATGCGGAAGTCACGGATTCGAGAGAGAACATTCTGGAGGAGCCGGGAAGGGGAGCAGCTCTGAGGTGGAACCAGGCGCCAGCCCAAGCTGACCGCCCGCCAGCACGGAGAGCCTTCCGCAAAGGCCACGGGAGAGAGCACCGTTCTGGGGATGTGGGAAGCCCGGGTGGAGGTGGGCAGGGGGCACGTCTGTGCGGGCTCACTCCCTCAGCTCTGTGGCCCTGGGAGGCCCAGACCTGCATGTAGGCCAGCCCAGCTGTGCGGATTAGAGAAGTAGCCCACTCAAGGGCCAAAGGTCACGGGCCAAAGTTTGGCCTGTTCTCTGGGGATAGATGGGCCCAGGCCTACGTGAGTGCTCAGGACACCTTCTGGAAGACACAAGAGCCCGTTCCCTGGTGGCCATCCAGCATGGAATGAGCCCTCGGGGACACCGGCAGTCTTCGGGGTAAGGGCGGGGTGCTGACCCCTCAGGCCTTGGCTCCTTCCATCCAGGGCCTCACACTTCCCAGCTTTCGGAGAGGAACTCAGCCCCTCGACAGCATTTATGGACCCCTGGGAAGACCCAGACCTTCGTGACTTGTAGTTTAGGTAGGACACGTCTCCACGCCTGGCAGAGCCCCGAGGTCGGCCTGTGCCCTCCACCTTCTGGCTCCGGCAAGCTGCTTCCTCCAGGCAGCCCTCCACCAGGCCCCAGCTTAGGGGCAGCCGCGTGTCTGGGCCGGCTGCTGGCCAGACCCACCTTTGTCACAGGCTGGCTCGTCCTGGCTTGGGGCTCGGGGAGGCACAGCTAAGACACCTCACGCGGGGGCACCTGGGTGGCTCAGTGGGTTAAAGCCTCTGCCTTCAGCTCAGGTCATGATCCCAGGGTCCTGGGATCGAGCCCCGCATCGGGCTCTCTGCTCAGAGGGAGCCTGCTTCCTCCCCTCTCTCTCTGCCTGTCTCTCTGCCTACTTGTGATCTCTCTCTGTCAAATACATGAAAAATCTTTAAAAAAAAAAAAAAAAAAAAAGACACCTCACGCGCTTCTGCTTTCGCCCGGGAGAGGCTTGGACTGGGGTGGGGGTGTTCGCGCTCTGTAGACACGTTTCCAAACGGCTTCTGAGCTACAGCTTTTTTATTGATTTCCTTGTAGTTTTCTGAACAAATTAGTCTGTAATTTTTTATTTTTCTCTATTTATTGCTGACCCTTTTGGATTTACGAGGCTGTGTGAGAGGAATTATGTATCTCACACACACGTTTGGCTACCATGGTAATAAATCTCTTGTGTCAAAACCCTGCAGATTTGCCCCCTTTCTGGCGGCCGTGGGTGGGGTGGCTGCGCTCCCAACTGGACCCTCCTGAGCAACCTTCCCCGGTGCCGGTGGCCCCGCACCCACGACGGCCCTGCGCTCTGCGGGAACTTTGTCCAGCTCAGCCCCGGGGAAGGTGTCTGACGCCCTCAGTCTCCCCCGGCCCCGCGAATGCAGAGCGCGGCTCTGGCGTTCGGGTCCATGGAGCCGGCAAAATTCCACACCGAGACTGTGGCCGCCAGGGCCTCACGCCTTGGCTCCAATCCCTGACAATCTCTTGGGCCGATAAATCCTGATACCAGCCTCCAGAGAAGTCATTTTCTTTCATAGAAAATGATTATTTCTCAGTTAAAGCCCACATTTAATTTTCCAGTGATCTGTCTCTTTCAGCTGTCCTGCTTTGCCGTCCCCTTCTGCGTAAAATGCCCCCGGGAGGCACCTTCAGCACTTCAAACCCCAAATCACCAGACCAGCTTTATAGGGCCTTTTGATCCCTTACCCTGAGTGGCCGACACAGCCGTTCCTTTAAAACACAGCCGGGAGGGGCGCCTGGGTGGCTCAGTGGGTTAGGCCTCTGCCTTCAGCTCAGGTCATGATTCCAGGGTCCTGGGATCGAGTCCCGCATCGGGCTCTCTGCTCAGCGGGGAGCCTGCTTCCCCCTCTCTCTCTGCCTACTTGTGATCTCTGTCTGTCAAATAAATAAATAATATCTTAAAAAAAAAAAAAAAAACCCACCACCGAAGGCCAGGAGGGCAGGTATGGGGCAGCGGCAGCTATGCACCCCCAGGGGAACACAGCATTGCCCATCTGGATGGTGCCATCCTGTGCCCAGGGCACGTAGCCCCCCAGAGTCTGCCTGGGCCATGTTCTCCAACTGTCAGCTGAGCGCCGGAGCAAATCCAGCTGAGATCAGACCTGTCCGTGCCCAGTCCCCAGGCAGCATCCGGGCCCCAGAAGAAGGTCTGCAAGTCCCCATGGCCTACCCTCTGCCAGGCATCGATGCCAAGCTGCTCCCCACCATTTGTCCCCTAGCACAGGCTGTCCCATGTCCCCGTGAGCGCAGCTGGGAGCAGGTGGTAGACTTTGCAAAATGTGCCGACAGGTTTGGCACACAAGGACAGGATCACAGGCACACGTGCAGCTCCCCTGCACCCGTGGCCCTCCCTCCGGCGGCCGCATCCACCCAGGCCGTAAGATAACCCAGCGGGGCTGCTGTGACGCTCAGAGCCCATCCTAAATGCTGCTCTCCACCTCTTCCTGGGGGTGTGGCAGGGACCCTGTCCCCACACGTCCACAGTCCAGGCCCTCCCTCCTCAAGGTATCCTTGTGAGGACACACGGGACTGAACCCGCCCCCCCCCACCCCAGCCAGGCTCCTTTCCTGGCATGTGGCATTGGTCTGGAATAGTCGTCCTTCTAGAAGGTTTCTGAGGAATGGACGGTGTTCCCGAGCAGCTCCGTGGGGACACCAAACACCAGCTGGACGGCAGGGCCCGCTCCAGAGCCCGGGCTACAGTTGGATCCCTCCCTCGGCCCCATGCAGAGCCTGCCCTGTCTGTGGGGCACAGAAAAGGCTCAGCGGCTCTGCCCTCCGGGGCTCGTGCCCATCCAGCCGCACAGGCTAGCGTGGCTCAGCCCTGGGAGCAGGGAAGGAGCTGCGCCTTTGCCAGCCCCTCCTGAGCCTCAGGGTGCCCAGGTTGGAGACCGCTCCGTCGAATTTGTGCCATGTGCCCTGAACTACAGTACCTGGGCCCCTGAGCCTCAGTTTCCCCCTCTGTAAACAGAAACACCATCCCTCACCTTATCTGCTCCACAGTGCGGGCCTCCCCACCGTTGGATGCCTGTGGTCGCAGCGCGTCGTCCTGTCGGAGGGTCAGACAATCACCCTGGGCTGCGCATGTTCCTTCCTTAGCAGCACAGTCACCGGGGCCCACGCTCCTGTGGAGGGCAGCGCCTCTCTCAGGGCAGGGCGGTGCCAGGGTGGGGGCGTGGGGCTTGGAGCAGGGCCTGGAAGGCCAACAGGAGCAGCAATGCTGCCGGTTTCTCGGATTCTAAGATGCACCCCCCACACCTCGTTTCGATGCTTCTGAGCTTGGCTGCACTCCACACTCAACGTGTGCATTTCCAGGTGCAGCGTCTCCGGGCTGGGTGAAGCGGGTGCCACAGCTGGCTCGATGTCACCCAGCCTGTATGGGGTGAAGTGTCACCCGCCCATGCGGACTGGCCGCCAGCGGGGCTCACAGGGTCAGCGGCACGAGCCTGCCTTGTCCCCGCGTGGCGTGTGACCCCCTGCCCCCTGCCTGATGAATCTGAGGGAAAGGAATCCCCACAGCAGGAAGGGGGGTTTGGCCAGTGCTCTCTGGGACTGGGGCTGACGGAGCAGGTGCTGGCCGCCTGCTGGCCAAGGAGGGAACAGGAAAACCCCAAGGCTGTTTGGTGGGGCCAGCACGTACCTCACTGCCCCAGAGTGCTGCCCTAGAGCACCCTGCTCTGGCTCCCTCGCCACCTGGACAGGGACACGCAGGCCCCGGGGTAGAGCAGTGACAGTGGGATTTGCACCTGCGGAAGAGAGGGGCACCGTCCCTCCAGGCGGCTCTCGGTGTCTCCCCAGAATTCCTATGTTGAACATTAACCCCTCAGTGTGCTGGTGCTGGGAAGCAGCTTCGGGAGGTGGTGGGGGTTTGATGGGGTCATGTGAGAAGAGGCCCCAGAGAGCTCTCTCTCCCTCCGTTCACAGGGGCACCCAGAGGAAAGGCCCCAGGAGGACGCAGCAGGAAGGCGGCCAGGAGTTCACAAACCCAGGAGTGGGCCTCACGGGAAGCTGACCCGTGGACCCCTATCTGGAATGTCCAGCCTCCTGAACTGTGGGAAACGAATGTCTCGTTCAGGAAATGCCTGGTCTGAGCGGGCCAAAACAGCATCCTAGGTCAAATTCCTCCTGGGAGTGGGGTGCAGGCGTGCATGGCGGCCTGCAGGAGCCCGGCCAGCCTGTCTTTGCCAGCCTGATGACCAGCCTCCTGGTCTGTTTGCGCCACTGTCGTCTTGTGGCTTCGTGGCCGTGCCTCCCAGGTGAAGGTCTAACTGGTCATAGGTGAACAGGGCAGAGGCAGGGGGCATGGGAGGCCCAGAAGAGGCTGAGCTCCACCCCGAGGGCAGCAGGGGCTCCCATGGGCCCCAGCAGAGGAGGAGGGACCCATGGAAGCACAAGAGGCAGACAGGGGCTCCCTTAGGACGTCGGCGCAGCCCCCTCTGTGGAGAGGGGCTGAGCTGAGGAGATTCAGGGGTGTAGGGACTGGGTGCCTCAGTGGCTGGCTTTCGCCTTCCCTTTCCCTCCCTGGGTTCCACTAAGCACACCCTGGCTCTCCCCAACCTGTTCCCTACTGGGCGGGGCTCTCCCTCCTGCCGGCAGCCCTCCTACCCGCTCCCAGATCTTCACTCCCCTTCCCAGAAGGTCTCCTGGGAA
This sequence comes from Enhydra lutris kenyoni, assembly GCF_002288905.1. Classification (NCBI taxonomy): domain Eukaryota; kingdom Metazoa; phylum Chordata; class Mammalia; order Carnivora; family Mustelidae; genus Enhydra; species Enhydra lutris. Next base: position 37,131,635 of record NW_019154097.1, read on the forward strand.
GAGCCATCGATCAGGTCCTCATGGATTGCTCCTTCTCTCCTTCGGCCTTTCCATAAACCGTCCCCTCTGTCCTCCTGGCCTCCTGTGGTGACCTGCACCAGCCCTACCTACCCTCGGAGCCCCACACCCCCAGAGCCCACCGGTGGCCTGGCACCTCCCTCAGATGCGGAAACAAGCTCAGGCTTCCACCTCACCCCGACTCCGCCCCCCACGTTCTTCACCGGTCCGCAGCTCAGTCCGCAGCTACTTCCTCCTTCCAGCTGCTCAGGCCAAAACCCTGTAGGAGGACATGACCTGTCTGTCTACATCTGGGTTTGATTCACCATGTGTTTTACCTTCAAGATGTTCCCAAAGTCCGACCCCATCACTGGCACTGCCATGCGCCACCATGAGTCCCACCATCCCTTGGAGGGCTGTGATGGCCCGCCACGGGCTTCCTGCTTCCCCTTGCCCCTCCTATATGGCAGCCAGAAGAGCAGACCCACATCCCTACTCAAAATCCTCTGATGGCCACATGACTTTCAGAGCTGGGGCCCTCATCTATAGTCCAGCTAGTAAGGGCCCACCCAGAGCTCCTCTCCGCTGGTTCTCTGGTTCCCTCCCTTCCCTGGCTCACTCTGCTCCAGCTGTTCTTCCAACATGCTTGGTCCTTCTACCTCAGGGCCTTTGCACATGCCCTCCCTCTGCCTGGGCTGCAGAAGAGCCAAGAGGCCTGAAGCATAAGGCTCTGACCAGGCCAGTGACTGCCACTGACTCACGTCTGCTCTGTGACCCACTTCCTCTCTTCTCTGTTTCAGTCCCACAGTCCAGAGAAAATGTGGATATGCATAACAGTTACAAATAACAATTAAAAACCAGGTCTCCTGTTGAAGTAAGCAAAAAGGCATAGTGATAGGAGTTGAGGAGTCGATAGGTCGTCAGGGAACTGGAGTGAGCAAGGTCGTACCAAGCATCTGCAGGTCAGGCTCTATATGCCGAAAACTGGACAAACAGCCACTGGGCAAAGAACCCATGAAGGGACCTAAAGCAGACACAGAACGTTGAAAATACAGTGTGGAAGGCTGAACCACGGGCCCGGATCCCGGGAAGCGAGGACCGAGCACCATGCCCGCCAGGTCCTGCACGCCACAGCCGTAGACAGAAAAGTCTCTAAACCGACCAGGGGGAAAACGGTCAGCAGTGGCCCCCGCCCAGAGAAGACTCCTAAGGCACCTGGACCAGACCCTGCAGGGCTGTGCTGCCCCCAGCCCCTTCCCTCCTGTGCGTGAGTCCTTCCTGCTCAGTGAAGCTGCCACCTGGTCTGGGTCTCTCCTTCCCCCAGTGCGCTCAGACACGGATGTGGGGGATGCCCACTGGGCGCTGGGGACTTCTCTGGGGGCTCATTAGGGGTGTCAGGGAGGCCGAGCAGTACCGTGACAAAGGCACTTTCTCCTTTCTTCTCCTTTCCTTTCTCGGGCCATCTCTGCCCTACAAACGTTGCTGTGGCGCGCAGGAGCACCACAGGAATCCGTCAGCCCGCATGCCCGCCGTTCTGAAGGCTCGGAGGACGGGCTTGGTGGACCCAGACTGTGCAAATCGTCCTGTTCCCCGAGCAGGAACTGCTGGCTCTGTCCAGGGTCAGGGGCTCGGAGTCTGTTCGATGGGAAGGGGCGCCCCCTCCCGGCACCTGAGGGTTCCTGGCCAAGGCTGCTCATTGCGGGCTTCCAAAGTAGAAGGGACACGGGGACCCGACGGGCGACCCGACCCAGCGGACGGCTGGCGGCAGTCCCGAGTGAGCAGTGTGCGGAGCGGAGCCATCTCCTCTCCCCGACCTCGCTTTCTCTCCTCCCTGCTTTCCCCTGCATCCCTTTGACCCTGAGTTTTTCCCTGAGATCTGCACCAGGCGACAGGCGGGGGCTTCTCTGGGGCCACAGATGACACCTGTGGCTCGTTCTGGCCCACGGTCCCACCTCCAGCCACCAGCGGGGCAAAGGCTTGTCACACCCCTGCTGCAGGAGGCCTTTTGCTCCTGTAATTAGCATCGGTAAGTCTCTGGGTAGCTGAGAGGAGATGTGAATGGGGCGAATGGGGGATCCCCAATTTGCCTTCTCTGGGAAAGCCTGGCTGCTGCAGAGGGAGGTCCCAGATCGGAGCACACAGCCCAGGCTCTCATCTGGAGCTCTAAGTCAGGACAGAACCCCACCTGCCTGCCGAGGCAGTGGTCGGCCTCTCCCTCCGGGGAGCCCAGCAGGCCATGCCCCTGAGGACCTGGTGGGGATAGGCCGACCGCACACAGGCCAGCTCTAGCGCTGAAACAGGAGAAGGAGGGCACGGGGAACCAAGGGCTCATGGGCACCGAGCGGCTACAACCCCGACAGGCCTCACCCCTGCCCCTGGCCGCAGAGGTAGGAGGAGACATCCCGTTCAGGCCCCACTCAAGACGCAGAGAATCACGGGGGCCCTCAGGAAGTCCTTATTCTGTGGGAAACACGCCGTCCACAGTTCACTCTCCCCTGGTAGGCATCATCACAACCGACCCTCAGAAAGAAGCGTCTGACAGCCTTCTGCCCCTGTGCTGGCCCGAGGACCAACCAGAAAGTGGAGGAAACTGCCTTCCGGGGGACGAGAAACCGACACCATTCGGCACTCAGACCTGGTCTGTAAAAACAAACAAACAAACAAACAAGGCAAATGGTCTGGAGGTTCCTATTTATGTGGCGGCTCTCTTCGCCCTTCGGGGTAGCCCGGGCTTGTACAGGGCATGTATGAAGGACCCCGCCTTTCAGGCCGTGGTGCAACAGATCAGAACAAGGTGGGGACAGAAAAAGAAGTCAGATCTTGACCAAAGCAGTTGGGGAGCTGCTCCACCAAAGCACCCTCCCCCCCATACAGACCGGAGACTGAGCACCCTGTCATTCCTCTCTCCTCCCACTGCAGGAACAAGCGCCGGTTGAGGGAGGGACCCCTGGGCCGGTCTCCCACCCGTTCTCACTCCAGGGCTTGAAGCAAACAAAAAAGGCCACAAGAAAAGGTTCGGCTGATCTTGACGACTCTCGAGGTCCCTGTAGAAGCCAGCCGGGTCTTCCATCTTCCCGGGAGAGACAGTATGTTCCTCCCGAATTGGACCCTCTCTGCCTCTGAAAAGGATCGCCCGTGTGGGCAGCCAGGACTTACGGAGATAAGCCATGGACAACGGGAAACCCCGGCCCTCCTCGAAACCTCCGGCCTCCGTCTGAGCCCCCCTCAGATGGAGGGGGGGAGGCCCGAGAGCAGGAGCGGCAGGCTCCACACAAGGAAGAGGAGGAGGAGAGCCTCTAGAGGAGGCTGACACCCTTCCACGTCCCACTGGGAACCAGGCTGTCCCGATTGGGGGGGAGGGGTCCTATGCTTCTGAGGAAGGGAGATGGAGGACCAGACATGCCCCCTCGATGCGTCACTGAGCATTTCGAACACACATGCGATAGGCCTCTTTTTAGAAAAGTTCTGAGAGGCCCTGAGTAAACTATTAAACTTAACAATCTGGATCCTGATAATTACTAGGGACAGCTTACTCTTAAGGACACATTTGTCACCCATCTACATATATATATATTTTTATTTACTTGAGAGAGATCGAGAGAGAGAGCACAGAGAGGTGGAAGCAGGCTCTCCGCTGAGCGGGGAGCCCGACACGGGGCTCAATCTCAGGACCCCAGGATGGTGACCTGAGCTGAAGGCAGACACTTAACCACTGAGCCCTCCAGGCTCCCCTTGCTCAGGCTACCTCTGACATTAGGAAAAGTTACAAAGATCTCCTCGCGGACCCGAGGACAACCTCCTGAGGACGGCTACCACCATCTTCCACACTAGGTGAGGCACCTCGGGGAGCTCCCCCAGGAGACCCAACTTGCATGGCCCGCTCTGCTGCCCACGTCCTGTTAAGGGTCAGGAATATTCCCCCTCCATAGGAGATGAACCTCGAACAGATCTGAAGCTTCTTTTCAGGAAAAACGAAGCCCTTTCCTCGATGCCAGAAAAGTAATGACTATTAGTCTTTCTCGGTCATTCACAGCTTTAGGTGCTGTCTTGCTTCTCTTTGCCGCGGGATTACACGCAGCGCCTCCCTAGAGTGGGAACCTGTCAGAGGCCCTGGTTATGCTGCTCCTGCATTTCCTATACAGACTTATTTATTTATTTGGAGAGCACGGGCACCAGCTGGGGGAAGGGCGGAGGGAGAGAGTATCTCAAGCAGTCTCCCGAACTGCGGAGCCCACCACCCTGAGATCATGACCTGAGCCAAACTAAGAGTCAGATGCCCGACTGACTGAGCCCCTCCGGCGCCCCCGCTCCTTTCTTCTCATAGCTTCAGCCCTGTGGGCTACCTTGGCCTTGGGCCCACTGAACTCATCGGTTGGGCACCCACCAGCACCTGTATTTGGGAGCAGAAGGGCAGCCTTAAGCCCGTTAAGTGTGTGGTGGTGCGCAGCCCACACCCGTCTGCGCTCCGCACTGCTGGCGTGTGTGCGCCGTCCCCACCAGGCACCTGCAGGCTGACCGGCCAACTCAACGGAGTGGGCCAGGGCGCAGGCCAACCTGTCATTCCACTGGAGGGTCCATGCCCGCCGCTGCAGACTTGAGCGACTACTCCAGGCTCTCCAGGTCTGCGGTGGGGATCCCCTCATGCAGGGAACCCCCTCCTTGGGTCAACGTGTGGCTCTTGACAGCAAGGCCCCCGGCTGCCTCCAAGCACACGGCTCCCCGGGACCAAGGCGGAGCCCTCTGGTCACCACGGAAGCACGACACATCGGGGCACATCGGGGCAGACACGCGGGCCCGCGTTTCTCTGGCCGCGGGGACACAGAGCGCTGAGCCGCGGGTCCCGGGAAGCGAGGACCGGGCGCCTTGGCCCTACACAGGGAGGTCCCCAGGCCGGCCGGGGGGAGCGGTCGGCGGTCAGCGGCCCTGCCCGGGGGAGCCGGCGGCTCCCCTCCCGCAGCGCGCGCGGACCGGCGGCGGGGACGCGGCCCCGCAGCGCGGCCCAGACTGAGATGCCCCGGAAACCGAGCTCAGGGCAGCTCCAGGCGGGGCCCTTCGGGACTGAGTTTCCGGCCAGAAGACGGTGCGGTGAGGCCCGCACCTCGGACACGGAACCTTTTCAGTCGCTAAACCCGGCGACCCTGCAGGGGGCGGGGCCGGGGGCTGGGGGCGGGGCTGGGGGCGGGACCGGGCGCATGCTCGGGGGCGGGGCCGGGCGCGCGCGGCGCACGTGACGCCGGTAGCCAGGGTGAAAGGTCAGGCGCGCCGCGGCACTCCCAACATGGCGGCGGCCGAGGCGCCCGAGGCGGCTGCGGGGATGGCCCGCAGCTTGGGAGCCCCGGCCCCGGCGGGGTCGGCGGCGGCGGCGACCCGAACCCGGCGGTTGCCCCCGCTGCTCGTGCTGCTGGCGGCGGCGGCGGCGGGCCCCGGGGCGGGCGGCGCGGCGCGGCTGTACCGCGCGGGCGAGGACGCCGTGTGGGTGCTGGACAGCGGCAGCGTGCGCGGGGCCACGGCCAACAGCTCGGCCGCGTGGCTCGTGCAGTTCTACTCCTCGTGGTGCGGCCACTGCATCGGCTACGCGCCCACCTGGCGGGCCCTGGCCGGGGACGTGCGAGGTGAGGCGCGCCCTTGAACCCTCTCCCGCCGGCGGCGCGTACGGCGGGTGCTCGGAGCGAGTAGCCCTCCGGATGCGCCGGACGCCTGCGGGGGCCGCCCGCACCGGCCCCGGACCGCACGGTCTCGCCCCCCGCCGGGGGCCGGGCCCGGGGCTCCTCGCCGGCCCCGCACGGCTCAGCTGGGGCGCGGTGGGGGGCGTCCGCTGCACCCGCCCGCCAGCTGGCAGAGCTTTGAGGTGGAGCTCCCTGGCCCGGGAGTCGGAGCTGCTCTCCGCACGGGGAGGGCCGGCCGCGGTCCAGCTGGCGCTCGCTAACCTCTAATTACGCGTTTCCGTGGGCAGGAGCGGAGCAAATTGCTGCACTTTCTTCTGCGCTTTTGTTTCTGGGTCTGACGTCTTCCTCTGCTGTGATTTTTTTTCTCCATCACGGGACAGACTCATACACTACTTAAAAGCCTAAATAAGATTTTTGTGCAAAATCGTAAATGATTATCTGTTTATTTTATTTTAAGATTTTATTTGTTTATTTGACAGAGACAGATCACACGTAGGCAGAGAGAGAGAGAGGGAGGGAGGAAGGAAGGAAGGCTCCCTGCTGAGCAGAGAGCCCGAAGTGGGGCTCGATCCCAGGACCTGAGATCATGACCCAAATCGAAGGCAGAGGCTTAACCCACTGAGCCACCCAGGCGCCCCAGCAAATGATTATCTTTAAAATGTGTTCTCCTCTTACTTTGGAGTGTTGGGAGCCTTTTTTTTTTTTTTTTTGTACAGATTTTATTCACTCATTTTAGAGAGATCACAAGCAGGCAGAGAGGCCGGCAGACAGATAAGGAGAAGCAGGCTCCCCAATGAGCAGAGAGCCTGACCACGCGGGGCTTGATCCCAGGACCCTGAGATCATGACCCAAACCAAAGGCAGGCGCCCAACCGCCTGGCTCGGGGAGTCCCTGCGTGTTGGGATTCTTGATTCTGAAGGCTTTGTTCTCTGATCTCGTTTTCTTAAGCCGCCAGTGTTTGGACCCGAGGTCAGAGGCTAAGGAGGTGGACAGACTGCCCCTTAAAGGTTCTCTTAAAGCCTTTTCTCTGAGAACAAACAAGCATTTTAATAACAGAACTTTTCAGTTGTCACTTGGTTTTTAGTGGCAGAAGCGACATGTAAATTCAGATGCAAATGCGGGTATCTGTCTATGGCGAAACGTTTGTCACCTATTTTGTGCGTATTTTGATTCGCTCACTGGGCGGTTGAAACAAACGCTGGAGCCGGATTCGAACATTGCAGACTGTTCTGTGTTGAACCAGCGTGTAAGGGGCCATGGGGCTTGGACGGAAGGTTCCTTCTAGAAATGAGGGCGGTAAAAATCCATACCTAATGGGGTAATTAACTCAGCTGTTAGCCGAATACGGTTATCTTAACAGGATTGGACGCTGTCCAAGTCAGGCCTGTGGTGGAAGGGAGATGTGGCTGGAAGTGAAAAGCAGCTGTGGTCTGAGGGAGGGTGAGGACAGCTGCAGGAACACCTGGGCAGAGCCCTTGGCACTGGGGAGTGGCCCACTTGGGATCCCCAAAGAGAGGTCACCTGGGGACTTGTTAGAAAGACGAGGGCCCCAATCCAGGCCCAGCAGGATCCCTGCAGGATCACTGTTCTCAGGGACACCGGGCCTCGGGAGACACCTGCATGGTAAGGCTCATGGCCAAGAGCGCCAGGAATCACAGCACATGACCTCTTCCTCGTGGATGTCTGCCACACACAAGAATTCCTCAGGAAAGGAGCGCGCTAAGTCTAAGCCTTTGCTTCCCGCTTGATCTACCACAGGGTCCTTTTTGTGCCTAATTTCAGCCAACTCCCCATGGAATCACAGGGAAGAAGCACCCTTTCCCCACCCCTGGCCGCCCACAGGGGAGCAGATGCCCATTGTTCCCCATGTGAATGCAGGCTTTCCTCCCCCTGTCACCGCTTGGCCCCATCAGTCACTTGTGAATTCGGCTGTCCGGTCCCTGGGGCACACAGACCTTGCCCTGGGCCACCACAGGGGCCTCTCACCACCGCTCTTAAAATGGAGAGCACCCAGCCAGGTTTTTCCATCCACCACTCCTCCAGCCCCATCTCAAGGCTTCTGGAAAGTGGGATAGGCTTGGCTCCCCGGTGAGATTGCCTGGGGTCAGGGGAGCTCTGTCTCCCCTGCGTCCCTCCACCATTGCTGCCTCAGGGGCCTCTGCCATTTGCTCCGAAGCGACTAAGGGACAGGACGCAGGAGGGGTGGTCTGCAGGGGGTGGGGCTCCTCCCAGTTCCAGGAACAGCTGAGGGGGGCCTTTGTTTTTCTAAAAGAGAGGTTGAAGTTTAACACTTCACTGACATTTTCAAGGTTTTGAAATAAGTGTTTTTCCTTGTAAGAAGGCTTAACAAACAAAAGGTCTACTGTTGGGTGTTGCCAGTGTTTCTGTGGATCTGGCTTAGGCCTGTCAGTTCTAAATCCTTTGCAAAACAGAACCCTGCTGTGTTCCTGGAAATCACTTAGCCCTGAGCTCCGCTTGTGGTGCTGCCACCCACCGCTTTCCGCCCGGGAGCTGTCTCTGAACTAGCTCTAGGGACACTTGGTCATCCCGAAGAGTGTCCCTGTCAGGGTCAGGGTCACCGAGGCCTCAGCCTCTGTTCTTGTGGGTCTCGCATGTACTCCTGCCTTGCGGAAGCAGGCAGATTTTCTGTATCAGCCCTGGAGTCCTAGGTAAGGCTCAAAGGGGAGCCGGAGACTTGGCGGGCAGTCACAGCGCACGCCTCCTCTCCCTGCTCTGTGAGGGGTTGTTTGTTGGTGTCACCCATGTCCTGGATGGTGATGCCTGGAGGTCGTTCTCTTAGGGTCACACAGCTGAGTGACAGGCTCTGTGGCTCCGAGACCTATGGCTCCCTCTGCGTGGTGGCCATGAGGCAGGTGCTCATTCCTGCCCAGAGTCCACTCTGGCTTGCCCCCCTTGAGCTCCTCACCACGCAGTCTGGTCTTCCCACCCATGCTGGCCTGTTGGAGATGAGCTAGGACTGCTTGGTGTCCCCCATGGGCCCACATTCAAGCAGAGAGGGTGGAGAGTAGGGGTGGTGGCTGATGGGGGAGGGGTGACGACACCAGCAAGAGCGACTGGTCAGTGCACCTGCAGGGGTGTGCAAGGTGGGGAGCCGCAGGAGGCTTCCGGGAGTCTGCCTGGACCCTGGAGAGGGTGGACAGAAGGTGGGAGGCAGGCAGGGGGTGACATCCACCTGTTATGGCCCCAGGAAAGCTTGTTGTGCCCCCCACCCCTGGCCCAGGTAGCTGTGGTTAGCCCCGAGTGAGACACGCCCGTGAGACCCAGACTTGTGTGATGCCTGTGGCCAGAGGAGCACCACTTGGCATGCCAAGCTCAGTGATGTCAGGTGTGAGAACCGGGTCATCAGGGTGGGGGTAATGGGGGCTTTTCCTCTCTCTGGCCAGCATTGTGAGGCTTCAGCCATTTGCCAGGAGAGAGGCTCGCGGCCAGGACGGCAGTGTCCCATCGGGCTCTGGAACAGCCGCCCAGGACTGTGTGTGGAGCTCATTTCACCCCTGTGCTGGGGTGGGAGCGCCGCGGAGACCCTCCCTCTGCTGCCAGAGGACGCTTAGCAGAGTGTGCCCGGATTCCATCCACCTCTAGTAACTTCTGGATGGCTCAGGCTGGACTTGCCTGCTCACTACGTGGGCTTGATTTCTACCCAGACTTACATATGTTTCTTTCTTTTTTTTTTTTTAATGTAAGCTCCTTGCCCAGCGTGGAGCCCAGCACAGGGTTTGAACCCTGAGATCGTGACCCGAGCCGAGATCCCAAGTCGGACACTCAACTAAGCCAGCCAGGCGCCCCTACCCAGGCCTGTGTAGCTTAAACTTGCTCTTGAACTTGGAGCCTGTCCAAGAAGACCTTGTTGAAGCAGGAAAGGGCCTGCACAGGGGGAAAGAGTGTCCTCCGGTGGCTAGAACGTGCAAACCCCACCACCCTGGCTTCACCTGGAGGGAGGGCCCCCCCCCCACCCCGCCCCAGTGCCTTCCAGACAACCCTCCTCTTGCTCCCTCTCCAACCCCAGGGGGGAACGACTCCATACTGTGATCGTTTTCTAGGACAGATTGATGCTTGCCTGCAAATCAGAGTCACAAAGACGTTTTATTAGAACTTGGCAAGTAGTGGTACGAGGTTCAATCCTGTAAGTTAAGAATAGAGTTACTTGAAGAGTAAACTTGAAATAAATTTCAGTTTGCTGTTACACAGAAGCTTACGTCTTTGACAGATAGGTTTTCAGCCTGTGGTACTGAAAGTGGGCAGGCCTGAGAGCAGAGTGGAGCGTGGCTTGCAGACTCCTGTGGGTGCCCCTGGAGGCCGCAGGGCCTCCCAGCTGGTGCCCTCCCCCCGTCTGGTTGGGGTGGCCTGACATTTTGTCAACCAAGCGGTTTGCATTCAGTTTAGAGTGTTTCTGTCCTTTGTATGGTGGGGTCTAGACAGGTGGGAAAGGCAGGAGGTGGGGAGGGTATGAGTTGAATGAGGCAAGTACCCTGAAGCTAGACCTTTGAAATAGTTTGCATTTTACTTGATAAAATAGACTGACTCTTTTGTGTTTGCATGAATGCCTCCATCTGCCAGCGGAAACCGAAATTCTCCCTCTGCTGCTTTCCTCGCCAGCCTTCCCGCCCGCCAGCCTTCCCGCCAGCGCGAGCAGGCTTCCTTTCCCAGCCGGACAAAGGCCTGGTGAGGTGTCAGCCCGCCCCTCCGCTCAGCGGCCGGGTTCGGGCGGGCGGGCGGGCCGGTCAGCCGGCTGAGCTCTGCGGAGTGCTTGAGGACTGGTGTCCCGACAGCCTCTGTGCGCTGGCCCGTGGCACCGTCCTCGCCCCGTCCATGCTCCCGCGTGCTCCCTACGGAAGTAGAGTCTGATGTCTGCCCTGCGTCGGTCCTGCGTGTTGGAACTTGTCCTGAGTATGTTCTCTGTGGCCCTGGTAGGTGCGAGAAACCGTGAACAGGACCGCGCAGATCCGAGTGGAGCCTTGTGCCTCAGAGGAAGGGACAGTGAACAGAAACACAAAATGAGGCTAATGGAAGGTCATGAGTCCTAGGAGAGTAAACCGGAAGATCACGTGGGCACTAGGTGGCGGGGGAAGGCGTCGGGTGGCGTGTGACACTCAGAACATGAGGGGCGCACCACAGCCGGTGTGCCACGGCCCCGAGACGGGCAGGACCACGGGCATCCGAGGACTGCAAGGGGCCACCACGGCTGTCCGGTGGCGAACCGGGGGAGGTTCCGGTGTGTCAGGCAGCCAGCGGGACCTGTGGCTCCAGGCTTGTAGGCTGGACAGACTGCAGGAAGGAGGAACAGCTTTAAGTAGGCGGTTATATGATCTGGTGTCTCGGCTTAAAAATGCGGCTGGCCCTGGAGAACCGAGGGCCAGGAGTGACTGGGGCGGGGTGAGCCTGCCCTACCAGCGCCGGCCGCCTCCAGGGGGCACTGACAGACCTGGGGCAGCAGATTCTGGCGGAAGAACCGCGGGGGTGGGGACACTTGTCTTTCCGCTGCAGGCAGGGTCTTGGAGTTGACCCTTTGTAGTTTGTGGACAGGAAGAAGGACTGTGTTGTAGGCAGTGTTGTGTTTTTGGATCCATGAGTTTTGGTCAAAGCTCACCAAGTGGGACGTCTTCCCTCTGGGGAGCACAGCAGGCTTGGGGATTTCCCGCGTGTATTTCAAGGGCCTACCCCATGTCCCTGCCCTGGGCCACTTTCCACACTGGGCTAGTTTTCTTTTCTTTTTCTTTCTTTCTTTCTTTCTTTCTTTCTTTTTTTTAAAGTTTATTTATTTATTTGACAGACCGAGATCACAAGTAGGCAGAGAGGCAGGCAGACAGTGAGAGGGAAGCAGGCTCCGCTCTGAGCAGCCCAGTGCGGGGCTTGATCCCAGGAACCTGAGATCATGACCTGAGCCGCAGGCAGAGGCTTTAACCCACTGAGCCACCCAGGTGCCTCTGGGCTAGTTTTCTTCTATATCCTGCCGTTATGAAACATTATTTGAAACCTGGAACTATGAAAAAAGAGGGCTGGCGTGTCCTCTCCATGTCATCGAGCCTCGTGTCACGGTCTCCCCTTGGGGCTAGTTTTCCAAGGGACGTTCCAGTGTTGGACACGGCGTGCTCACTCTTGGTTAAGGGCTCTGACTCACCCACCTCATCTGATGGAGGAACAGAGTCCTGTCCGGTGGAAAGGGGAACCCAGCAGTTGGGGGCTTCCTGCCCTGCTGGGCGTTAGCCTGCTGTGTCTCAGAGCCGGCAGTTCCTGGCAGGCCCGGTGCTCCGTCCACGTGCCCCTGACCCGCTCCTTCAGCGCTCAGTCTGGGAGCACCTTGGGTGCCCATTTGTCCTGTGTTTGTACGAGTCATGCCTCTGTTTGGAAATTGGGCCCTGACACTCGCTGCGCATGGATGCAGGGTCTGGAGCCCTCACACTGGCAAAGTTACCAAGTGTCTGGTTTCCCAGAGGCGGCAGAGGGGGGCCTCCTGGGCGCGAAGTTTCTTCGGAGCCCCCGTGGGGCTCTTGGGCAGCAGTCGGCATCCCGAGCGCCTGCACTCTGTGGGTGATGCCGCACCTCTGGCCCTTTCACCGCGGGATGAGGACAAGCAGTGGTTGAAATCCAGGGAAACCGAGGTTTTCTTTTATCTTTTTCATTTTTAAGCCATCAGCAGTTGTGCCCTATTTCAAAAGGCAGGGTCCACCTCCTGGGTGCCTGGGAAATTTGGAGGACTTCGGAGGCTGAAAAGCCGAGAGTTGGTGACTGTAGTCTGGGCCACCTCTAGTTGCCCCATGGCCGCATCTGCAGCCCAGACCTTGCACATCCCCCGAGCCCAGCAGCTCCGACTCCTCCTCGCCTGGGAAGGCAGGCGGCGCCCCTGAGAGGAGCACTGGCTCCCCACTTCCAGGGGGCAGAGCAGGGCAGGACCAAGGGACCTCGTTCTGTTGTCTTTTGGGAGGTTGTGCCTGCGACAGCCTAGTGGGGACAGCAAGTAGGGAGGGGATGCACACCGCCTGGGCCGGGTGGGGCTTGTGGGGAGGGCTCAGGCTCCACATCCAATGGGTCAGCCGCCCTACACCCTGGCCCTAACCCCGGGGACTTTAGAGGGTAATTGCTCTGGTGACAATGACCTGTGCCCAGTTCGTCCAGAGTCTGTGGGGCCCGACAGGGGTGGCCACATGTGAACATTGGACCTGCCTAGGGGTACAGGGTGGGTCAGGACACTGTCTACCCAGAATCCCGGTGCTGGGCTGGGCACTGACCTGAAGAGGAACTGTCCCGACCTCGCTCAGCATAGCTGCCAGAGCCCACGGAGGGCCACCTTGCCCCGTATTCCTGGGTGCCAAGATGGGAGGTGGCAACCAGTCTGCAGTCTCGGTTCCACCAGGACCCCACGCTGCTGGTCAGAGTGATGTCACTCCTCCCCCTGCAGTGTGTGAGTCCCTCCCGAGACCCACACCCTCACAGGACTGGCCCAGCCCCTGACTCTGGAGCCACTCATGCTGGCCACCCCCCCACCCAAGCTGCCCGCCGCTCGCCTCTCCCCTTCCGTCCCTGCCTCTGGGACCCTGCTCAGTCGCCAGCGTCTGTGAGGACGGCAGTTCCCAGGGTCACTGGGAGTTTGCCGTTGGCCTGCATGAGTGCGGTGTCCCCTGCCACCCCATTGGCTGTGGTGAGTGCTCAGGACACATTCTAGCAGCAGACGCCAAGCAGCCGTGCCCTGCGCAGGGCTGTCAGCCCACCTGTCCTCACACCTCCCTTGGAGGGAGGTGTTATGTGGCTTCTGTGTTGTGCCCGCGAGGCTGCTCAGGTTCTCCAGACCCGGTAAGAGGCAGAGCAGGATGTGGGCTGCACGGTCCACCTGATGGGTGTCCTGGTGCCATCTGACACCGCCTGCCCTCTGTCTGCTCCAGACGGGCCTGCTGGTACGGGGATAGGACACGCCACTCCAGGGACACCTGGAGGCCTGATGGGAGTGAGCTTAGTAAAGGGGGCAGAGGCCAGGACATGTCAGGACGTGACCTCAGAAGAAGGACGTGTGTCATGTGGCTGTTGGCGGTGTGAGGTGAAATGCAGCAAGGCAAGAGGGGGGCCTGTCCTGTGTGGCTGGTTGAGAATGGCCTTGCTCCTTGGGAGCCATCAGGGTCCTCTTGGGGCCATACCTGGTCCCAGCCTGCTGCCATCTGCGTGGAGTGTGGCAGGTAGAGGCAGCCTCCACCCCGGACGGCTCCCAGGGCCCTGCTGGTGCCCATCGCCAGCACAGCCTGCCTTGGCGACGTCTCCTGCTTCTGCACGCAGACCTCCCCTTTGTCAGGCAGAGAAGAATCCCCCCTCTCGCCCCCCCATGTCCCTGGGGTGGCACGTCGTCAGCACTGCGCTGGCAGAGCGAGATCGGCCTGTCATGTGTGGCTCGCCCTGCGTGGGGACGAGTAGGAACAGCCTTGCTCAGGTGAAAACGGCGTCGCAAGTGTCACGGGGAGGAAGGAGCAGAGGAGGTGAGGACCGGCAGCCACCTGGCGCTTTTGTGATGCCAAGCGACAGTTTCCTGGTTACTGTCCTCAAAGTCAGGATGGCCCAGCTCTGGGGCAGAAGGCTCCTCGTGGCTGGGGCAGCCCCGAGGCCTGGGCAAGGGAGGTGGCACTGGGTGCCCCTCATTTAGCCTGTGGGGCCTAGGCGCCGGCTCTCTTGCCTGTAAAGTCACGTCACAGTCGTGGGCACAGAGCTGAGCTGGGCTGCCGTGGGTCAGAGCGTTCTAGATTGTGGAGTCCTGCATGAGATGCAGGCGGTGACGTGGCCGCCCTTGCAGAGCAACGTGGCTCTTGGGGGTCGGGGCGAGCCCTGGGGGCACTGGGAGTGGGAAGCAACCCCTCTGCCGTGTCGCTGCGCAGGGCGCCGGCTGCTCAGCTGCACCTGTGGCTCGGAGCGGGGCTCCCCGTGGAGCGGACACAGCTCCTGCCAGTGCACGTAGGGCCGTGGTCTGGTGGAGGGATGGTAGAAAATATGCTGGCAATACAAGGATGAGTGGTGTTTCCAAAGAACTGATTTTCTGTGTGTTTCTCCAGGAGACACAGTGCAGAGGCTCGTTGAGGAAGTGGTTGATTCGTTCCACATGTGACCATGTGCGGGTCAGAGGAGGACGCGTGTGCCGCATGGCGGGGGTGGGCTGGATTTGAAGGAGGGAGGGTCTTCGTCTGGAGCTGGTAGGATAAAGGGAGAGCAGAACCTTGAGAATATGCCAGTCGGCACACTCGTGTTGCGTGTGCTCCGCGTGCCTGTGACGGCGGGCGACAGTGGTGCCACCAAGCGGGTTGTGAGCCCCGGGCAGATCCCTTAATCTCTCTGACCCTCTGCTGTAACATCCCGCCTCTTTGACCCGGCAGACTTCGGTAGGTGGTGGCTTGGCAAGAAAGCTTGTAAAATACGGTGTAGTTGACTTTGTTTTGGATGCAAGACTGGTGGGGAGCTCTTCTTGCCATTTTAACTGTGCCTGGGCAGAAAGTCGGGGCAGGCCTTTCTGTGGAGGTGACATTTGTGTTGAAATTGATGAATAAGGCAGCAAGTACAAGTTGCAGGAAAGCGTGTTCCCCCAAGAAAGAGCAGGTGCAAAGGTCCTGGGGCAGGAGTGCGCTTGGACCTGTCTGTGGCTTGAGGGGAGGAATGAATGAGGAAGAGATGAGTGTACAAGTCAGCTGATGAAATGGCAGAAATGTGCAGAATCTGGAAGGTTCTGAGGACACCCAGAAAGTGATCTTGCCTACAGACATACATGCCTTGCTGAGGGCTAGGCAACCCTCCGGGGTCCTTTCCAGCTAAGGTTAGGATTTGAAGAATCACACAGTTCAATCTCGATCAGAATGTTTTTTCTTATCATGGAAGCGCAGGAGGTGGGAACAGTTGGCAGATGTTGGGGCCCCGGGGAGGTCAGCCTGGAAAAAGAGCAGCCCAGTCAGCACGGCCGGTTTGGAGGAGGTGCAGGAGCCTGGCTGCTGGCCGCTGCCTGGGGACACAGACTTTATCCTGCGTGTGCTCAGAGCTGGGCACCCGGATGGCACTGCTGAGTCACGGTAGGGGGGCGGCTGCAAAGGGACGCAGGGACCAGTGGCCAATTTCCAGCCCTTCCTCTCATCTGGGGCTGCAGGCTGAGCCTGAGGTTGGACAGCCTCTAGTTCTTGGGGCACAGCAGCATGCGATCTTGCCTTCGGGGTTACCAGGGTGTTCACGGGGGCTGACAGCCGTTCTTACCTCCGCGGGGGAAGCCGGCGTGTTCCCGCTGTCTCCGTGCCCTGTTAGACTCAGGAAGGTTATTGCAGTGTGGCTGGTGCTGCTGTGGCGTTGGGTCGGGTTCCATTCAGCATCGTTGTCCGTGCAGCGTCACGACCTGGGGCTGTTTCATGGGGTGCTCTTTGGAGCCTCTCTACACCGGGAACTCCGGCAGGTGGGAACTGAGCACAGCACGAGTAGCCTCAGGGCTCCGGGTCCACCGGCCCCCTGCAGACTGGGGGTGGGGGTGCATTCGCTTTTGTGTGAAACGTGCTTAGAAGACTCGGAGAACAAGGAAGTCAGACCAGGTCCCACCGCGAAAACCGTACGGTCGCCGACGTCGAGGAGTGCGTTCCTTCCGCTGCTTTCCCGCCTCCGCGCCGGGCTGGATTATTCATCGTGATTCTACCGAACGTTCAGGGTTAGCCCTTGGGGCAGGTCTTCATTTTCTCACACGCTCTTCCGGGCAGTGGGTGCTTTTATTTTTTTAAGCATGAAATGACAGCGTGTCATGGAAATTGCCAGTAAACAGTGAAACCCTGCGCTTGTGAGGCAGGGACGAGGAGGCAGACAGGAGGCGTTTTCGCAAGATGAATGGGAAGAGAAGGGAGGATGACAGGCTGGGGGAGGCCCCCCAACAGGGCAGTGGGGGTGCGTACGGAGGGCGGAGGCAGCTGCGTGCGGGAGGCAGCGTGCAGGATGGAGGCCGCCGACGCGAGCGCCGTGTGCAGGTGGGGGCCCCCGCCCTGGAGGGCCCCGTGTGCAGGTGGGGGCCGCCGCGGTGGAGGGGGCGGCATGCGGGGGGGCGCCGCGGTGGAGGGCACTGCTGGCACCGCACCGAGCTGCCCGCCCTGGGCCATCTGCTGCCCTAATTGGATGCGAGTATTAACTGTCCTTCCTTAGTTCCGTGTAATCCGAGACTCCGGAAAGTGGTTCCCGAAGGTTCTGTGATTCTTGCCTGGAGCCCTCTGAAGTGGCCTCGGGACAGGACTTGGTTTCGGGAAGCAACATGAGCGGGACAGTGTTCGGTCCTCGGTGGTGAAAGCCGGCGGAGGGTCTTCCCACGGCGTGGACACTGGTCACTGGCTTCATGAGGAAGGAGGAGGGAGGCGAGTAGTTTAGCACAAGTGGTGCCTTAGTTGGGAAACTGGGAAGGTACGGACTTGGCCACGTCCAGAACTACTCGTGTGGTACGGGATCTGGTCATGTCTGGTGGCTTCTCTCCTCCCAGGCCCGTGTTCGATGCAGCCTCTGAAGTTCAAGATCGTAGCCAGGCCCTGGGCAGACCTGTGCGACGTGATTGTTAACCAGATGACGGCATTGGCCCGGTGGTGCCCCGTCAGCACGCCCGGCAGTACGGGGCCTCCTCAGGGTCTGTGCAGGACCCGCGGGAGCCCCCACGTGGCACTCCCTTAGCTGCAGGGGACCAGGAGTGGACCCGCCCACCGCCCCTGGTGGCCTCATGGGCAGTGTCCGTGGAGCACCTGGGTCCCGCTGGGAGCACCCTGCCTGGGGAGCGTTCTGCTGCGGTGTCTGCAGACCGCCGCGCTCCGTGTCCTGCTTCCTCGGGCTGCCCCTAAGGAGCGGGCAGGTGTCTGGCAGCGTGAACCGGACATCCTCTGGGGTGGGATCAAATCTTTTAAAGAGAGAATCTCACTTTTTGGAGGATACTGGGGAAGCCGTGCCTTTGAGACTGGCAACCACAGGGCCAAGCCAAGCACTTGTCTCCCTGTGCACACCGCGCCTCGGGGCTGCCGTGAGCTAGGCCCCTCTGTGCACAGGTGTCCTGCCCGTCCCTGACGGGGGGTGAGATGACATGCTGCCCACGTTTGGGGGAGGGGAGGGCGGTCTGTCAGTAAGAAGGGAGGAAGGGAGGGAGCCAGAGGTCACCCACCCACAGGGCCAGCTGGGAAGCCATCTCCCCAGAGGCTCAGACTCGAGTCTCCATGCAGGTGCACGCAGGCTCTGGGAGATAAGCAGAGACGTGCGGTCAGCCCAGCCCTGATGTTGGGGGGACCCGAGGTCTTCGACAGGAAGTGCGTGGGGCACAGGGCTGTAGATGGAAAGACACACAGTCAGTCACAGCCTCCTGACCAGTGAAACTTAAGGAGAGGTTGAATCCTGAGGGGGGGGAGAGAGAGAGAGTGTGTGTGTGAGAGAGACTCGGGGTGACCGCGGCCGCTGCTGGCTGTGACCGGGTGGCGGGGCTGTTGAGTGGAAGCGTGTTTGGAGGGAGGGGGCCGCCCGGCTGGAGACCTTGTGGTAGTCACATGTGGCGACATTCCCATGAGAAAATCTTTAAAGATAAGCAAAATATATGTGTAAAACTGCACCTGTTCTACTCTTAGGACCGGCGCCAGCATTCGAGGGTCTGGGGGAAGCGTCCACGGAAAGTAGAAGTCGCTTCCCAGAGAGATTGTGGCTCAGACACTGCGGCCACAGGTTCTCATTTGCACGAGTGCCCGGGAGTGTCGTCGCTAAGCACGTGCGGCCGGGCCTCTCCGCCTGTGGGCGCTCTCGGCGGCCCCTGGGGAAGGCCGGCACCCGCCAGCTTCCATCCGGCAGAGCCGTGCTCGGGTGGGAGCGGGGCGGCTTGCACACTGGGCAGAAGTCCGTTGGCCGTGTTGTCCGCGATGGGAGAGCCCTGCAGCCTGGGGAGGCTGTGTTCTCCCCTCCAGCCTGACGCAGGAATGCTCTGGGCGCGTGAGGGCTAGATCCAGGACCTGAGGTGGGGCGTGGGCCGGTGGGCCGTGTGGATGTGGGCGCACACCCACACTGAAGGTCGCGCTCCTGCTTTTCAGACTGGTCTGCTGCCATCCGCGTTGCCGCTCTGGACTGCGGGGAGGAGGAGAACTACGAGGTGTGCCGAGCCTATGACATCCACTTCTACCCCACCTTCCGGGTGAGCACCCTGCCTGTCCCGCGGCCGGCGCTTCTCCCACCCTGGCCCTCCTCCCGTTCCGCCCGAGGGGCACCTGCCCATGAGATCGACTGCGTGTGTAACTCCTGCACCCGGGCATGTGGGGGGTGTCACTTGGGGCTTGGCAGGAACTCGTTTGCACAGGGTCACCCCTGGCGTTCCACCCTCTCAGGCTGTACGTGTTGTGGGGGGCTGTAGCAGTAGCAGAGGAGGGTGGGGTCTGCAGCCCACAGACCCGGTGGGCATGGCCATGCTAGGGAGCCGCTGTGGGCTCCCCAGGTCAGGTCTGTCCTCCCTGCTCCCCTGCCTGTGTGGCCCGTGTCAGGCTCGGGGCCCTCTGGCCCACCATGTATGTGGTGGGTCAGGTTGTCAGAGCGACCCTGGCAGGTGGCCTTCGGGTGGCCCTACAGGCAGGTTTTACTGTGTTCTTTTTTTTTTTTTTTTAAGATTTTATTTATTTGACAGAGAGACACAGCGAGAGAGGGAACCCAAACAGGGGGAGTGGGAGAGGGAGAGGCAGGCTCCCCGCTGAGCAGAGAGCCCAATGTGGGGCTCGATCCCAGGACCCTGGGATATGACCTGAGCCGAAGGCAGATGCTTAATGACTGAGCCACCCAGGCGCCCCGATTTTACCCTTTTCTTCCACGGGGAGGCCGAGAGTGAACAGATCTGTTGAGAAGGTTCCGAAGGGCCGTGTGCACCTGTGTGTGCGCGTGTGTGCGCGCTGCCGTCCCGCGTGGGAGCACGGGTGCATCGGGACGGTATTTACATCCCAGAAAACATGCGGCCTCTGAGGAAGCTTGGAGGCCCTCAGTCTTCCAGCCCCAAAACCCTGTGCTCTGTGTGGCCTGGGGCCCGGTGCTGTCCTGCTGCTCCCTTGGCTGGGCTCAGTGGCAGCTGTGCCTCTGCCCCTAGGGACGCTCCTCCAGAGCTTCGAGGCCTCACCCTCACCTTCCCTGTGTGAGTTTTATTGTGTTTTAGCTGCACACGCAGGGTGCTGTGCCGGCTGTGAGCCCCAGGCCTTCCGTCTCACGCTGAACAGGGTTGCCGAGAGCTCCCGCACCCTCGGCGGTGGCTCCGGAGCCCTGAGAACGCCTGCCTGCGTGACCGCCGCCGCATCTTCTGTTCACGGGCGCTGTGTCCCGCAGCTGCTCCTTCGTGTGCCCGATCGCGCTCGGGGCTTTGCAGCTTTCGTGACTGATCGGCAGGCGTCCCGGGCACGTTCTCGACGCTGACCTTTCTTTCAGTTGCGAGAACGGAGAGGCTCTTCCCCCGGTTTGCAGTTCTCACCCTCTTCCACATCTCTTCTAGCGAAGAAGGTTTTTAACTTGAAGAGTTTCTTTTCTTCTGCCCCAAGATGTCCTGTGGCATCTGTCACCCGCCCCGAAGGTCGGAGCCGGCCACTAGGATGCATGTTGGTGCCGGGAGTCAGGGAAAGCGCCGACTGCGCGGCCTGGCTTCTGGCCCTGCTGGGTCAGAGAGCATACATCACGGAGCCCCGACGCGTCTGCCTGGAAACACGGATGGCTGCCGGCGTGCATGGAAACGGCGGCTCCTTCTCAGTTAACGGGAACTTGCTGGAGCAGATTAACTCAAGCTCTTTTAAGACGATGGTCATTTTCTTGCTTCAAGATTAAACATTTGCACAAGGGGTGCCTCGGGCTCAGCAGGTTAAGCCTCTGCCTTCAGCTCAGGTCATGATCTCAGGGTCCTGGGATCGAGCCCCACATCGGGCTCTCTGCTCTGCAGGGACCCTGCTTCCCCCTCTCTCTGTCTGCCTCTCTGCCTACTTGTGATCTCTGTCAAATAAATTTTTAAAAAATCTTTAAAAAAAACAAGAGATTAAACATGTGCACAGACACCAGGTCTGGTTGTTTATTACTTGTTCTGTGTTTTTTCTCTTAGTATTTCAAGGCGTTTACAAAGGACTTTACAACTGGAGAAAATTTTAAAGGTAAGGACGAGTTTTATATTTTGTTGTCAAGAGTCGCCTCATAAACCCGTTAAAGCGAAGGTGATTTCAGGAGAGCAGGGAGCCCGTGGGACGGGGTCCGTGGGCCTCCACGCCAGCGTCAGCGAATCTGCATCGGCACCTCTGACCACCTGTCCTCGGACGGCTCAAGCAGTGTCATAGTTTCGGCAACAATTTTTTATTCCAGGTTTTGCCTTCCTTGTTAAATCTGACAGTGAAATCTTTTTAAGTAAACTCCTTACTCAAAAAATATTTGGAGAAGTTCATGAACCACGTGCTTGCCTAGTGAATTGTATGAGGGACCCCCCCCCCCACCGGGAGCCAGTGCCCAGGTCAGGCTCCCGGGGACGGCGGGTCTCCAGCAGGGTCGCTGGGTGTGTTCTGAACACTCCGTCTCCACGCCCTGTGTGGGAGATTGGCCCCTGGTGCCCGTTTGGTTCCACACCAGTCACCATATGCTCTGTCCTGTGCCCCCACCGTGGTCTGTCGACGACCATCGGTGCGTCCTGCCCGTGTCCGTGCGGTGCCATCTGGGGCCCTGGGGCAGTGGCATTCCACGCGGTGACGGTGGCACGACTCCCTGCAGGGCCCGACCGAGAGCTGCAGACGGTGAGGCGGACCATGGTCGACTTCCTACAGAACCACACAGGCGGAGGCAGGCCGCCTGCTTGCCCACCACTGGACCCCATTCCGTGCGTAGTTGCGTGAAGAGGGGAGTGTTGGGACTGGAGCCGAATTTCGTGAACACAGATTTGCATTAAGTGTGTGGGTGCCGCATGGGAGGGCCAGCCCGCTGCTCTCGGAAGCACTGAAAGCCTCTGTTTCTCTCAAAGGCCCAGCGACGTCCTTTCCCTTGTGGACACTCACGGTGGCCGTTACGTGGCCGTCCTGTTTGAGAGCCATGGCTCCTATGTCGGCCGTGAGGTACCGTGTCCGTGTCTATCCCCGTCTCTGTGAGCGTGCCGCGATTCCGTTCCCCCACGGCAATGACCTCTTCCTCCTGCCTGTGGCCTTCCCGCATCTCACTCCCGTTAATTCTTGGGATGTTGTGGTGTCGCTCAGCGGATTGGCTGGTTCGCAGAAAACACTGTGAGAAGGGGCCTCGACGGCGAAGCGGGGGCCCAAGCGGGGGCCCAAGCGGGGCCCCCCAGACCCAGATTTCAGGGCGCCCTGCCTCTTCCCTCAAGGCTCTTTATTTCTTACTCACAGACATCTCCATTAGAATTTTTTCTTGGCTGTGTTGGAAACACTTAACTTTTCCACCAGGTCCAAGATTATATAAAACGTCATTTCTACAGTGGAACTTTATTCTGTTCTCTTTCCATACGTGGGGTCTGAAGCCTCTGCCCCTGGTGCCAGACTCCAGCGTGGAGGATGGGAGGTCCCTCAGAGGGCGGAGGGAGCGGCTGGCTGCTGGGGCTCTCCTGCTTGTGCCCAGCGCCTTCCTCCTCCTTCCGCTCACCCTGCTGCCTGCCTCCTGGCCATGTCGCCGCCTCCGGGAGCTCTGGGCGGGAAGGCGGGACACCGTGTGCTCCTGGCAGGCGCGCTCGTCAGTGCGCGCTCACGCGGAGGCTACGAGTGTCAGCAGTCTGAACACCGCACTGTGCCTGTGCCTCCGAGTTCCGGCGACATCGTGCCGCCATCTCTGTGCCTGACCGGAACTCCCCGGGTGGCGGGCAGGCTGGGAGGAGCCACCAGCAGCAGGACCAGCATTCTCACCTGGCACCCCCCGCGCTGTCCCAAAGCTGCCTCTCCCTGCTGTGCGCTTGTGTCCTCGGGCGCCCCTCCCTTCCCGCACGCAGGGATGACGGGCAGGGGCTGCTCCCCAGGGTGGGTGGCTGCGTCCATTCCCGGAGGGCACTCTGCAGTGGGGCCGGGTGTTGAGACCGTGGTGCGCACTTCCGGCAACGCCCCCGCTTGGGACATGCGTACCCTTTGGCGGAAAGAAGTTGACAGGTGTGGGTTCCACACCTGATCGCACTAGTGGCGCGACAGGCTCAGGGGTCATCTCTCCAGCTGTTCCAGCTCCTACAGTTTTGCTGCTGTGGTCCTTTTGCTGCTCCGTCCCTGTCCCGGTGCCTTCAGCCTAAGCAAGGCTGGACGGGGGAGGGAAGGACGGGCTTCGTCCAGACGATACTGTTCATGGTTTTCATGCTCGCGCTGCTTTGTGATCGGTCAAGGTAATGTTTCCTGAGACACGGCCCCCCACAGGGGAGGTGACATTGCTTTCTCCGTCCACAGGTGATCTTAGACCTGCTTCCGTACGAGAACATTGTGGTGAAGAGAGTGCTGAACGCAGAGAAGGGCTTCCTGGAGAAACTCGGTGTCTCTTCCCTTCCCTCCTGTTACTTGATTTACCCAAATGGGACACGTGGATTAATTAATGTGTAAGTGCCGTTTGGCTTCAGGAGTGTTGCGACCCCTGGTAGGATCTGGGGACCCCTCCAAGTGTGGGAGCTGCCTCTGGGCTAGATGCCATGCGCCTTGTCACAGTTACGAGCACAGAACCCGCCTGGACGCCATCTGCACGCCCCAAGTGCCACTAGAAAGTGAACAGCCCGAAGCAGGGTGGCAAGGGCCACAGATGGGAAGGTGAGACGGGGTCCTGGGGCCTGTGGTGTCTGCCCTAGCCCCAGGAGGCCTGCCTGCCCTGGGGGTTGCCCGCCCAGCCCCTGGCTTGGAGGTGCCCACATAGCCAGCCATGACTTGGCCACTCTTGGCGCATCTCATTGTGCTGGGACACGGCCCAGCCAGGATGCGCTTCCTCAATCCCTGGGCTCCTGGCTCGTCTGGGAAGCGGCCTCCCCAGAGCCTCAGATGCGCCCCGGTCCTTGGGTAGGTTTCCCTTCTTAAGAAGCAGAAGTCAGGGTGGGCGTGGCCACCTCCGTGGATTGGGTCATTCATGCTGTCCTCTGCGAGCGGGCTCATCCCAGCCGGGCCCCCTGGGGCTGGCCCGCAGCAGAGGGTGCCAGCGCCACATCTGCAGCAGGAACTATCCCCGACAGAGTGTCCCTGAGCAGAATGCCATTTTAAAGAAAAATGCTTGTTTTACATGAAAAGCCCTGTTGGTAGCACTTCTCCACATGAAGTGACGCGCATATTGGAGTCAGAAGGAGCCATGAATGTCATTGATGAGCCCTGAGCTCCTTTGCAGGGGCTTGGGAATCGCCTTTACATACCGTCCAAGTGTGAGCTCCTCCCCACCCGGGCGAGGGCCCCCTGGTCCCCGGATGTCCCTGCAGCCCTGACTCTCCGACACCCCACTTGCAGCTGGCAGGGTACTGGCAGGGGCCCTGGGCATGCCAGAAGCCGCAGCTGAGGAAACTTGTTACTGGTCCTCATCGTGGCTACAGCTCGGTGATTTGTGGCTCTGTCTTAACCTCCCAGGTCGGGGGGCCGGCCTGCTGATGCCCGCGCTGCCAGCATCCTGCCCTGCCGCCCACGGCGCCTGCAACGAAGGCCCAGAGCGTGGGTGGGCTGGGGGGTCCGGCAGGCTCCGTGCGTTGTGGAGGGAGGGCTCCTCTCGCTCGGGGAACCCGAGTGTCTGGGTGACTGGCGCGTGCTCCGACACCTGTGGGGGGGTGGCCAGGCCCCTGGAGGCGCCCTGGCCTGCGCCCACACCTGGCCCCCTTTCTCGCAGCGGGAAGCCCCTCCGATCGTTTTTTTCCTCTTATTTGAAGTCGTTGCCGGATGTGAGGAAAAAATTGCTTTTGTTGCCTGAAAAACCCAACAAGGAAGAGAATCCCGAAGTCGTGGTTTGGAGAGAATTTGACAGGCAGGTACTCTCCGGCCTGAGCTGGCCCAGGCGAGGCTGCGTGCACGGGTGCCCGCGCAGCCCTGAGTGGTGGGCTTCACTCAGACACAGCCCTGCCGGCTGCGGGGGAGTTGTCGCTGTCATCCTGTGGGGTGCGGGGGTCCCTTGGGGCGGGCGCAGGGAGAGGGTGCGTTCAGGCGACGAAGGGGCTCAGCAGGCCTCGCGGTGTTTGTTCTCAGGGCGAAGCTCTACACGGCGGACCTGGAGTCGGGGCTGCACCACCTCCTGAGGGTAGAGCTGGCCGCCCACAAGTCCCTCGCGGGGGCCGAGCTGCGGACACTCAAGGACTTCGTCACCGTCCTCGCCAGGGTGCGCTGCATCTCACCTGGGCTGCAGGGGGGCTCAGGAGGGCGCCCGGGGGCGTGGCGGGGAGCGCAGCCGGCCTCAGTTGGAGGACTGCTGTCTACAGCGGCACGGGCCTGCGCTGGCTCTGCCCCTGCTCAGCACGCGCCAGTTCTGAGCCCCAGCCATGTGGCGGAGGCCAGGTGGCTGCTTGCCGGGTGACCAGACGAGGTGTCAGGGCGGGGCTGGGGACGTGTGGGCAGGGAAGCTCGGCAGGCAGAGGGCAGGAGGAGGCCTCCCAGCAGCCCTCCCTGTGCAGGGTGTGTCCAGTGGGCCGGGTGCGGGGGGGGCAGCACCCCACCTTCACTGGTGGGCGGAGCGGTGAGGGTACATGGGCGGGTTGTCGTCAGTCGGGAGCTGTGGCTGTCGGGTCACCTTTCTGCCGGGAGCCCTTAGCTCCCGGGCCAAGAACCCAAGGCCTGCTGTTCTCCTTGGGCCAGAGCAGTGGGAAGCAGGAGGTCATTCCTCTTCCCCAAGGAGTACCTGGGGCCCCTCTGCGCTCTCACGCCAGGGAAAGCCTCGGTCACAGTGGCCTGAGGACAGAGCCCTTTGCCCCGTGTCTGGCATCGCAGTCATGCCTGTTGTCTCGAAGAGGGAAGCTTTGCTCGGAAGGACTTCCCTCGGGGCACCTGGCTGGCTCTGTCGATAGCTCTGCGGCTCTTGATTTCGGGGTTGGGGGTTCAGGCCCCACACCGGGCATAGTGATGACTTAAAAATAGATAAGGGGCTTCTCTCGCGGCGGTAAGGGGCTTGGCACAGTAATTCCCGTTCAGCACTTCCATGGTGTGTTGCACACTTGTGTCCCATGACTTCGGAAAGAGAAGGAAGGAGGCCAGACTCACAGCCCCAGGAGTAGTGAGTCACGTGACGTGTTCCCAGTGAAGAAAGGTTGTGTAGGCAGGTGTGTGGCCCGCAGTGCCGGTCCCGGCCCAGAGCCCCGCGGTCCTCCCTCCTCTGCCTCCTCGTCCTCTGCCTCAGGCATGCAGCTCTGTGGTCAGGGTGACTGTCCGTTGTTCTTTCTGGAGCGTGGCGGACCTGGAAGCTGGAGGCCGGCGTGTCGCTAGCAGCACTTTGTGACGCGCGCAGGAAACAGGGTTCTGCAGCCACGAGCTGTGCTGGCCCCGGGGCAGCGGGCCTCGCCGTCTCTGAGCTCTGGGCGGCGTGTCAGGTGCTCGGGGAAGGGCTGCGCCCGCCGGTTGCAGAGCTGATGCTGCTCTGAGCGCGAGGGGCCGCGGCTGCGTGGCTGGCACAGACGCTTCGTTAACCAGCACAGCGCACCCTCCGGGATGAGAGCCCCTGTGGGATGCGTCTCTTCCGCGTGGTTCCGCAGTCAGACAGCAGGGGGCAGGCGGAGGGAGCATGGAGTGCCGCAGCGGGCCTGCGTGTGTTAGCTCCGGGCCGGGTAAGTCAGTCGCGGTGCTTCCAGAAAGGGCCGCAGGGCCCTCCACCACTTGATGCAAAAGGCAGGTCGTGGCCATGTCGTCTGTCACCGTGAAGCAGTTGCCGGCTGGGGCTCCGAGCTGATGGGCGAGGCACAGGCGGCTGTGAGAGCCGGGGACCCGCCTGCGGCTCCTCCGTCCCCCTTCTCTGTGCTCCGGACAGACCCCCCCACCCCAGTACTAGGGGAGAGCCCTGGGACCTTTCCCAGCAGACTGGTGGGTCCGTGTCCGGCAGACCCGACCTGGCCTAGGTCCCCAGGGACGGCTGTGCCATGGGCGGTGTCTCCCCCGAACCGTCTTTTTTTTAAGTACGGTCCTTCCTTGCACAGCTGTTCCCCGGCCGGGCACCGGTCAGGAAGCTGCTGGAGACGCTGCAGGAGTGGTTGGCCAGCCTTCCCCTGGACAGGATCCCCTACAACGCTGTCCTCGACCTCGTCAACAACAAGATGCGGGTGAGCCCACGCCCCGCCTGTCCACGTCCTCCTGCTCTCCCTCACTGCCCAGGGGCCCGGCCGCGTCCCCCCAGCTGCGCCTCGCAGGTCCCACTGTCCCTGTTCCTGGGACGTGCTCTGCACACGCTGCCTCTGCCTGTGGCGCGGTCGGCCGAGGCCACGGGAGGTGTGCTGTGACATGGAGGGAGGCCACGGGAGGCGTGCTGTGACACGGCGGACGGTGGGTGCTCGGCCTATTGTGCTACTTGTATTTGTGGTAAACGCTTCAGTCTTACATGCAAGAGGCTGATAAAACCATGTGCTCCGTGAGACGCAGGAAGCCCCACCGGAGCGCCCCCAGGCCAGTTCTCCTCCCTCCTATCCCAGCTCTCGGAAGCCTTCCAGTCAGGATGCGACCCGGGGCAGGATGCAAGCCCGCGCGAGCCACACGTCGGGTGCTCACAGGTGCCGCGCTGTCCGGCAGCACAGAGACGTGCTGGGTGCTGGCCTTGACCTCCCCCTGGCCTCCCCCTAACCTGGAGGCCCCCATAGGCTCCTCGGCTACAGGGTCTTTCCGCATGCACGTCCCTGTGGGAGCCACGTGCTTCAGGCCCCGTGGACAAGCCCTGTGCCAGCCGGCCTGCCGCGAGACGCAGGCCGTGGCTGTGGACTTGGCATGAGAAGCCCCTGCTTGGCTGCGGGCACGTGGTCCCTGGGCTGTTAGGGCCTCGGCGCTCCACCGATGCCGCCGTGGGCCACACCTGCTCTGGCTGAGAACCGCTAGGCCACTGGGTGGTTTCCTCTCACCCTGCCCCAGTGGGTGGCGGGGCTGGGTTAAGTGACTCTAACACACGAGGCCGGGAGCCCTTGACGCTTGCCTGAAGCTGCGTTGATCCGATACCACGAACCCTCCGTCCCTGCAGGGGGAAGGAAAGGCACAGGCTCCGCCCCCTAGTTTGAGAACTCCTTTGGTGGAATAGAGGCTTTGTTCTCTCGCTTGTTCGGTGTTGAACTTAAATACACGCGTAAGGAGACGTGCGGTTGACACGATTCTGATGCATCAACACCAGGCGCAACCAGCGCCCGCTCAAGCCGGAGGAAGCTCGCCAACTGCTTTAATACTTCAGTTATCTCATTCTCTCCCTGCCCCCAGATCTCTGGAATATTCCTTACTAATCACGTAACGTGGGTTGGATGTCAAGGAAGCCGGCCGGAGCTCAGGGGCTACACGTGCTCTCTCTGGCGGTTGTTCCACACTCTGACTGTCGAAGCCGGGGCCCGCCCAGAGGCGCTGGATGGCACAGGTACGTGCTGTCCCCGCGCGGGCCCAGGGCGCGCCAAGCCTACCTGCCACGTTCACCGTGCTGGGGCCTTTCAGGATCGTGAGCAGCTGTGTGTGAGGGGACACGTCCCCAGGGCTGCCCGGCGCGGGGGGGCGGGGGGCGGTGGCGCGGGCTAAGGAGCGTGGAGGGGAGCGTCTTGCCTGCTCGGGCGCCGGGTCCTCCAGAACTCTCAAGCCTGTGTGCGGCTGACCTGTGGGGACAGCGTCACAGAATGCAGGCACAACGGCCAGGAGCTCCTTTCTCGCAAAAGCATGACCGAGTGAGCGCGTTGACTTGTCTGCTTGGTACGTGTGGTCGCGAGACAGGCCGGCAGCGTCGCTTTCGGTGGGCGTCTGTGGGCCAGGGGCTCCGATGGCGCTGGGCCCGGGCCCCCGGCTGCTGGCGTCTGGCGAGCCTGCGGGCCCAGTGTCGGCTGGCGCCGGGGCGTCATCAGGAGTCTGCCCTGGGGGGAGCCCCTCCCCTGCTTGCTCGTGGGCGGTGGCAGGACTCGGGGCCTTGCTGGAGGTCGGCCGGCGGCACTCCCGGTTCCTTGCCACGTGGCAGCCGGCTCTGCAGGCCAGTCGGCGTGTACTCGGTGTGCAGCCGGTCACTTCTGCTGTGGGCCCGGTTAGCGGGGCGCAGCCAGCCCGGCTTGCCCAGGGAGGGCCGGGCCCGCCGAGCTTGTGGGAGCTGCAGCCCTGGGCTGTCGCAGAGGCCGCCCGCATGGAGAGGTTAAAAGCCACAAGAGGTTAGGTCGGTGTTAATAGCGTTCGTCACCGGGCGGTCACTAAAGCGGAGCCGTTGGCAGTGCAGCAGCGAATACATGCAGGGGCTCCCCCGCTCCGGGCTCCGCTGTGCGCGCTTCCCCTGTGAAGCTGGCCGCTGGCCTCTGGCCGCTGCGGGCGGATCACCTTTCATTTATTGTTTATTCTCTTAAAGATTCTACATACTTACTTGACCCGGGGGGGGCGGCACACACAAGCCGGGAGGTGGGAGAGGGAGAAGCAGGCTCCCCACTGAGCAGGGGGCCCGGCCGTGGCGGTGGGGCTCGATCCCAGGACCCTGGGGTCATGACCTGAGCCGAAGGCAGACGCTTTGCCGACAGAGCCACCAGGTACCCGACCATCTGCCTCCAGTCTGCGCTTGGACTGGGCAACTGCGGACGCTGCTCTGCTGAGTGAAGGTGGGGGCTCCCTCCCTCCCCGATGTCTGTCCAGAAAGACTGAAACGTGCAGTACGTCCTGCTCCAGAACGAAGAGAACCAAACGCTGGGGCTTGAGAGAACCGTAGCTTTATGTGCTCAGGAATCAGTGCGGGTCACCCCAGCTCCCCACGGCCCGGGGCTTAGGAAGGACCTTGGGGCTGGGCTGGACGGTACAGGGCGTCTTGTGCCACGGCCCATTGCTCAAACGGGCCTCACCCAACCCGGGTCCGTGGTGGGGTAGAGCGGCTCCCTGGTGCTGGGGAGTCCGTGAAGTCGCTGCAGGGGACGGGCTGTGTGTGGGAACCGTCAGCAGCCTGGCTGTCCTTGGGGTGATGCGGACGGCCATGTCCCGGGGACCTGGCAGGGTGCACGCTCCGCTCTGCGGGAGCTCACAGCGCCGGGCAGGACGGCAGCCCAGCAGCAGGGCACGCCGTTGGGAAGCTCTCCGGGACGTGTCCGGAGCCACATCAAGGAGCGCAGCTCGTGCCCAGAGAACTGGGTCAGATGGACACGGCCGGATTAGGTCTTGGAAGGTTTTTCCTCTCCTTAGTGCGTGTTTAAACCCCATCGACTAAACCGCCGCATCCTCTAATCCCCCACAGGTAGGGCTTTATGGCTCTTGTTCTCTCTGAAGATTAGGGCGTCCGGGCCGCAGTGGTTTGCCGGGGCGACAAGAGGAGGATTACCCGGGGACGCATGGCAGCTGGTGGCGGGGAGAGGAGGGCTGGGAGCCGAGCCTCGGGAGGGCTGGCTGGCAACGTGTCCTCACCGCGTGCACACGGGCCCACGCCGCCCTCGGAGACGCGCCGAGCTGAGGAGACGGTGGCCATCCGCTCGACCGGGCCTTCTGCTGCGCCTGGGGAGGCCTGCCCAGGTCCACGACGGGGGTGGGCACTGGCCCTTCGTGAGCGGAATCACACACAGTGGGGAAGGAGGGGATCGCAGGAGGGCTTGCTCTCGATTAAGATGGATTCTGTCTCAAAAGCATGTCTTTTTTTTTCCCCCCAATTATTTTCCTGCGTTTCTTTTAATGCTGACATTTAATCTGCTTTAATCTCATGGCATCTCGCTCGCTGGCTCAGTCCCCCGCATTAGCTGTCTGAAGGGAGCCGCCGGCGCCAGCCCCGTGACTGCCCCTCTGTTTGCTGTTCTCAGGGGTCCTCATTTTAGTGAGACGGTGGCTGCTTCCCTCTGCCATTGGGGGCTGTGTCCTCGGACGGTCATGTTCCGCGTTCAGTGTCTTTACACACCGTGTCCCAGCGGCACCTGCGCCCACACCCGGGGCACACAGTTCATGTGGCATTGCCGCTCGTGGACAGGGTCAGCCTCTCGAGAGGGGACAGGTCCTCGCCTCCTGCTGCCCTCTTGTGCCCTGGAGGGAGCCCTGGTGCGTCGCAGCCTCGGGCTGGTTTTCCCAGCTGTGGTACATGCCCTGGAGCGTGTGCTGCGCTGGACACGGGCCGTGGATCTGCTCTCCAGGGGACACGAGCCACCCCTTCTGGACGTGGCAGGTGTCCAGGAGGTGCTGCTTTCTCCCTGTGTCCTTCCCGCACAGACCAGCAGGGCTGTCCCGCAGGCCCCGGGGCAGGCACGGGGCCCGTTCCTGGCTCCTGACGCCAGCCCGAGCCCTGGGGCCTGCGGACATGCTCCTGTAGT
Source organism: Enhydra lutris kenyoni (assembly GCF_002288905.1). Classification (NCBI taxonomy): domain Eukaryota; kingdom Metazoa; phylum Chordata; class Mammalia; order Carnivora; family Mustelidae; genus Enhydra; species Enhydra lutris. The sequence goes on from NW_019154097.1 coordinate 37,162,643, forward strand.
GCCGACGTGCTCTGTCCCCTGCCCCCCCACAGGTCTGGAGGATGACCCCCAGGCCGTGCTGCAGACCATCCGGAGGTACGTGCGCACCTTCTTTGGCTGTAAGGCGTGCAGCGAGCACTTCGAGGCGGTGGCTGAAGAGTCCATGGGCACGGTGAAAACCACAGACCGAGCGATTCTCTGGCTGTGGGAGACTCACAACCTAGTCAACAGTCGTCTGGCAGGTGAGCAGAAGCTACCCTGGGGGGCGCCAGGCCCGGGGCCAGAGGGGCCGCCGCAGTGGGGGTGAGGCCGTGTACACAGACGGCCGTCAGAGTGAGGCTGTGTAGACGGGTGGCTTCCCGGAGGATGGCCGAGAACGCAGCCACCTCAGGCCGCCGGCGTCCCCGCCTTTTCCCACTCTTCCCCCTCGGGGAGCCTGCCAGGCCCCGCAGACAGTGGGCGGCAGAGGGTCGAACCGCTGTCCGGAAAGCCGTTGGCCGTGCTGCGGTCTGCTCTGAGTGAAGCGCACCGCCAAGGCGGCTTGTGTGAATGCGGCACGTGTGTCGCCTCCCAGTTAATTCAGACTCTGCCCCCAAATCACTAGCAGATTGAAATTAGGCTTAAAAATAATTCTGCTGACGGGTAAGTCTTAATAGAGATGAGTAGAAAAAACCACTAAACTATTGGTTTTATTTAATCCGCTGTCCGGAAGCGCTCCGACCGAAGCACTAAAGAGAATTGGTTTTTTTTCGCTCTCAGAGCTGCCGCGGCTCGGCCCGCAAGGCCATGAAACCATTGCTTGCCGGGGGTCTGTCCATGGCTGTACGCCTCCACCACGGCTCTAGTTCTGGGACCCTCCACCTCCGGGTGTGCGGCCCCCCTGCTCCCACCGCACCCCAGCCTGGGGGGATTGTCCCGGGCAGCCCCAGTCCAGGAGCCCCGTGTGCCCCCCATGTGCTTGCGCTGCAGCAGAATGGGGCTTTCCGCAGCCCGAGTCGTCGTGTCCCTGCTTCAATTCTGCGTCCCCCTATGTCCCCCCAGACCCACTTCTGGCCTCTGCATGGAGGCCCAGACTCCTTGGAGGCCTCAGAGACCGGCCCTGGGCCTCACTGTGTGTGTGGCGTGTGACACCAGGCCCCGGTAGCTTCTCCGTGGACTCCTCGTGGACGCCTCTGCCTCATGCCCGGCGCAGACCCTGGTGGGTGGTGCCTGGGCCTCTGGCACCGGCCCCTGCCTCCCGGCTCTGTGCTCACAGGCGGGAGGAGAGCGTCTCCATTGGGTCATACCCAGTAGATGCGATTTTGTCCACGCCTACTCACGGAAGCACTTTTGGAGTGGCAGGGCACCCCACGTTGGGTCAGGGGACTCTGGGAGCCGAGGGGCACAGTGTGGCGCACCTCGTGGTCCTCATATCTGCGTGGCCGGGAGCCAGAGCTGCAGGGTCAGGCAGGGCGTCGCTCACCCAGACGGAAGAGAGGGAAGGGAAGAGAGCAGGTCAGGCTGCTGCTCCATGGGCTCCACCACCCGGAGGAGCGAACGCACTCACCCAAGGACAGGAGGAGTCTCAGCCGTGGCCTCCGTGGACGGCTGGCAGGACCGTGACTGAACCGCCTTGTGAGCGGATGTTGAGCAAGAAGTAGCGTGACTTTAAACCTGGGAGCACTCTGCGTCTGAGTTGGCGTGCGCTCAGCTGTCGGAGTGCTGGGGGGTCACGGTTCCTGCGAGGAGCGGTCCTGCCGGCCGAGTCGACCCCGGGCAGTGTGGTCAGCGGGGGCAGGACAGTGCTGTGTCGCCGTGCCGCCCCTGAGCAGGACGGGCGGCCGGCTTTGCGCGGGTTCCCACAGCAGGTCTCACTCCCAGGATGGGTTTAGAGGTCCTGACGGGATTTGGGGGTCTGGGAGGGCCCACACGTGCCTGAAGTGCCGTGGAATGGTCTGGGCAGCCTGTGTCCAGGGGCAGGGACTCTGGGGGTCTATGTGGCCGTGGACCTCAGATGCACCTTAAGAAGGGAGAGGACAAGCAGAGACGGGGCATGAGCAGGGGCCTCGGGGTCACAGGGAGACAGAGTAGCTGCGGGTGGGAGCGGGGTCTGGCCAGGTGGATGGCACTGTCCAAGTGAGGACCCTTCCCTTGCTGTGGCCACGAGGCCCTGCCAGAGGTTCCGGGGGGGAACGCCATTTGTGTGGGGAGCTTGGGGGACAGGCATCTGTGCAGGAGTGACGGATGTGAGGCCAGGAGCACTGGGAGGTCACGGTGCAGGCGGCTGGACAGGGGAGGCGTCTGCGGAACATGGAGCAGTTGGGTCACCAGAGATCCCCTCACCGTTGCTCTCCCTCCCTGTCCCAGGTCATCCAAGTGAGGACCCCAAGTTTCCAAAGGTTCCGTGGCCCACCCCGGATCTCTGCCCAGCCTGCTACGAGGAGATCAAGGGCGTGCACAGCTGGAACGAGGGCCAGGTGCTTCTGTTCTTGAAGCAGCACTACAGCGGTGACAACCTCGTGGACACGTATGCAGCAGACCTGGGGGACACCAGCGAAGGACGCGGCCCACACCAGGGCGGGGAGCAGGAGAAAGGCCTCGCCTCCCCAGGGAAGCCTCAGAGAGACCAGCGCTCCGAGAGTCTCCGTCCACCCAGCGTGCTGCCTCCCAGACCCCGCCTGTCGGACGGCTCGCAGCTCGGCCTGGACGGGAGACTGCGGAGTGCACGCGGAGCTGAGGGCCGCAGGGAGGCGGAGGTGGCTGTGCCCTTCCTCGGGATGGGCTTCTCTGGCCTGGACATGAGCCTCTGCGTCGTGCTCTACGTGGCCTCTTCCTTGTTCCTGATGGTGATGTACTTTTTCTTCCGAGTGCGGTCCAAGCGGTGGAAGGTCAGACATCACCGGCCGTCCGTGTAGGAACTGAGCGGGACCACAGAAGCGCCTTTGGGGAAACAGCCCCACCAGGCCACCTGCAGCTTTCATAGGAGATCAGGGATTTTATTAACAGCGAGACCCAGTTGTACTTCCAGTGGCGGGCAGGCCGGCGTTTGCCGTGGGCCCGCGTGCCCTCCTGGCGTGCTCCCTGGACGCCTATACAAGGCTGACAGCAAAAATGTTTCTGTATTTTCGCTCTCCTCGGTCTAAGAAAAGGGGGAGTCCAGGCCAGACAGATTTTCCCGGCTGCCTTCGTCCCAAGTTTCTAGACGCACGTCACCTTCCGCAAGCCTGGCTGGGATTCCGAGAGCACCGAGCCCTTGTGCCGGGAGGCTGGGGGGTGATGGCACGTGGCCGGCCTCGGCCCGGCGGAGCTGCAGCGCCCGGCGAGCTCGTTCTGGTGGGCTGACGTGTGTACGGTCGTCAGAGCCTTTAAGGCTGAACCCCAAATCTCATTTCCCAGAAGCTGTTTTACAAAAGGTCCTGACCCAGGACCCCGGTCCCCCAGGCTTTGGTGATTGATTTTTTACCATTTAATGATTTTTCACACACTGTGTGTAAAACCCAAATCACTTAGAGGTGAATTTGCTCCTGGAGATATAAATAGACAAAATGAGCAGGCTCTGCCTTTTCGTGGAGATGCTTTATGACGTCGCTTTGTCCACAAGTACAGCTGCGTCCGTCCACTCCTGTCACTAGGACGGTACGACCGTCTTCTCCACTTCGCCCAGCGCCCGCTGTGATCACGAACTAATGCCTGTTGACCAGGGGCGTGTCTTGGGGGGGCAGCAGGCGAGCTGTCAGGAGCTTGAGTTCCTGCAGGGGGATGGGGGATGGGATGGGGGACAGGGACTGACTGGGGGATGGGGTGGCGGGGGACGGGGGTGAGGGACGGAATGGGATGGGCATGGGATGGGGGCAGGACAGGATGGAGGACAGAATGGGGGACTAGAGCACAGGGAATGAGGGATGGGGTGAGGACAGGGTGGGGGGACAGGGGGACCGGATAGGGTTGTGGTAAGGGAAAAGGGAAAGGGGGGATGCGGGCAGGTGACTGGGGGCGGGGTGTGGGATGGGGCAGGGGACAGGGACATACAGATGAGGGACGGGGGATGGGGCTCCATCTGCAGCTTCCTCAGCTGCTTGGCTTCCGTGGCTTCTCCAGAGGTTTCTTCCCGTCGGGCTGTGCGTTGCCCCTGGAAGCCCGTGTGCTCAGCCTGTGTGCTCCGGCGGTGGCTGTGCCCCCAGTTACTGAAGACCCGGAACCTGGAAACTGGCCGGATCCACCCACAGAATCCACAGGGGGGTGCCCAGCACCACAAATGAAACTACCTTCTGGTTCACGTCCAGTGTGTTTCCTCCCCAAAGTACATCTCCACACGCGGCGTGGTCTGGGATGAAGGGCAAGACGCCAAGGCCATGACCACCACAAAAGCCAGGGACGGCCTCTCGGGGTAACGTTGCAGTTGGAGGTCTCCGTTACTCGAGGGCCAGGTTTCCCCCAGACCCTGAGCAGTCAGGGGCAGGTGGTGTGCCAAGGCAGCCACGGGACATGTGTCTGGTGTGTGGGTGTGGACGTGGCCACATGCCTCACGTGGCCTGCTAGGAATTGGACGTTAACTTTGGGCAAGGTTTAAGGTCTATTTTCTAAAGTTGTAAGCATTTAGATTAATGAATAGAATAGTTCGGTAATTTAAACGTGTATTTATTTTTAATGAAAGGATTTTGATTAAAAAGCTCATTGATGTGGCAACTTCTGAAATTTCTTACCTGTAAGAAAAATAAACATTTTGTATTTAAGTGAACTATAATGTGCACATCTTAAAATAAACCTGACGTTTGGAAGGACTGTAATTCTTTCGAAAATGTGAGCTTGTTCTGGCGGGGATAGGTCAGGGCGCAGAACGGACCCCTCCTTCCCTTCCGGAGTTCGTGGACCGGGTGTCTGAAACCCTGGGGTTCCTTGTATTGAGCCTCTGGTTTTGGAAGACAGCCCAAGACGTGGGTGGAAAGTGAAAGATGGAAGATCAATTATAGGTGATCTTCTCAGGGCTGATGTAGTTGGGGACCGGCCACAGGACCACAGCCTTCACGCATGTCACACGGTAGATTGATGGGACGCAGCAGGGATGGATACGTGGGAGTCCTGTGACTTCATGATGCACCAGGGGCGCCCTGGTGACTGGAGCCCCCCGGCCCAGCCAGTGCTGGACACGGCTTCCTTGGCCGCCCCACTGCCACCCCATCTGCACACCCCAGCACGGCCTCTAGCCAGGGCTTTACCCCCAACACCTGTTTGCTGCCTCGGGTTCTGAACTATTGATTCCGTCTGCTTCTACCTTTTGTTTTGTTTTGTTTTGCTGGGGGCGGGGCGGGGCGGGGGGCGGGCACTCTGGTCATGGTGGCTTCTGAGGGACCTGATGGAGGTGGTTCCCGTGGATTCACCTTCCGAGCCAGGCTGTGTGCTAGCTATAGGTAACCCCTTCCCTCAGAGAGGGAGCCCCTGTGTGCCCTCCAGGCAGGGCACGGACCATTCTGCCATTCCGGGTCTGTGTGGTGCTGTGTTGGCAAGGGTCCGCCGTCTGGTAACCCCTCCCAGCTCTTGTGTCCTGAGCAGTTCCTGCTGGGGGCGCCCCTGTGCCCCTCCTCAGCTGCCCTGTGGGCGTAGGGGTGGGCTGCTGCAGACCTGGGGAAGGTTGTGTGGGCAACAGGTCCCTCAGGACAGCAGCAGCCTTGCGTGCCGGGCCACACCTAGAGCCAGAGAGGCATGGGGGCTGGGGCTGGAGGCCGGTGGGGCTGAAGCGGCAGAGTCCTGGACACTGCCCTGTAGGGCAGAGTGGAGCCCCCCCCCACCCTGCTTCCAATTCCCAAGCCCGGACCAAGCCTCTGGGCAGAACTGGCTGCCCCTGGCGATGGGAGGAAAGGTGGGGTGAGGCTGGCTGAGGGACTGGGGGTGGGAGGGTACGGACAAGGGCCTAAGGAGGGGAAGTGGGTAGGGGGAATCTGGCAGGTGCTTGGTGGAGGGACTGGAAACCAAGGGAGGTGGGGAAAGTGAGGAGGGAGCTGGAAGGCAGGCAGTGGTGGGTTTGCTGGGGGAGGCAGGTGAGGGGATTGCAGACCTAGGGAGGTAGGGTGGTGGGGAAGCAGGATGGGGGAACAGAGTGGCTGGCAGGGTTTGGGGGAGGCGGAGAGGGGGTGGGGGACAAGGGGCCTTGGGAGACGGGGAGGTGGGCGGGGCAGGGGGAGGCAGGCACAGCCACGGCAGACTTAGGGAGGTGGGATGGTGGGGAGGGGAGCTAGGGGAACAGAGTGGTGGGCGTGGTCAGGGAAGGTGGGGAAGAGTGGGGGACAGGGGCCCTGGGGAGATGGGAGGCTGGTCCGCTCATTCAGCACCGCGGACAGCGCCCAGGCCCGAGGCTCCCGCTGCCCAAGCTGCGCACACCGGGTCGCGGTCCCGAGGCATCTGGGCCTTGGGGAGTTCTGAGCCCTCCCAGGGTCGCAGAGGAGGAAGGAGAGGGGCAGCCTGGACCACTTGGACTCCTGTCTCCGGCCTGGCAGTCGTCATGCTGCTAGAAACCGAGCTCAGTGGAGACCGAGATCTGCAACAGGCTTCCATGGCCACTGCTGCCTGCAGCGTCGGTAGGACTCGGGGTAAGGGCCTCCGCGAACCCCTCGGCCTCCAGCCCAGGCAAGATGACCCCAGTGGGAGAAATGACTAGGACAGCAGAGTCAGGCAGAGGGATGGTGGGGAGAGAGGGACCCAGACACAGCGGAGAAGAAGAAATTCTGGAGAAATCACGGTGGGTGGGGGGGAGGCAGCACCCATGAGAGATGGGACCAGTGGCGAGGGGATGCAACTCTGGCAGATCCCGTGGGCAGAGGGCCTGGAGTTCGCTGCGGTGGCTCCAGAGGCCATGGGCTGTTGTGGAGGACCCCGAGAACAGAAGGGGCCTTGCAGGAACTGCTGAGGGGAAGGGATAGGGCAGAGTGGAGACATCAGTTTCCTCCAGAGACCCCACACCCCTCAGCTCTCCCACACTGCCCAACAGTGCAGAACTGGAAGCCCTGGGCTGGGTCTCCCACCTAAATTGCCCTCCCAAGGACCACTCCACTCGATCGCCATGGACGTTGGAAAATAATGGAGGCATTGTTGGCAGGCCAGCCAGATGCAGAGCATGTGGGGTGGCCGCCTACTGGACCTGCTACCCGCCTGCCCCTTCCCCCCTCAAACCACACATGGTCCCTCTAGGCAGGGCTCTGCAGCAGCTGACATTCCACGGCCAACATCCCAGTGCACCCAGCACCCGGCTCACTGGCTTGTGCACCCTGGCCCTGTCCTCTGGTAACAGTGTCTTACACAGGGAAGCGTGCAGTGCTGGTGGTATGAGCCTTTGCTCAGATCCATGGGGCTGACTCTGGGGATCTGGGAGGGCACTGTGCTTTTCCTGCCCACATCCTTCCAGGCTTGCCTCCTTCGTAAAACACACAGACGAGGTGACCGGAGGCCAGGATACGGAGCAGGGCGAAGACTGTCCTATACCACGGGACTCTCCCAGGTGGAGAGATGGGGAGGCTGGCAGAAATCTGCTCACCCCCATCACTGCCTGAGACCCCTGCCCTCACCATGCCCCACACTGCAAAGACCCCACACTGCTGTTTCCTAATTATTGGGGACGGGGTGTCCTCTGGGCAGGAGCAGCTGCCCTGGGTGGGGGGTGCATCTCTCTATATGCAAGCATGGGTGGGTTCCTACAGGCTTACCCTTTGGATTGGGGACAAAATGCCGGAAGATCAGGTGTGGGACTGCCTTCTGTGCAAGCTGTGTGGAGGGAAGTGAGGACGGACCTCCAACTCCCCCAGCTCTGTCCTTCCTGACCTGAGTCCTGGCCAATGACTGGGCGGAGGACACCGGCTGTACCTGCCGAGAATCGCCCCTCTCTGTGCCCATTCTGGTGGCAGTTCCCAGGGTGGGGCCCAGAAGCTGGTCACAGCTGGGAGGTCTAAGGTCGTGTCTGGCTCCTGGTGGCTTTGCTTTGAGCCTTTGGGTGCCACACTCACCCTCTCTGAGTCCCGAGTCGCGTTCTTGCAGACCAGACGTTGTCACCAAGCCTCCCAGACCCGGCTCTCAAGCGGCGGTGGGACGCGGCTCCCTCCCGGACCGTCCTCCCGGGACCCCCAGCCTTCCCGCACTCGAGCACGCCTGGAGCCCAGGCCTCCGCCCGCGGCCCGCAGCGCGGGGCAGGAAGCTGCGGGGCCCGAAGCTGCGGGGCCCGGGTGAGCTCCCGCGGGTAGTCCTGGCCCGGCTCCTCCCCTGACTGTCCCCGCCCTCCTCGGGCCGGCTACTCGGGTGGCGTCTGGGCACCCCGAGTCCCCTCGCAAAGACGCGCGTAGCCAGCGGACGCCCGCGGCGCGTCTCAGCGACCCCCCCGGCCCCGCCCCGCGCCGCGGCCCCGCCTCCCGCCGCTCCGCCCTCCGCGCGGCCTGAGGCTCCGGGCCCCAGGGCGGCCCGCGGGCGCAGCGCCCAGCAGCGCGGGGAATAGCTCGGACACCGGCCTGGGGCCCCAGAAGCCGTGGCCTCCCCGGGCCGCGGGGAAAGTTCGGGGCCGGAGAGCCGCGGCGCCAGGCGACGGGACCCATGGAGGCGCGCGGGGAGCTGGGCCCGGGCCGCGAGTCGGCGGGTGGCGACCTGCTGCTGGCGCTTCTGGCGCGGAGGGAGGACCTGCGCCGAGGTGGGTGCCCGGGCTTGAGCGGCTGCACGGGGAGACCCGGAGGTCCTCGCTCCTTTCCGGGCTTGGCCACACAGGGGGCGGGAGACGGGGGACCCGGGCGGGCATGGACGCAAGGGCCCCAGCACGTCCCCAACCGGACGCCTCAGTAGCGCGTCGGGGCCCCTGGAGCCGTGCTGTCGGTTGCGCGGTCGCAGCGCCCAACAGCCCAGGCCAGAGAGTACTTGGGGTCCCAGGACCGATTTAGGAAAGCCTCTCCCTTATCCGGAGAGCATGTGGAGAGCAACCGTGCGAGCCGGTGACCACTGGACAAGAAGATGCCCGACAGGGCTGACGGCACCCAGATAGTCCACACTTTCGGGGGAAGAGAGTCAGAGGCAGGGCCGGCGTGTGTAGCTGGAGCCCGCTGGCAGATGTCCCTAGTTGAGGTCTCCTTGTCTGCCCCACACGGACCTGCTCATCAGCGGCTCCCGGGCTGGTCCTCAGGACCCTTCCGGAGGAAAGACCCCAGCTCCTGCCGCACCAGTCCTGCCCCCGCGGCTCCCTCCCACGCTTTGGCTCTGGAGAAGGGCAATCCCCAGTCCTTCTCCCGGGCTTCGTCGCCCGCGGGACCACAGGATGGAGACAGAGGCGGGCCTGGCCGTGGGGAGTGTCAGGGACCCAGCAGGTGGGAAAGAGCTTACATCCAGCTGTGGGGTCTCTTTCGTCCCCTATTTATTTATTTATTTATTTATTTATTTATTTTTCCAACGGTTCCTGGGAGGGGTTGGCCGCTGGGGCTGGGAGGAAGGGGTGGGAGGTGGAGGGAGAGGGAGAGAGGGGAGGCGCACTCCCAACGCGATCGCTCAGGAGAGCTGGCCCTGAGCAGGCGGGCGGGCGCGAGGCTCCACTGCGCCCCACCATTGCTGAGGGTGGAGACCCCGCCGAGGCTGGAGTCACCATGCAGCGTAAGGCCCGGGTCGCAGGGCGCATCGGGGAGCAACAGGGGCCCGTGGGAGCAGCTTTTGCTGGACGCGGGGCGAAGGGCAGCTCGGCCCGGCGCTGTCCCGGCCACGGTGCTGAATCCGCGCTCGCGGGCCTGTCTAGCCACCAGATCTAGGCCGGCTGCGCTCGCCCTTCTGCCGGTGCCGCCAGCGAGGGCCCCCCGCCCACCCCAACCCCCGGAGCAGGGCGCCTCCCCATGCTCCACTGGCACTGGGGCCGCAGTTTGGTCCGATGCGGGACCGCATCCTCGGCGAGTCTCCTGCTGCTGGGCGAGGGAGGTCAGTCAATCAGGGCGCTTTCAGCCTGGGACGCAGGGAGGCCCTTCTCTGGTCCTCCCACCCACTGCCGGCTGGCCTGGAGCCGGAGGGGTCTCTGGCCGGGGAGGGGAGCATGGCCAGGTGGGTGCAACGTTTGCGCAGGCTCCAGCTCCTGCTGCTGGTTCTTTCCTCTCCAGAAGACTTTTCTAAACCAACAAGGAGATTCACCCTGTGAGCACCCTGCAAAGCCCCACATGGGCCAGTGGCTCCTGCAGACCACCCCTCGAGTTTCCCCAGCCTTGTTCCCCCAGAGGCCTGCAGTCCCACGGTGGCAGAGCCAAGTGTCAAGGAACTCATGTCAGGCACCGACACTTGAGTATGGTGACAGTGATCCAATTGTCCAGTCCGTGTACAAGGACCTGCGAGGGCTCCCAGAGATGGGGAGGACACCCGTTTTTACCTTGGTGCCTGAGCAGGGTTGGGTGGCCACGCTTCAACAAAGGACCTCCAGCTGCAAGGATACTTAATTTCACAAAATAGCGATGGGGATTGGGCGGTACGCACCCCCGGACCACGAGCACCTTACCTCCTGCTAGACAGCTCCTGTGGTGGGGTTTTCATTTGAGCTCAATGTGCACCCTTGGTGGTCGCTGGAAACATTTTGCAGTTGACGGTATCTGGCCGAATGGAATGGCCGGGGCCCCTTCCTGCTCACGGGCACACTTCTAAACCTATTTCAGTTTTCCCAGATTTTAACTGTGGGCCAGGCTGCAGACCTCGTTGTCATGCACTCCCTACACCCGGGAACCAAGGGGATGTGCGGGGAAGGGGGTCTCCTGTGGCAGCCCCGGGCCCCGCGGGCTGGACTAGGAAGGGGACTCCAGTGCTCCCACTCTGTGCGGTGCCTCTGACCTCGGTGGCTCCTTGGCCTGCAGAAATCCCGCTGTGTGCAGGCTGCGACCAGCACATCCTGGACCGCTTCATCCTCAAGGCACTGGACCGCCACTGGCACAGCAAGTGTTTGAAGTGTACTGACTGCCACGCGCCCCTGGCCGAGCGCTGCTTCAGCCGCGGGGAGAACGTCTACTGCAAGGACGACTTCTTCAAGTGAGCGGGGCGGCGGGCTTGTGCGGGAGGGCAGGGGTGCGGTCTGCTCCTGCAAGGCGGGCCCCTCCTCTTACCCAGGCCAGGGTGCGGGCGGGGAATCTCCACAGGCGGCTAGGCCTGGCTGGCGCGGCAGCTCAGTTCTCTCCAAGTAATTAATTTTGCAAATCATAGAAACACAGTCATTCAAAAAGACAACCCCAAGTTTACAGAACTTGATTGGATTTACTCCGTCTTTATTTCGGTCTTGTTTTTGTCTTCAATGCTGGGGAGGGGGTGCTTTTCGAGCACAGGCCTCTGGGGTCTAAGGGAACTGCCCTATGGATCCCGCTTCCCCACTGGGACACGGAGGTCAGGGCGGCGAGGCTCTTGCCCCGGGCCTCTGGTTCCCTTCTCCGTATTCTGTGCGGCTCTGTGGGGGCTGCCGGGCCGACGACTAGGGGCAGGGCCCGGGTGAGCCTCCCTACTGAACCGCCCTGGGCGGCTTCCCGCTCCTCGTTCTCCAACCCGCTCCGGGCGAAGGAGCCGCGGACGCTGCGCTGAGCCGCGCCCTGTGCGTCCCGCAGGCGATTCGGAACCAAGTGCGCCGCGTGCCAGCTGGGCATCCCGCCCACGCAGGTGGTGCGCCGCGCCCAGGACTTCGTGTACCACCTGCACTGTTTCGCCTGCGTCGTGTGCAAGCGGCAGCTGGCCACGGGGGACGAGTTCTACCTCATGGAAGACAGCCGACTCGTGTGCAAGGCGGATTATGAGACGGCCAAGCAGCGCGGTCAGTGGGAGGGTCCACCCACCTCCTTTCCCTGTCTGCAAAATGGGGCTGGGGTCCGTCTGTTAGGGGCGCGGAGGGATCCCCACGCCCAGCGCCCGCCGCAGGGCGCTCCTTCAGGGGCGCAAACTTAAGCGCCTCCCCAACCCCGGCCGGGAGGGGTGGGGACCCGCGCCGGTAGGGACGATCCACCGGCTCCGAGGAAGCCTGGCTCCAGGGCCTTAGCGGCCTCCTTCCACCCTCGGGGGCACAGGGAGGTTGGTCTGAAATGTGTGGATTATCGCCCCAAACCCTTGACCGTGAAGATCCGTCCCTACCCACAGCTTTGGAACAAAGGGGAACCCCGGCGGGGTGGGGGGCCGTCGGGCGGCGGAGGGGCCCAGACTCACTCCATCCCTCGCGGCGCAGAGGCCGAGGCCACGGCCAAGCGGCCACGCACGACCATCACGGCCAAGCAGCTGGAGACGCTGAAGAGCGCCTACAACACGTCGCCCAAGCCCGCGCGCCACGTGCGCGAGCAGCTCTCGTCGGAGACCGGCCTGGACATGCGCGTAGTGCAGGTCAGCGCCCGCGCCCCGCGCCCCGCGCCCCGCGCCGCGCGCCCCGCTCACCCGCCCTCCGCCGCTCGCCCCGCCGCAGGTGTGGTTCCAGAACCGCCGCGCCAAGGAGAAGCGGCTCAAGAAGGACGCGGGCCGGCAGCGCTGGGGCCAGTACTTCCGCAGCATGAAGCGTGCCCGCGGCGGCCCCAAGTCGGACAAGGACAGCGTGCAGGAGGAGGGGCAGGACAGCGACGCCGACGTCTCGTTCACCGGTACGGCGGGCCGCCTCGCCCCCAGGACGCCACTCGGGAGGCCCGCAGCTCCCGCGCCTTGCGGTCCCCGGGAGCCTGCAAATGGGAATTTCCCAGTCAGGGGCTGCCCTGGCCTTCTTTTAAAAGCGTTCACAGACTCTGGTCTCCTGTCCCCAAGCCCTGCGGTTTGGCCCCTGGGGCGCTCAGCTGTCCCCCTGGTGGGGAACAGCCCCCAAGACCCACGTGACCCTCAGCAGGCTTTCTCTGGGGAAGGGGTCCGACCATTTCTGTGGCTCCTGGTCCTTGCAATGATTTTCAGGAAAGTGGGCAGTGGTTTCGGGGTGAGTGACAAAAAACTCTCTGCTGTTTGGAGTTGGGGGATTTGGAGTTGGGGGGCGATCCACCCGTCTCTGTGGGATCTAATCATCTTATCCCATCTGTGAGTGACCCCATACTTACCCCTTAATGCCCATCCACAGACAGTGTGTGCAAGAGATCCTCTCTGGCTGCGTCGTGACCTTAGGCCACTCGCTCTGCCACTCAGAGCCTCAATTAAGTCGTCTGCAAAATGGGCGTGGGGCCGCCCTTCCCCAGGCAGCCTTGCAGATTATCCCGTCACCCTGGGCCCTGGCTAGCCTGTTCCTCGCCTGGATCCTGCAAGGGGATCCCCCCAACACAGCAGGTGGGACTGAGCTGAACAAAGGCGACAAGCACCACGGAGGCAGAGGGAGGCCTAAGTTCTGAAAGCCGCAGAGGCTTGGGCTGGCCGATGCAGGCTGGCCACGAGTCCCCCAGAGGAGGGGCGCTGGGGCTGAAGGGCGAGGGGCGGGCCCTGAGCAGCGCCGTCTGTTTCCATTGCAGATGAGCCAGCCGTGGCCGAAATGGGCCCTGCCAATGGCCTCTATGGAAGCCTGGGGGAGTCCACCCCGGCCTTGGGCAGGCCCGCGGGAGCCCCAGGCAGCTTCCCGCTGGAGCACGGAAGCCTGGCCGGCCCGGAGCAGTACCGCGAGCTGCGCCCCGGCAGCCCCTATGGTGTCCCCCCATCGCCAGCTGCCCTGCAGAGCCTCCCTGGCCCCCAGCCCCTTCTCTCTGGCTTAGTATACCCGGATGCCGGCTTGGGCCTGGTGCCTGCGGGGGCCCCAGGTGGGCCCCCACCCATGAGGGTGCTGGCGGGAAACGGACCCAGCTCCGACCTATCCACAGGGAGCAGCGGGGGCTACCCCGACTTCCCTGCCAGCCCCGCCTCCTGGCTGGATGAGGTGGACCACGGCCAGTTCTGACCGAGGCCCCCGGCTCCACCGAGCTCCGGACGCAAGGGGTGTGGAAAGCAGTGCTGGCCCTGGCTGGGGGGCCCGGCGCGACCCTCCTCTCCTCTCCCAGAGCCCAGCACCTTAGCAGGAAAGCAGGTGCCACGGGCGCCCGCAGGGGACAGGATGAGACCTCAAAGGAGGGCTCCTTTCTGCGGAGCGCCCAACCCCGCTCCCTCCCTGGGGGCAGAGGGACTCCTGCGGCTCCTGTCCGTGCCCGCTCCGTCTCAGACACAGGGCCGCCGGCCTGGTGGCCGCCAGCGAGCCGTGTTTTGTAAACAGATTTCTCCCTTGATCGACCAATTAACTGGACGCTTGCTGTTTCTAGACACGAAGCGTCCCCCCACCCAGGCTGGGCCTTCCCCCTGCCGCGCTCCAGCCCAGGGCCACGGCGTCTTTGGGCCGGAGGAGGCTTTACAGTCTGAAATGAAAACGCAGAGCACGAACCACGCTTCTCTTCCCGGGCTCCACCTCCCTGACGGAGGCCCACTTTAGGTCAGAGATGGGCCTCTTCTGTCCGGGCAAGAGGCGGCCAAGCAGGGACCACACCCGTGTCCCTCTGGTCCCAACCCCCACCTCGCCCAGGAGGCTCCTCTCTGGTCTTCCCTGGGGACCTGGCTCTGGAGCTTTCTGTTCTTGACTCTACCACCTGTCGGGAGGAGACGCCCCTGCCGGGACTCTACCACCTGTCGGGAGGAGACGCCCCTACCGGGCCGCCCTTCTTCTCCAGGAGCAACGCGTTAAGGTTAAGGCCGTGGGGACCTCCCTCCCCGCCTACACCAAATTTCCATCCCCTCCCCCGTCACCGCTGCCCCTGGCCCTCGGCGTCCAGGCCACGCCCAGTCCGCTGCTTTCCGTTGCCAAACAGCCGGCGGCCCTCCCTCTCGGACTGGGCTCTAGCGGCGGGAGGGCTGGGCGGCCTCCTCCACCCAGCGCCTGTGGCCGCCTGCCCCAGACCCTGAGGCCAGCGGTGGGTGAGACCCAGCCTCCCCGCAAACTTGCACCCCGAGCTGCCTGTCAGCTCTGTGGCATCCCGTGTTTTTATTCACTCTCTGACTGTCGGCTCTTTCCAAGGCTTCAATAAAGTTGTCTGTGACAGTCGAGAAGGTCCGGGTCTCTAGTGCGGCGGGGGGCGCGGGCGCAGGGGCGCTGGGGGTGGAGCGGCTCTCCGAAAGCGGGAAGCCGTCCGTGGCAGGGACGGCACTTGCTGTGAGTTGGGCCCCTCTGTCCCTGGATTTTGGCCAAACTTCTGAG
The DNA here is from genome assembly GCF_002288905.1 of Enhydra lutris kenyoni. Classification (NCBI taxonomy): domain Eukaryota; kingdom Metazoa; phylum Chordata; class Mammalia; order Carnivora; family Mustelidae; genus Enhydra; species Enhydra lutris. Next base: position 37,177,722 of record NW_019154097.1, read on the forward strand.
CACTGGAAGGGGAGGTGGGAAAACCTTGTGCCCAGCCACTAGGGGGTGGGCTGGTGCCCGGGTACCCGGGCCCTGGGAGAGGCGGGGGCTGGGGTGAGGGAGTGTGCTCCCCCCCGGGGAGCGGCAGCAACGGGTGGGGGAGGGGGCAGCCAGAGCCAGCCCCTCCGGAGGTTCCGGCGCAAGGTCCCGGGTGTCTCCCGACTTGGATTCCAATCCTAGCCATTTGCTAACTCGCTGTGCGACTCTGGGCAAGTGAGCTGCCCTCTCTGAGCCCTGTCGTCCTGCGAAGTGGAGACACTGCTCGCAGCTCCTCCGAGGGGAGGCGTATGAAGAGAGTCGATGCTCACCAAGCAGGTGAGTGCTCCCTGGAGGGCAGGACTGCGGCCTCCCTTGGGACAGCTGGGCAGGGAGGTGGGTGGAAGCCGGAGCCCCCAGGGCAGGGGAGGAGTGGTGGATGGTGGGAGGGAGGCGGGGTGTTCCATGGGAGCTGTCCTCGCTGTCACGACATCAAAGAGGCACTCACGGGAGCCCCGGGGACTGGGAATGGGGAGGTACCAGGAGAGGAGTCGAGGCTAGGTGAAGGGGCCCCGAGGCCGTTCCATCTGGGGCTGCAAACAGGGAGTGTAGCTGTGGGTGTCCAGACCGCACTGGAGCAGGAGGATGAGACGGTGGCCCATGAGACGGTGGTCTGTGAGACAGCGCCCACCGTGAGCGGAGCTGTGGCGCCGGGAAGTGTGACGGGCCTGGGTTGGCCTGGCAGGGGGTGCTCAGGGGTCAGGCCTCCCCGGGGTGGGGCAGGGGAAGGCCCCGGGGCTGGTGGGGCGGGGTCCTGCAGCGGTCGACCTCGCACTTCCTCCCGGGGGCTGGGGAGCCCCTGGAAAGGAAAGCAGCCCGGGCTGAGTTGTGATCCGGGCGGGGGGGGGCACCAGGGTGGGCGCTGTCTGACCCGGCCGCCGTGGGGGGCGGGGGTGTACGTGTGTAAATCCTCAAGTCGACACCCCTCCTCCCGCCTTGAGCCCCTCCCCCAGGCCACCCGGGGCCTTTTAGGCGCTGACAGGTTAATAAAGTGCTAAGTGTCCCCAAGGGGCCCTCCGCCTGTTGGCAGTTGCCCACCAAGCTCGCTCCAGCTGGCGGCGCGTCGATAATCCCGGAGCCGAGTCGGGGCGGTGGCCCCGGGGTTGGCAGCCTCTGAGACCCCTGGGGGCTGGGCCCAGCCCGCGTGTGGGAAGCCCGAGACCCCGGCTGGTGTGCTGGAGGGATGGGCGCGATGGGCCCAGGCACCCGGCGGAGGTGTTTGCCCGTCAGACCCGCAGCCGGCCTGCGGTGCTCACTCGCCCCCGTCTCTGGCCTTGGCGTCCCCATCTGAGTGGAGCACCCCCTGGGTGGAAACACAGCTCCATATCCGGGCGCCACCACGAAGCTGGGTGCCCGGGGCCCTCGCCGGGACTGGCATGGCAGCGGGCACTGCCCGGACCCAGACCGGCGTTACCAGCAGGCATCAGGTGCCCCCGGGCTGGGGGGCCACCTGGGTGGGGACAGCATTTGAGCTTGCTAACCTTTTTGGGGGGCGGGGGGGCAGGTAAGGCTTATTAACCTTTGAACCCATAGATGTCTGACATTATCAAATGTGAATGCGTGAATGACGTAAATAACAATATCGACCAATATACAAAGGGTTTTCTCTCCTTTTAAATACAAAATTCACACAGGAGGCAAGAGTTCAAAGGACACTCCCAAACCCAGGACCTGCGTCTCCCTGAGAGGAGGGGACGCACCTGCTCCCAGGCTTGCCCATCTCCCTCCTCACTCCCCCCACAAGCTGGCTTGTCCTGAGGGATTTGTCCCCCCAGATGTGGACAGGAGGGGATCCAAGCCCTGGGGACTCTCCTGGTTGAGCACCAAGACTATAAATCAATGGGGTTTCACAGGAATCAGTCTGGAGCGCTCAATTCCAGGGGCTGTAATGATCAATTCTTTAAGCCCATAATTGTTCAAATTACTCTGAGCAACATAAAACATTAATTTTAAGAAATTTAATAGAAAAAAGCTCTTTAAACCCACAACGAGATAAATGACACCCAGCGTTGCGACCTTTTTCCATACCTTGGTGACATTGAATAATCTGAAAGTTATTTACATTTTCATTCTTCGTGGAAAATGTTGACAAGCTTTTGGCCACGGGCGAGGTGCGCGGGCGGCGCGGAGGGCCCCCTCCCCCTAATTAATGGGGGAGCCGCGGCTTCATAAAGCAGGGTTTCCATCAGTCTGTCGGGGCGACCTGCGCTGGCGGTTCTCACCGCTCCTGGAGCTGATGCCACAAGCCTCATTTTTTACCATAAAAAGATTCCCTCCTGACCAGCAGAGCCCCCTCTTGGCACGCCCACCCGATGTGGGACTAAGGAGCGGCTGTCGCGGGGGGCGGAGCGGGGATGGGGTCCACGACCGGACCTGGGGGGAAGCGACAGGTGCTGCAGACCCCAGAGTCAGGGTGCGTGCGCAGCATGGCTTCGCGTTTGCAGGAGTGTGTGTGGATGCTGGCGTGGAGGTCATGCCTGGGGCCGAGGGGGAGAGGGGGCATGTGGGCTAAGCCCTCCAAGCCCTGACCTCCACGTGTTCCCAGAGACCGTCCGGGTGGCCGCCTCGGCCGGGCTGTGCAATGTGATGTGCAGGGTGGCCGGCGGCAGGCTGATGTCCGCGGGAGGGAAGCTGGGTGACCCTGGGAGGGGCTCAACCCTTCTGAGCCTCGGCACAGGGCAGCATCCTGCCCTCCCTTCCAGGGTTGCCCTGACGGGACAGGCTCCGATGAAGGGTTGGGCAACGCTGGGGACAGCAACGAAAGAACCCCTCTCAGGGGCTGAGGGCAAATCCCACGGACGCAGAGGAAACAGCCCCCTGACCTATGCCACCCCCAGACGCTCCGCACCCCTGTGCCTTCTCCCTGAACTTGGAGGCCTCAGTCGCCGTGAGGGAAGCGGGGCTTGTGTGCACCGGCGCTGGGGGCTCCGGTGCCCTCCCTGCGTCTGAACAGAGCGCCCAGGTCTGGTTGTCCCCTGAGCCAGGTGGAGGACCCAGACAGGGCAGCAGCAGGGTCTCACGTCCACCCGCCCCCTCCAGCCAGTGTGCGCCCGCCGGGTGGGCGGCAGGAGGCGCTGCGGGGACCTGCTGGGGGAAGGCATTGCTCAAGGTGATTGGTCTGGGAAAACCCAGCCCGGAGCAGTCCCCTGTCCCCGACGGCTCTTCCGTCATTGAGTTTCCCCTATCACAGAAGGGCCCCCATCCCTGAGGGATCTCCCATCCCAAAATGTTCCCCCAAACCTTAAGGGTGCCCTGTCCAGAGGAGTCCCCCATCCTTGAGGGGTGTCCCCCAAACCTGTGGGCAGCCATCATTCTGTCCCCCACGTCCGTGGCCATCAGCTGTGGGCCAAGAGATGACTCTGTGTCTCTCTCTGCAAGCCGTCCCACTCATCTGCGAGGGGGTGATCTGGTCATCAAACCCAGGAAGAGATACCCCCTGGTCTCTGGGGAAATTGAGTCAGAGCGACAACACGAGGCACACCAGACACTAACAAGTACTGGCATGGCTGCTGGGGCTCTAAGAAGCCGCCACCATGGGCACCGTGGTACCACATGCCCCGGCGACTCCACTCGCGAGTACGCACCCAAGAGACAGAACGCAGGGACCCAACCAGACACCTGGACACGCACGTTCCCAGCGGCAGGGGAACAGTGCAGGTGGCCGCTGGCTGGGAGCTCGAGGCCCTCTCCAAGGAATGGGCTCCCATCCAAAGAGGCTTGACTTGGTGGCTGAGCAGAGAAATGCACGTCCAGCCCCCAGCCCTGCTGCCCCCACCCAGGCCTGTGGTAGTCTACAAAGTGGCTCTGTCCTGTTCCCCAGCCTAAAGCTCCACAAGAGAACCCTGACCATTGTCCCCCGGCCAGCCCGCCCAGACCTCCAGCTCTGCTGGCGCTCCAGAAAGGGTAGAGGTCGAGACCTGAGATGTCTCAGGGCAACAGGCCCCCCCCCACCCTCATTTTCTCTCTGTGCCGGGAGAACAATGCTCGCCGCTGATGGGGCGGCCCGTCTGCACTCTGGAGAGGCTCCCTGGGCCTCCCTGGAGGACAGGAGGCGGGCCAGTCAGCTGCCACCAGCCCTGAGCTGCGCTGGGAGGGGAGCACCTCCAGGGACAGCCGGCAGGGCAGAAAGGGACTGGGACCTCTGAGCCCCATGGGGCGCTGGCATCTCACGTGGCCTGACTCCCTGGGACAGGGCAGACACCTGCCCCAGGGTCCTGGCACCCAGCGCAGGGTTTGGTGAGGACGCCCCCTGACCCGTTCCCTCGTAGCCAGGCCCGTCCTGGGGGCTGCCTTGGGGCCTGGGGCTGCGCGCACATCTCCCAGTCTTCCAGAAGACCCCCCTTCAGCCACCTCGGGCAGAAACCCCTCTGTAGTGTACAGCTGAGGCCCCAGCAGGCCTTTCCCGGGGGAGGGGGCGGCCATCCTCTCTCCCTGACGAATGTTTCCGTCAGAGCTCCCGCTAATCTTCAGAATGACAAGGTTTAAAATTTAATTAGCAAGTTCCTCTTATGCAAATTCTCCTCATTAAACTAAGTGTCCTATTAGTTAAAATGAAGCCTGGTGGGGGCTGGGGGTGGGTCTCGGGCTGACGCCATATAGAGCCTCCTCCTCCTCCGCGGGCTCCTGCCAGCAGGGGCGGCCGCTCTCCCGCTCCGTCCTTCAGGGGACACCGGCAGCCGGACCCAGAGGGAGGGGCCACAGGCTTGGGGGGTGTGGCCAGGGCACCACCCGCCGCCCGGAGAGGTACCTGGGAGGGTCTCCACTGCCCCATCCCTGCGGCCCGTTGGGACCCCCACCCGTCTCACAGGCCTGGGGTGGCCCGGCCGAGCTCCCGGGAGGGGCGGCCACTCTCAGCGTTCAGAACGCAACGTGCGCGGCTTCTCAGCAGCTCCTTGTAGAAAATGTGGAGAACGCGCGGACCCTCCCCCTGCTGTTCATTCCAACCAAGAAGCCGCCCGCTGCGCCCCTCACACCTGCACACTCGGGGCATGCGCGTGTGCCCACTGGCTCCGTAAGCTGCGTCGTCCTCACTTTGGGTCACTCCGGGGCCATCTCCTGGGCCCCCGAATGTCCCTCGAGATGCGTTCTGCTGGTGGCCTTACCTGAGGTCTGACTGGCTATTGGCCCCCTGCATGGTTTCTGCTCGGTTCCTGGGGACGTCAGCTCCGGCCCCCTGGGGACCCCGTCCAGCCTGGGCAGGAGGGCCGCTCACCTACCCCTTCCCCCATGCTCCAGAGTCTGGAGCTGTCGGACTGGACCCACCTGGTCCTGGGAAAGGGTCAGCATCTTTCCTCTCCAGGGGCATCTCCCCGACCAAAGGGAACAAGCCCCATGTTGCCTTCCTCTTCTTTTCTAGAATGTTCCATGCCAAGGCCACTCCCCATACCCTATCCGTAACACCCGCCCCTGCCCCCCAACCCGTCTCTGATGGGGTCCTAGCACAGTCTGGGGAGTCTGTGGTCACTTCGTGGCTCCCACCCCAGCCCCAGCTCTCTTCCCCTCCCCCTAGGGCTCCTGGCTTGAGAACGGGAAGTTTCTCAAACTGTACCGAAGGGTCGTCTGCTCTCAGAGGCTCCTCACAAGTCTTTAAAAGTGTGAGTTCATGGCGGCCAGCCTGGGGGTGGGGGAGGCTCTGGGGTCCAGCGAGTGGAGGCACTCATCCCATCAGGGAGGGTCTGCTCCAGGGTCAGAGGCTGACCTCTCTGGGGCGTGGGCTCGGACCAGCCCAGCAGACCCTGCGGGGCAGCTGGCTGAGGGGTGGAAACCAAGAGGCACTTCCCAGCCCCCAAGAAAGCTGGACCACCAGTCCAGTCCTCATTCAGAGCCCTGCCTGCATTTCCTCTGCCCTAGCCTCGTGCCTCCTTGGGGGCCTCTCATGCTGCCCCCCGTCCCCGGACACGCAGGCCTATCCCAGCCCCTCGGGCCCATGAGCTGGAGGGCACCCAATGGGCCCAGAGGCCGACTCGGAACGTAGCCCTGGGAAGAGGCCCATCCAAGCTCTCACCGTCCTGGTGGCTCACCCCACCCAGCCCCTACATCTGGCCTTCCTTCTCGTCCATCTGGCCCTTTGTGCGTGGGCCCCAGGCGGGTGGGGAGGTGCTCCACGAGGGTCCAGGAGGGCTGCAGCCCACCTCCCCCAGGGGCCTGGCCGGCCCACCTCCTGTCACGGTCCTTTAGCAAACCCTCAGAGGAATTTCTCAATGGAGCTGACTTCCTGACTTCTGGCTGAGAGGGCTTCATGGGCCCGGGTGGAGGGGGGCTGCAGTGGGGGTTGGGGAGCTGAGCGGGGGAGGGGGGGACCCTGCTGCCCCAGCCCCCCACAGGTCGGCCCAAATCCTGGCCGCCCCTCAGTGACAGAGCGCTGCGTTTTGGAAACCCCTCCTGCCCCGGGTATCTTGCAAAAGGAACCCCGAACAACTTGTTTGGTTAGGAGTGGGCACAAGCTAACTCAGAGGACAGAAAACCTCGTGTCGGACTTAGGGGGGCTGTGCATTTGCGGCTTCCTGTTTTCGTCTGGGTTGAAATAATTCGGCCCATTAGTTTGTGATTCCCACTAAAATGTTTAATTAAATAACAGGTTTCAGCTTTTAGGCCGATCTCTTATTAACTCTGTGAGCTCTCGGAAACATGAGAAGCCAGTCTCCACATCTCTGTGCAGCGCGTGTTTTCCGGGCCGAGGAGCCCTCCCTTTGTGTCCGGGGCGGAAGTGGGGGCAGGGCTGAAGGCTGGAGGCCGCGTTAAGGGTTTAAGGTCATTTAATTGAGTCGTGGCCGTTCAGGACATCCTTCTTAAGGTCTTTGCTAAGCTTCCTCAGCGCGGCAGATCATATTTGCAAACTGAACTTTGGAATTTAGGAAACAACACAAGTCTCAAGTTAATTGAATTTCTGTAAAAACCAAAGTAAATTACACTGAATGCCCTTTTTTTAATGCTAAAAAAAATTAGGAGCATTCAAGAACACAGAATATGGCTTTTGAACAAATTAAGTCTTTGCTGCCCAACCTCAGGCCGGGCCGTTGTGTCCTCTGGGTGGTCAGAGCCCCGTCCTCGCTCACCCCTGCTCTCCTGCGTCGCCTGAAGAGACGTGTTCCAGTCCCTAGCCCCCGGGAGGCAGGAGTGGAACCTGCTGTGGGAAAGGGTCTTTGCAGGTGTAACTGAGTAAAGATACCAGGTTGGGGTAGGTCCTAACCCAGTGACTGGTGTCCTTCGAGAAGGAGACACGTAGGAATACGGCTGTGTGGGGACTGAGGCAGGGATGGGGGGCACTGGGACAGGCCGTGGAGCCCGGGGCGCCCACAGGGGTGCGGGTCCTCTGGGGGTCTGCCCCTTCCTTCCCCAGCCTGTGCACGCCAGCCGGGCCTGTCCTTCCCTCCTGTGCCGCGCGCCCGGTAGCCACACGCCTGTGGGTATCTGCAGGTTCAGCCCATGGCCCAGCGGCGCCCCGAGTCTTCCAGGGCCTTTGTATAAGCCAAGGGGGTGGGGAGCAAGCACGTTGGCTGACCCTTCCCCCGACAAAGGTCCCCGCGACCCTGCCTGGCCCTCCCCGAGCCGCCAATATTAGAAAGGATTTGTGTCCCCGATAAATAATGCGAAGTTAAATTACATCCACTCCGGCTTAAATTTTCATATCCCTATTTCTCATCTCCATAAAGAAATTCTGCCTGCGGGCCTCCCGGGGTGGTCTCTGCCAGCTGCCAGGAAGGTCCTAATGAAATTACTCCTCTGGGTGGCGGCCGGCGGGGCAGGGGTGGGAGTGGCCCGCCTGCCTGGGGGGAAAAGGTAAAAGGCCAGAGTTCAAATTATTTATCTCCCTAATAACGTACCGGATCGCAGGCATCGAGCGGCCTCGAGCCAGGCCGGCCGGTGATGCATGAGGAGGCGGGCCCCGGCGGCGTGGGAGCTTCCCGGGAGTGACCCCACCACAAGGGCACGGCAAGGACGTGCCTTAGAGATGGCCGCAGAGCAGGGGATCCCCCCCACATCCAGGGAGAGGTGGGGCCTCCGGGGCTCAGGGAGGGAGCCCGAAAATGCAGGACAGACAGGGCACAGACGTTTCCTTAGGGTTTCTGCCCGTCTGCCGTAGCTGAAGTCAGGGGCTGGCTTTGGCCCCCTTTCTCCTGTTTTTCCTAGACCTGGGACAAACCACATACTTGGACAATGCTGGGTGCGCGGTGTTGCCCCCTGAGGGGCCTCCCAGGGGTGCAGGCAGGAGGGGAGAAGCTGGGCTTGCCCTGGGGATGACGGCGGGGGCGGGGGGGGGATGGGATGAACCAGAATCCCAGGCAGGGTGGGGAGAGGCCCCTGCAGGCTGATGTCCTTGGGAGTGCTGGGCAGGTGGCTGCAGATGGCCTTGAAGGGCCAGGGGGAGAAGGAGGTCCCCTGTCTTTCCCCCGACCCCGCCCTGGGGAGCAGCCCTGGGAGGAAGGACATGTGGCCAGAGTCCGGGAACGGAGCATCCAGGCAGACCGCAGCACAGTCCTGGGAGGCCCCTACACCAAGGCAAGGATCCGCAGCTAGAATTTAAATCCCCAGTTACCACTGCAAGGAAGGGACCCCACCCTGTGTGCCCTTCCACCGTGGGGTCCTCCAGCACTGGAGTCCCGTGAGCCCCTCTGCTCCGCGGATGGAGTCCCTGGGCCATGACTGGGGTCCGTGGCGATTCCCCCAGGCCCCAGTGGCTGTTCCCTGGACCCCCCACCTCCAGAAGAGTCAGGGGGAGCCCTTCACCCGGCTGAGAGCAGCAGCCTCTCCGGCCCGCATCGTGGCCCCGTGCCCCACTTTCCCTCCCCCCAGGTCCAGCACCCCAGGCTGGAGAGCTCCGGACCCTGGCTGGACGGGGAGCATGGCCCCAGTTTCTTGCCCCTCTCCCCTCCTGCCGCACCCCCCGCCCCGTATTTATGGCCACTTAATCTGTGCGAGCGGCCAGCCCTGATAGATCTCTGAGTATCGATCAGCTTTAGGCTGATAGAAGTTCAAGCTCACAGGGCCTCGCTCTTTGACCCCCAAATAGGGCATGAATCTCAATCAAATAGACTGGTATTTGCACACGACTCCTACCCCGGGCGAGGGGCTGTGGGGAAAATCAATGGAGAGTACTAATGACTCACGATTTATAGAACACGTGCCATTTTAATATTAGAATAAATGTCATATTGCAAAGGGAGGGGACACAGGGGGTCTCAGGGAAAATATTTCTTAGAGAGCCTTTTCTGCTGGAAAATGATGTGCGTGGAATTTTATGAACTCAAATTTATAGACCTCATTTGGGCTTATAATTTAAAACTGCTTATGAGAAAGACATTAAGTAGAGTGCTGGGTGGGGGGCAGGGGCTGGACGAGTGGGTGGTCCCAGAGCCGCGGGTTGGGGGAAGCCACAGGGAGGGGGTCCGGGGTGCCAGGGTGGGGCTCCGCCAGGGCCTGAGCAGCATCTGGGGGAGGCAGCGGGCAGGACAGGGGGACACCCCAGGGCGTCCTCGCTGCTGGGCGAGGGTGGGTCTCCCCGCGGGTATCCACATACAGCCCAGGCGAAGCCGGACACGCGTGTGCATGTGTGTGCCCTTTGCACGTTCATGCCCTGTCTGCCCCACGCAGCGCACACGCTGCCCGGGCCCGTTCGCGCCGTGCCGTGCCCACATGCACACACTCCACCTCCTGCTCCAAAACCACTTCTCTGAGCTCCCGGCCGAAGAGAGGTCTTCATCCCAAGCTCCCCACCCCGACAGAGGCTCCAAGTCACCTGTGTCCTGGACTGGGTGGAGGTCAAAGGGTTACCCTAAACTTTGTCACCTAGATAAATTCTGTTGGGTGACGGGGCGGGGTGGGCACCACTGTCTGGTAGGAACGGGCTTGGGCCCAGGAGGGCTTCGCCATCCAGTCTGATACCAGGGCACGAGGCAGCCGCCACCCCCCCCCCGCCCCCGGGCAGCCTGACCCCAGGCAGAGGCAGGCCCTGTGTGTGGAGGAGAGCACCAGGAGGCCCACCCCAGCCTGCACAGCCCCCTTGAGTGTCTGGCCCTCAATGACCCTTGATGAAGACCGCTGGGGCCGCCTGCGGCTTTGCAGATCCTGTCCCTCTGGGCCTCGGTTTTCCCAGCTGTGTCTGGAGAGCTTCCTCAGTGGACCGTCCGAGGGCCTTCAAGCCTAGTCTCCAGCGCCTGATTCTGGAGCCCTGCCTGAGGGTCAGGTCCCCACCCTGGCCTGATCCCGCACAGTCCCGGCCAGGAGCACGCCCGCGGGGCGGCCTTGGGGAGCCGGCATTTCCAGAGGAGGGTCCCGAGGGACAGGGATTAGCCTTTTCCAGTATCCTCTCCCCCAGGACTCCCCTCCGGGCACGGGGCTCCTCGCTGAGAGCTGGGGAGACGACTTTCAGGACACAAACCTTCCCCCATTCCCTTATAGAATTGCCACCTCCCCTGCCAGGGTCCTGGGCTGTCCCCGAAGTCCCGGAGGCCCAGCAGGGGAGGTGCCCACTGTGCTTTCTCCCCCGCATGCGGTGACGACTCAGCTTCCTCCATCAGGCGGGCGCACACTGCCGCGGTGCCTGGTGTGGGCCGGGCACGCTGTACATTTCCGACTTTATTAGAGGAGAGTGTGGAGCTTGGGAATGCCGCCTCCTCTCGGTGGTCAATTCCGCTCCTGGAGGCCATAAATCTCCAGGCCTATGATTTGTGACTCCGCACTCCCGATAAATTAAATCTTTCTTGATGAAAAGGTTGGTGCTCCCGGCTCTGCTTCAGGTCACTGTGCTCGTCCAGAGTGAGCGGTAAGGGGCCCTGGGCGGGGCTCCCTGCTGGCCCCCACCAGCTGCCTGCCCGCAGAGGGACATTTGGGACATTTGGGCTCTTGGTCGAAAATGTCTGCAGATTTCCAAAGTAAGAAGAACAAAGCCGTTCTCAGGGCACGGTGGCACGGGACAGGACCTGCGCAAGGAGACCTGGGGCCATTGCCTAGGCCCTATCCTGCGGGCTAGCCTTGGGCAGTTCCAGAACTGGCTTCTGGGACCTTCCCTGCTGGGGTTGGGGGCAGGGGTCAGACCACTGGGCTCCTGGGGCCAGCTTCTCCAGCCACACCTCCCCGCATCCTCGGAGCCTAGGTCCCTAACCTGGGAGCTAAGCCAGGGCCACTGCAGGGATGTACGTTGGAGGTCTGCACCAAGGACAGCCTGACCCTGGGCGGAAGGTGGCCGGCATCCCCTCGGGACAGGCCTCTGGCCCCAGGAGCATCTGAAAGCGGTTCGCAGAACGACCCAGGACTTTATTTTATTTTATTTTATTTTAAAGATTTTATTTATTTGACAGAGAGAGATCACAAGTAGGCAGAGAGGCAGGCAGAGAGAGAGGAGGAAGCAGGCTCCCTGCTGAGCAGAGAGCCCGATGCGGGAGCTCGATCCCAGGACTCTGGGATCATGACCTGAGCCCAAGGCAGAGGCTTAACCCACTGAGCCACCCAGGCGCCCCTGACCCAGGACTTTAGACCCGCCTGCTCTTGGAATACAGCAGACCTGTCTCAGAAACCAAAAGGAACGAGGTCTGCATTCTGGAACAGAAACATCTACGGCCCTGCTCGAGTTGACCCCAGGGCCAGTGCCGGGGAGATTGCTCTGCCACAGAACGGAATCTCCCAGAGCCGCCCAGCAAACTAGGCGGGAGCCCACACAGAATGGGGAGCTCGGGTTTCAGGGTGGTTCTCGCGCCCACATTCCGGCCCAGCCAGGGGCTTAGGCTCTGGCACCAGAGACAAAAGCCCTAACCCCAGGCTTCCTGGGACTCCATTATGCTGATGAAGCAAGTCATTTCGGAGGCACTCAGGCCTTTTTGGCTGATTGCTTTCGGGAGAGAGCCGCCCCTCCGGGAGCCGCTGGGGAGTCCCATCTGGGAGGGGTGGGGGGCCACCCAGGGTCAGAGGCCGCTGGTGAGGGGAGGCCCCTATGAACACCCATAACTCTCCCGACTACACACGGGGGTGCCTCTGAGCCCTGCAAACTCCGGCATAGTTCAGGGAGGAAAGGGGGGCAGGAATGGGCCCGGCAGGGCTCTGGGGACCCTTTGGGTCCAATGTCCTAGGAGCTCAGGCTTTCTTGCCCAGCGAGGAGGGTCTATGCCTGGGCTTCTGGGCCAGGCCCTGGGGACGGCTGTCTCGCTGGACAGACCATGGGTGAAGCTGAGACGGGCAGCGAGTTGGGACCCCAGCCGCCCAGGCTAGCCCATGACACTTTGGGCAGAGGCTCCCGGCTACTGGGGCTGTGTTCAGAAAGGTGACCCCAGAAAGGCCGCTCCCCTGCTTGCCCTAGTGCCGGTGCACACCTGCCACATCACTGCCCCGGACCCTCAGGTCTGCCCCTCCCTCGGGGAACTCACGGTCAGGGCGGGCAGCCCGATGCCCAGTCCCTCACAGCCCAACTCACCCATCCCCACCCTGGCCCCCAGTGCCTTGGATCCTTTTTGACTCTCCGGTCTCAGGGCCTTTGTACCTGCTGTGTCCTCCGCCTGGCACACTCTTCTGCACTGGCTCCCTGGGCACCTCGTGTGTGGCCTGCACCACTTGGGGTCACCGGAGTGGGTCTTGGCTTGCATGCTGGGTGGATGGGTCCGGCCAGAGCAGGAGAGCCGGGGGCCAACGGGTGGGGGGTGGGCGTGGAGGGGGCTGCCAGCGGGGTTTGGGGCCCGCTGCTCCAAAATGCCATTTCCCGGGCATATTGAAGCCTTGATGCTGGCGGAGGCTCTCCCTGAATCCGTCCCGAGACCTCCTGTGAGAGGCGGTCTCCCCACACCCGGGACGGGAGCACCCTTACCTCCAAAGGCGAGGGGACCCCGGGAAGAACCCGAACGAGCAGGCCTTGCTCAGCGGACCCCAGGTCACCACGCGGCCCCCCACTCCTTGACCGGTCTGTCGTGCTTCTCCGGGCCTGTCTGCCCTCCGTCGACCGCGCGAGTTACCAGCCGCTTTGGGCCTTCGCTGCCCCGTGAAGTTTCCCTCGTCACAGAAAACTCAGATTAAACTGAAGACGCACGCGTGTGCTTTTCCTCTGCTCGTCTGTCTTTGTCTGTTGACCTCTCAGACCCAGGGATGCTAAGAGGGTCGCCGAAACTTCTTGCTCCCGTGAGCGGGTGTGGGTCTTGTGTGGAGCCGGATTCCAGGGCGGCAAGGGCACAGGCACTCAGCTTTGGGGCCACACGCCCCTGGGGCTGTATCACTGACCTGGCCCCCGTAACAGTGACCACAGACCTGAGACCTATTGCCTCACGCAATAGGAACATACTCTCCACAGCTCTGGAACCGCAGCCCCAAACCAAGAGGTCCGCAGGGCCGCCCTCCCTCCAGACGCTGTAGAGGAGGGGTTCCACTCGCCTGTCCTAGCTCCTGGTGGCCCCAGGAGTCCCTTGGTCTGTGGCCCTGAGACCATGACCTGAGCTGAAGGCAGAGGCTTTAACCCACTGAGCCACCCAGGCGCCCCCTGTTTCTAGCAATTTCTGCACGGTCAAGGCGTCAGTCCGCGGGGAATGGATGGCTCTGGGTCAAAAATAATAAGCCCAGCGGGGTGTGCTGGTCACCTCTCTGGGTCGCTACCGGGGCCCTAGGCAGCCTCTGTCCACTGAAGCCCGTGCGTCTGCGGTCCGGGGCCCCCCCGCTCTGCCCGCCCGCCCTGCTCCCACATGCCGGGTTTGGACAGAGGACCGAAGGCTTCCTCAGCCCCCACTGCTCACCAACCACCTACTCCGACAGTGTGGGGGGTGGGGATGCCCCACCCCCCACCCCCCACCCCCCACCCCGCACCCCCTCACACCTGCATGCGGGGGCTTCCCAGCCCGGAGGCTGTCACCACCAGCAGCAGTCGTGGCCGCGAGCTGCGTGGTGGGACTCCGCCAGGTACCAAGGGAAGCCTGCGGCCCCGGACGTCTTTGTGGATCCTTGTAGCAATTTACACTGTGGAGCCCCAAGCCCACTTACAGAGGAGTAAACTGAGCCTCCCCGAAATGACATCACCCACTCAAACTCACAGCAGCCTGAGGGGCTAGGGACGAGGGAGCCAGGTCCAAGGCCACTTCCAGATGATGTCAAAGGCTTGCTGCCCCCTTCCCCTGTCTCCCACATCCACAGCAGAACGGGAGCCCCCAGAGTGGCCAGTACCTCCCCAGAGGGGCCCATCAGCCTCCCCAGAACAGCCTCGGAGGCCGGAGGCGGAGGGAAACAGGCTCCAGGGACCCACGAATACTGTGTGAGAAAGGTGGGGACCCTCCACAGCCCAGAGCTCACCACTTGGTGCCCCAGTTTCCCCCAAGGCACCTTGCCCCATTCCTGTCCACGAAGCCCCTGGGGGGCAGGTGTGGGTTCTGGGCCAGGGGAGAGGGCAGGTGTGGGAGTAGGGCAGGGGCCGAAGGGCCGGTTTCAGCCGCTGGGCAGCTCTGCCAAGGACCTTGGGTGCCTGGGCTGTCTCGTTGGGGGAGGGGAGGACCGTCCTCTGACTCCAGGTGGCATCGATTTCGCAGGAGGGAAATCAGACCCTGGGCAACCTACATCTGAGAAGGGGACATTCTTTGATTGCTCCTGGGGGTCAGTTCCAGCCTCCCAGTCCCCCCTGCAATCCTGTTGACTTAATTGAGCTTTTGTCTGGCTGGCCCCCGGGGGGATTACCCGGGGTTCCTGTTACAACGGCTTCGCCTTCGGGGGCCCCAGCAGAGGTGAGCTTGAGGACTGTTTTCCTGTTGTCCTGGGAACAACCTGGGTGCTCTGGGCTCCACGGTCAGCGTCAGCCCAGCGAGGCCTGCCCTGGGGTGCAGGGAGGGCAGATGGGCCCCCGTGTGCAGGCCAGGGGTTGGGGGCATTCCAGCCGAAGAGCATCCACCGCAGAGGTCCTGAGGTGGGAGAACCGAGGCGTGTCCCAGGACCTGGAAGGAGGCTGAGGCAGGGAGAGGGAGGGTGCCCCACGGCTGGCGGGGAAGGACAGACGCAGTGATAAGACAGCACTGTGGGGGGATGGGCAGGCTGGAGTGGGCTCTACTTGACCGAAGAGAAGCTGAGGGTCAGAGTGGCCCGGAGGCAGCACCCTGGTGATGCAGCTAATGAGCTGAGCTGGGAGCAAATCCCAGCCTGGGGATTTCAATCCTCCTCTGTGATCAGTGCTGCCGCAACCCCTCTTCTGGGGGTTCCTGACCAGACTAAAGACGCCGTTCCAACTGGGCAAGAGGCCTTGAACACGCACTCCCGAACGTGAGTCCCCAGGCAGGGGAAGGGCTGCTGGGGGGCCGTCGGGGGCAGGGGCGGGGTGAGCCCTGGCGCGGCCGCCCCCTCCCCATGGCTGGCTGGCCTCTGCTGCCCTCTGGCGGCCACCCCAGCCCAGAGGGCCTCGACCCCACTGTCTACTGCCTCAAGGCTCCCTCTCGGGCCCAACCTGGGATTCTGCAAACAGGTTCACCAAATTGTCAATTAAGTGAAAATCAATCCGGAGCCATTCATCACAGGCCGCCATCGATCGGGGCCCCTGGGGAGCGATTGAGGCCAAGTGCAGCCCCACATCTGCTACATCAGGGCAGTCTCTGTGATCCATCATCGGGAACGGCCACGGTGCCCATGGGGCTCGGGGCCGGCCCAGCAGGCGGGAGGCGATGGGCACAGGGCCCTCTGCCCATGGAGGCTCCTCTGCTCCCCCAGCCCGCACATGCCTGCTTCTTCCCTGCCCGAGCCCACCCTCACCTTCCCTAAGGACTAGGGCCCTCCATGCCTCTCCTTGCTGGCTCCCATTGCTCTGCTGGTTCCCTCTCACAGTGCCCATGAGGACCCTGGGGTCCATAGCCAGGGGCCTCAGGAAGTCTGCGGGAGGAGATGGACCCCCTCCCATCCTCAGCCTCCCCTCTCTGTCTGGCCTCCCCCACAGCGGGCACCCTGAACCCTGCTCCCCCATCGACCCCGCCCCCAGCACGGCTATAACCCATGTGGAACCTTAAAGCACTGAGCTGAGTTCCAGACACCCCCTCCAGGGAGGTCCCCATCCAGGCACCGGTCTTGGGACCGCAGGCCAAGGATGCGTCCCTAGGAGACCAGAGCCCCCAGAACTCCCCCAGGACTCGCCGCACACACCTGGGGAGTCTGCAAGCCCCCAAGACACCCACTTTTCTCTTAGAATTCCTTTGCAATACAGCACTCGGGTCACTATTCCTATGTTAGGTGGAAACAGACCGTCACCACCCTGCCTGCAATCAGCCTGTGTCCAGGCCCCTTGAGAGAGCGGCCGCGGCCCAGATCTCCGGAGCCTCCCAGCAGGGCCATGGGGGGACCCCGTGCATGTGGCCAGTGCTTGGGAGCTGGACACCCTGCTCTATAAGCCAGTGGTGTTTCTGGGGGAGGGGCCTCTCTGGGCACCCTCGTTGTCTCCACGGGACAGATGAGAGCATGATAGGGAGACCCCCAGCCCTTCCTCCTGGGCTTCAAGCTGCCCGAGCTCGGGATTTGGGCTGAACACGGGGATTGTTCCGAGAGCCCTGGGAGCAGCCAGGTGCTCGAGTCCCTCCCACGTGCTGACACTGTGGCTCTGCTGCTTGCACTTCCGGGGACAGCTCCCAGCTGGCCAGCCCCGCCCACCTCCTGTGGGCCGCGCACTGGGACACGGAGGAGGTGTCTGACGTTGGGAGACAGGCGGCTCCGGACAGGGATCCAGGGAGATGGGGAGCGAACGAGGTGCTGTCAGGGCTGGTGTGGGCGGAGGAACCCAAAGAGCGCCAGCAGTCTTCTGAGAGAAGGCTGAGCAGGCAGAGGGGGCTCCCGGGAGCCACGGGGCATCACCCGGAGTCTCCTGCCTGCCCAGCTGGGCATGTGCAGCGGGCGCCCAGGCCGGAGAACCATGGGAAAGTAAGAGGAATCCTCAGAACTTACACAGGGCCAGGAGTGTAGAGGTGTCCATGACCCGGGTGAGAGGCCTCATAATTCCCAGGACATCAGCTGAAATGCTCAGAAGGGCCTCAGCTCAGCTCTGGGGGCAAATTAACCCCAAGCTAGTGACGCGCTAACAGACCAGCAGGGCTCAGCAGCTAGCGTCCGAAGGGGCAAACTGTTCCCAGTAATTGAACTATGTCCCAGAACAAAGCTCATGAGGATCTCCGGGGACACAAAATATCCTTTGCCTGACTAGCGGGAATCTAACTGTCTAGCACTCAAGCAGAAATTACCAGGTAGGCAAAGAAGCAGGACAAAATGTCCCAAGACACTGCAAAAGCAACAAAATGAGTCAGAAAGGACAGAGGTGAGAGAATGAGGCAAGAAGCCTGTTGGGACAGGCGCTGGTGCCGTGTTCCCTATGCCCCAGGAGGAGGAGGGAAGGCTGGGCATACAAAGGAGGGCTTGGAAGACACAAAGACCGGAGTCACATCTCTGGAGAGGAAAATCCACTGCCTGGGATAGATGAACACTAGAGAAGGGAAGGTGCACGTGAACTCAGAGACACGGCAACAGAAACACGGAGAGAAAAGGCCACAAAAGCTGGCCTCATGCACCTGCCGCTGGAGTCCTTGAGGTTGAAGACAGAGAAGGGGATGTACATGAAGAATTAACAGCCAAAACCTTCCCCGACTTGATGGAACCTGTAAACCCACAGGTCCAAGAAGCTCTACAAACCCCAAACACAGGAAATAGGAAGAAAATGACGCCGAAGCTCATTTGTTTCTTAAAACCAGCGATGAAGAAAGAGCACACCAGGCAAGCAGCCAGCGGGGAAGGGCGCATCCGTGCAGAGGACGCCTCCACGGAAGCAGGGCAGGCATCTCGGAGGCTCGGAAAGAAAATATTCATCACGGGGCGCCTGGGTGGCTCAGCGGGTTAAAGCCTCTGCCTTCAGCTCGGGTCATGATCCCAGGGTCCTGGGATCGAGCCCCGCATTGGGCTCTCTGCTGGGTGGGGAGCCTGCTTCCTCCTCTCTCTCTCTCTGCCTGCCTCTCTGCCTACTTGTGATCTCTGTCTGTCAAATAAATAAAAATCTTTAAAAAAAAGAAAAGAAAAGAAAATATTCGTCGCCACTGAATTCTACAAAGGCAGATATCTCCGTCACAAACGACGTGAGAGAAGGGCTTTTCAGGCAAGAGAGAGCTGGGAGAATTCTTCCCCAGCAAACCCGCAGCGCAGGAAGCATCAAAGGAAGTCCTTCAGACAAAGAGTGAGTTATTCCCCGTGGGAAGATCCATCCACACAAAGAAATGGAGAGCACAGAGAATGGAAACCCTACGGGTGATAGAAAATGCTTTCTTTCTAATAAAAAATCGTTACGTAATTGACTGTTTTAGGCAAACATTGTGATAATGTGTCACGGGGTGTATGGTGTATGTCGGAGTGTGGGACGACGGCACCTGGGCTGGGGAGGGCACGGAGGTCCGCCGCAACGAGGTGCTTTGGTGGACGGAGGCGATAAGATAGCGCTTGAAGGTAGACCGCGGTGAGTTAAGGGTGTTCGATCCCTCAAATGGCCACTAAAAACACTAAATAGAACGTCATCACTAATAAGTCAAGGGAGGAGATACGGTGGGACAGTGAACACATCCCATCCAGCGAAGGAGGCAGGAGGCGTGGGGAGAGGGCGGGAGCCGACGGAGGGAGGGACAGCAGATGGCAGGGGACATCCAGCACGGTACATGCAACTGGCCTGAGCGCCCCACTAAAACCCGGCACTGTGTTCTTCCCTGCGTGCTGCGGGTGCGCTAGCCTGAGGATGACCGGCCCGCGACAGAAGCCAATGCAGAAGGCCCCGCGCCATCTGGTTCCGTTTCTAAGACCCACCAAGAATAGTCAAATTCCCGGACACAGAAAGCAGGACACCAGCCGCGGGAGCTCCGGGCCGGGATGGCATCAGCGTTTAACGGGGACAGACGTCCGGTTGGGGAAGATGAGAAGGTTGCGGGGACGGATGGAGCGGACGGACACACACCAGCATGAACGTGCTTCATGCCACTGAGTCGTACCTTTAAAGTGGCCGAAATGAAGGAGCGTCTGGGTGGCTCACTCAGTGGGTGACTGAGTCTCGGTTTTGGCTCAGGTCATAACCTCAGGGCTCTGTGTGGGCTCTGTGCTCAGAGGAGAGTCTGCCCCTCCCTCCCCCCCGCTCATAAGCTCTCTCTCGAATAAAAACATCTTTAAAAAATAAAGAAAAGAAAAAGACAATGATTGTCGGAATCGATGGGAAAATCACCGTGGGCCAGGCACCGCTCTGGACGTGCGGTCAGCAAACCACCTTGCCCGCCCCCAGCCCCGCTCACCTGCGCGGGAGAGACCAGCAACACGGACACCTGGGACGGCTCTCGACTCTCAGGAAGAAGGGAGGAGCAACAGGCATAAGTCTTCGCTTCTGGGGACCGTGAGGCCTGTGGGTGCCAGGAGGAGTCTCGAGGCCAAGGGAGCTCGGGGCTGGGTCCCGTGTGGCCCATTTTAGCAACATTATTTATCATAGTGAGGAGACAGCGTCCTCCCAAAAGTCTACGTGTGGGGGACACCATTAAGGGTTTTTTTTTTTTTTTTTTTTAAAGATTTTATTTATTTATTTGACAGAGATCACAAGTAGGCAGAGAGGCAGGCAGAGAGAGAGGAGGAAGCAGGCTCCCTGCTGAGCAGAGAGCCCGACGCGGGGCTTGAACCCAGGACCTGGGATCATGACCTGAGCTGAAGGCAGCGGCTTAACCCACTGAGCCACCCAGGCGCCCCACCATTAAGGGTTTTATGCTACAACCAGTCCACGGAGGATTGTGCAGCCATTGAAGAGTATTGATGAACTTGGGAAAATGTTGCTGTGAGTGGAAAACAGGAAATTGGCCATGTGACACATTATGCCATGGCACCCACGGTGCGTGTGCACACAGCTACGCACAGACACACATGTGTGCACGGACACGGAGACGCACACAATTGTGCATGTGCATAGACACGTGTGCACATGCACGGACGCACACGTGCGCTCACACGCACACTTGTGTGCACAGGTACACCTGCATGCACACATGAGCACAATGCACCACACGGGCACCACACGTGCACGCACACATGGGTATACATGCATGCACTCATACACGGGCACACACGTGCGCTCACACACTGGTGCACACATGAACTCATACACGGGCTCACACACGTGCTCTTGCACACGGGGACTCACGTGCTCGGACACAGGCATGCGCACGTGCACTCACACACAGGCATGCGCACGTGCACTCTCACACAGGCACACACATGCACACAGCTGCCATCTCCCCCACTTTGCAGAGGAGGAGTTAAGCCACAGGCCCTGTTTGGCCGCAGTCCCGAGCGCGACTCTGGGATTGCTCTCTCCCGCCCCAGGCTGGCCCCAGGGTTAACATGCGGTCTGAGGGCATCTCCTCGCTGCTCTGCCGCGGCCCCCCATCCGGCAGGCCTTGCCCACGGTCTGTGTAAGGGCACGTAAACAACGAGGCCGCTGCCGGACCCTGATGCGCAGGGGCTGCGTCCCAGGAACAAATGAGACTCTCACGGGACCAGCGTTGGCGTCCCGATCCCAGCGTACCCGAGGAAGACCGCGGCCAAGCGGAAGGGGTGGAGAGAGCCGGATCCACTGCTAATTCTTTCAAACCGCTGTTTATTGAAATGAGGCACCAGGGACAAACCAGAGGTGGGTCGATAATGGTCTGTCTAACACAATCAGCCCGGCCTCAGCCGCTGCCCCCCTCCCCACGCCGGGTGAAGCCCAGGAGGACAGAGGCCAGCACGGCCCCAGGCCTGGGTCTCCACCGCCCCACCCAGGGAAGCGGAGCAGCCCCTCTGGGCCCTCCTCTCCTCCCCTCCCTCCCTCCCCACAGGCAGGCGTCTTTTTCCCAGGGTCACCCAGAGATAGGAGCGGCTCGTGGGGAGCAGGGCTCCCACCCAGCCTGGGACTGGGTCGCCCTGCGTGCTGCTCCCGGATGCTCCATCTGCCGCGGTCCTCGCTCCTCGCCACCCCAGAGCCCAGTCCTGGGAGTCCTTGGCCACAACCAGCCCTGGGTAGCCTGCACCCAGCCTGGGCCTCTGGGCCTCACGTCTGTGAGTGCCCGGGTCCCACGGAACAGCGGGATGGGGCACATGTGAGACTCCCGCTGGAGGCTGTGTCTCCCCAAAAGGGACTTGACTCTGCTGGCGGCCTAGGCGTGGACCATCCTGCCCCTCTCGCTCAGGTCCAGGCTCCGCGGGGCCTCAGGAGTCCCGGGGTCGGGGGTGCCAGTCGCCGGAACCCAGCCCCATGGGGTGGAGACCCCGGCCTGTCCCAGCTCCCTGCTCCCGAGAGCCGGCCCTGCTCTCTGTGCACAGGGCCCACCCCTGCCCTCCTGGCTGACGTCTGTGCGCGGCTGCCAGTGGGGACAGCGGAGGCCTGGGGGGGGGTGGAGGCAGGCGGGGCTGCGAGCAGGTGAGGTAGGGCCCAGACAGGGGCTCACAGTTCATCCGTCCTTTGGAAAATGCGCCCGTGGGCCACCTGTGCACTGGCTTCCCAGGATAGACCG
Organism: Enhydra lutris kenyoni; assembly: GCF_002288905.1. Taxonomy (NCBI): domain Eukaryota; kingdom Metazoa; phylum Chordata; class Mammalia; order Carnivora; family Mustelidae; genus Enhydra; species Enhydra lutris. Next base: position 37,199,270 of record NW_019154097.1, read on the forward strand.
GCCGGTCCGTCATCAGAGTGGGACGGACACAGGTCACAGCGTGGCAAGCACGTCTCCTCCCCACCACAAGGGAGGAGTGCCCAGAAATACAGTGGTCTCGAAGTGGCGTGCCCTTCTCACAGGTCTCCCAGGGCCGGCTGGGGGGATGTCTACTCCTTCCCAGGTGATGAGGGGGGATATTTGAACCCCCCGTCCTGCCAGGTCCTCTGGGGTGAGGGATGGGGGCTTTCTAGCGTGCTGGGCCTCAGGCAGGTCCACGGACTCAGCAGGTTCCATGCCCAGCTTTGCCTGAGTTCGGGGGTCAAACTCAGCTTGTATTCGACCTTGTACTCAAACTTGTCAGGGGAACGCTTTGGAAGGTTCAGAGTAGGGTGACTCCAGAAGGCTCCGAGCACGTCCCGTGTTCAGCTCCTGCAGGGGAGGGGCGACTGTGCAGACCACCGGGGAGGCAGGTGTGTTAGCCCCAGAACTAATGGGGGAGCAGGCACGGGGCTCTGCACAGCGGAAGGGGAAATGGGCTGACCCTCCACAGGTTTCACTTCTCCAACAGGACGCGGACACCTTCTCCTGAGGGCAGCCTTTCCCAGAGCCGAGTGGCCCGAGCAGGGTTTGCCGTGTCCCCCTGCAGGGACGCGGGCAGTGGGGCGCTCAGCCACAAGGCAAGCCGCCTGGCTTCTACAGGACCACGAGGGAGCTGCCTGCCCTCTGGCTCTTTCTTCCCCCGGGAATGTCTTCCCTGGGACCAGCCCCACGTGTTCCCCCCAAAGAAGAGCACAGGATGGGGCATCGGAGGGACACTGCTACCTGAAACAGGGGAAGGCCACCTCTCCACCGGGGGACCCGTGACCAGCCACCTCTAGGCATCTGTTCCTAGAGGCCCAGACTCCAGTGCCCTTGGTCAGAGCTCCGCAGGCAGCTGCCCCACCGAGGGCCTGGAAACAAGGCTGCCACGGGAATGAGGAAAGGCGGGCCGACACCCTCCGGGGCCCAGACCTGCCCGCAACGTTTCATCTGCAGCTCCGGCCCCCAGGGGAGGTCCACAGAATTGGGGAAGATGTGGTCAAACAGGATGTGCTGGGCGTGGCTCACCAGGAGAGCAAGGGACCGCCGCCTCCTCCAGCCTGGAGACCCCCACTCGGTGAGCCTGGGCACGAGCAGGGGTCCACAGCCTCACGAGCTCCAGGCAGGCTGGCGCTCTGGGGGAGTCCCCTGGCTTGGCGGACCCCAGGACACAGCTCAGTCCAGCAGACAGCCAACCCTCCAGGGCCGTCCCCATGCAGGCTGGATTCCGGGGCTCCTGTCTGTGCACAAAGCCAAGCTCTCCCTGGGTGTAGATCTGCTTCTGACTCTTCCTGTCCACTGTCCCCTGGGGCCTCAGTTTCCCCATCTGTAGGGGAGGGGTCCGGGGTGGCCCCATTGGTTCTGGGTGCTGATCGAAGCGGCTCGCTGGGCACCCGGGAGGGGAGGGTTCTGCGCGCTCTCCCAGGAGATGATGAGGTGATGCTGGGCTCCTTCGCTTCCTTCTGAGCGCCCCGGCCTGGGGGGCAGCTCCCGGAAATATGGGGCACCTCCCGTTGCAGGGTGGGCGCCACCAGCAGCGTGGCCACCGCCTGAGCCCCCAGTGCGGGGAGGGGAGCGGCCGAGACTGAGAGGAAATCAAAAGCAAATTATTTTCGGGATTATGGCTCTGGAGCCCTGGCTGGATACGGCCCATTTTTCAGAGCAGACAAAGCCATTTTCCGAGGGATCAATTTTGCCCGAGCAAGTCGCCTCCTCTCAGCCCACAATCCATCATATTTCCCCATTTGCAATTTCTCGTGTCTGAGTGTTTTAAGTTTCCGATGAATTATTTCATAAAGCTTTCCTTCCTGCCGCCGAAGCAGGGGGCCCGGGCCGGCCGGAGCCGCGGGCCGCACCCGCGGTCAGCCCGGTCGGGGCGCGCGGGCCGGGCCGCAGGGGCGGGAGCCGGTGGGGTGGCAGCGGGGGCCGGGCCCCAGCCACGCGGGGGCGGCGAGGCGGGTGTGGGGAAAGTTTTGAAGAGATTTATTCTGATGTGCTGCTGAGGGAGGGCCATCCTTCAAGAGGCGGCCTGTGTAAACCCCCGGCCTGTTGATTGGCCTGTCATAGTGATTTGTGGCTCTTCCCCCGAGGTAATGGGGAGCAACTGGGCCCTTGAAAGGCAGCCGGACAGATTGCTGAGCGGGGCGGGCGGGAGGCCGTGGCGGCCAGCAAGATTTATTGACCTCGACCCGCCGAGGTCCCCTCAGTGCTTTTAATCTGGCCTTTAAGCTTGTCACCAGCTATGATTGCAGCCGGGCAGGCTCCCCGGGGCCCCACAGGGTAGAGGCACGGGGCCCCCCGGGGGCCTTGCCATCTGGCCCGCTGCCCCCATGGCTGCCCTGCCCCGCGGAGGAGGCGCGGTGACCCCCTGCCGCCCCGATCTGCCACCAGCCAGGGCCGCCACTTCCGTGCAACGACTTCGCTGAGCTCTGCGTCTCGTCCCGTGCAGCTGGCCCAGTCACAGCGAGCGCCCGGAGGTCTCGGCGGTGCTCACGGGCCGCGCAGCCCCCACCGCGGGCCGTGGTGGACACGTCCCCCGCCCCGGAGAGCTCCCGGGGGCGTCTCGGTGGCTCCTGCCCAGCTCAGCAGGCCCTCAGTGCACCATCCAGCCGCCGCGCTCCTTGGCTTTTTTACCCAAAGGAGCGTAAAGCTCGGGTCCGCACAAAGACCTGCACGCGGCTGTGGAGCACGTGTGCTCGCGGTGGCCGTAGCTGGAAGCAGCCAGGGTGCCCTTCGGCAGGGGCTCGGAATGGCCACTTTGAGCCGTGGTCCCTGTGGGCCACGGAATACTATTCAGCACTAAACAGAAACATGCTGCGAGTCCGGGAGACGGCGCGGAGGCCTCTTACGAGCTCCCAGCGACTGAGAGAGGCCGGCTGAGAAGCCGCTGCGTGTGGACCGAAACCACCCTGAGCTGCCGGTTACCACGGCCATCACGACGCGGACAAGGGGACAAGTGTCGGCCAGGGCACGGAGACAGGGCCCTGGAGCACGGCTGGGGAACACACGCGGGGGCAGTCACTGTGGGAGCCGGCACGGAGCTTCCCAGAGAAGTGAGAACTGGAACCTCTGTCCGGTCCGGGGCCCCACCGCGCGGGGAGCTCATCTGAAGGACGGGAAACCCCGTTGTCAAGCAGCGTCTGCAGCCCGTGCTCACAGGGGCCGGGGCCCGGAAACAAGCCGCGTGCCCACGGACGGATGGACGGACAGATGGAGAGGACGTGGCTCCGCGCGGGACGGTGGAATGCGCCACAAGAAAGAGGGAAATCCTGCCGTTTGTGACACCTGCGACGCGCGTCTGACAAAGGCGGACGCCAGGGGCCCCCACTCCTTGTGGGTCCTAAGACCCCTGAGCCCGTAGAGGCAGAGCATAGGCCGGTGTGAGCAGAGCAGGTGCCGGGAGGCTGGAGGCTTCGGAGGACGCGGTTCCACGTGCAGCAGGACGGGGGCTGGAGTGGGACGCACAGCTCCAGGACCGCGGTTTACAATGTCACGGATTTGGAAGTTGCTAAGGGAGTAGGTCTTTGAAGTTCTCATCACAGGAAGGAAGGGCCATGACCCCGAGAGGTGAGGGGGTCCGCAGCACACGCACGTGCCCGCCATGTGCCACGTGGCCCAGTGACCCAATGAGGCGTGTGGCCCTTCACGGGACCGTGACGCCTCTGAGGGCTGCCGGTCAGGGTCATTCCTGGCCCGGCTGACTGACGTGCCCTCCCTGGGCTGCGCTGAGCGGTCAGGGTCATGCCCTTCCCTCCCCAGGACAGGCTCCTCTGGTTCGTCTCTCATCTGTGGAGGGCACGTGGGCTGTTCCCCTTTGGCGACTGAGTGGTGCTGCTGTGGACACTTGTGGACACGTTTTCCCGTGGAGGGCCGTTGCCGTGTCTCTCGGGGGCACACCCAGGGCTGGAGGTGCCGCGTGTCGGGTGGCCCACGTGTGGCCATTCGGGGAGCTGCCAGGATGTGGCTGCCACGCATCCATTTCTCACGTGTCCCTGATGGTGGAAGCGAGCGTGCTCGTCGTCCCGGCTCGGCAAGGTACGGAAAAGTGTGAAGGAGCAAAGCAAACAGCACTGTGCGCCGTGGGCCCTGCGGGCCAGTGCATCTCCCCGTCGGACCTTGACCTCGTTCCTTCTCCTGCCAGCTGTGCCCCTCGCCTGTCCTGGCGGCGTGCCGTGTGCTCGGTGCTTAGCGGAAGGCTTTACACCGCTGTCGGATGTTCCGGGTGCCGGAGGCCCCGCTGTGCTTAATGGCATTCGGGGGCCCCGTGGCCGTGTGTTCACACCTTCTTGGGGCCTGGGTCATGGCGTGGCCATCAGCCGGCTCAAGGGCCAATGATGGAGACCAGGGCAGACCCTCGGGGCCCAGCGTGCCCCTCAGACTTACCATTCCCCGTGAACACCCCATTTTCCCAGGGCAGCCCAGAGGGCGAGGTCCACACCTCCCTGACCTCTGGGGGACCAGACCCATCATGGGCCCCATGGGATGTGGTGCACTGCTGGGGGACAGGGGCCTTGTACCCCAGGTTCATGGGGAAAGGGGGAGGTCGTGGGGCAGCCCATCTGTCACCTTCACAGAGACCAAGTTCCCTTTCCTTTCCTCCAGAAGACTGGGAAGCCTCCGGCGCTTGAAAATCAATAATAATTCCAACGATACCAGGGGCTGGGCAGAGACACTGAAGGGAGGTGACACGGAGCCAACACGCTTCGCCTCTTTAAAGACACCTTTTCTGAGGCCCCTCCAGCGGACGGGACGCGGCTCAATCTATTCCGAGCTCACACTTAGAAATTAAATTCCCTTTAGCCGAATAGGAGCCTGGCTTCAATCAACTGGGGGCTTGCCCCCCTCCCCCGCCCCAGCCCGCCCTCCCCTTGCCTCCCGCAAGTATGCAAATGCGGGCACCTTGCGAGCCGCCATCGATCCTGGTGCTCGGCAAGGAAATGAAATTAAAAAGGAGCTGGGGCCGCAGGCTGCCCTGCTTCAGGCCCTCAGCTGCTTGGGTATTCTCGGACATGGCTCTCCTGGGCCCGCCTGGCCCCTGACCCTGCTAACGGGGTGGGGGTGCTGTCCTGGCAGTGGATGGCCCTGACCTTGAGAACTTCCTGCAGCAGGAACCGCCTCTACCCAGAACACCCCCCCTTCCCAGCCGGGCCAGGTTCCATGAGCACCTCGGGCCCTGGTGTGGGAATGCGCGTCCCGAAAGTGAGTGTCCCTCCCAGCAGGGCCTATGATGGGGTTCAGGTCCCGGACCCCATGGAGGACCCCAGAATGGGTGGCCTGTCGTCCCCACCCCCGGGGACCTTGGCACACACCCCTGAACACCATTGTTTTCATCCTGGTGCCCACTCGCATCCCACAGATGGCCCGCACATCCGTGGGGGCAGGGCCTGGTGCTGGGCCCCGGAGACACAGGAAAGACGGGTGTCTGCCCCACAGCCCGCCACCCCTGAGATGATCAGAATGTGTCTGCTGGTGAGGGGCCTCCGGGAGGGGAAGGGTCTTCAGGACCGGCAGGAGGCTCTGTGATGGGGTGGGGTTTCAGGCTGGGAGCCTCTGCATGGGACCACTGACACCAGCCCCTTGGCAGACGGAAGCAGGTCTTCAGTCTTGGTCTCTAATGAGGACCCCTGCTGTTCGTTCCAAGCTAGAACAATCCCAGAGCCACTTGTGGCCTCATGGCTCCCTCCCTCCCTGCGGAGGCCCCAAGCCAGGAGGCGGATGCTTCCAGGGGCAGGAACAAGTGAGGAAGTTGGGACATACTTGGAGTGAGGGCGCCCGACTTTCCCGAGCCGTTCTTGGGCCCTGTTCCCACTCAGGCAGCCCTGGGGGGCCTATAGGTGGGGGCCAGATCCGCCCCAGGCCAGGTGGAGGGTCTCATGGAGACAAGGGCCAGAGTGAGGAGATACCGTGAGCTGGTGATCCCTGGGAAGGAGGCAGGATGAGAGGCTGGCCAGGGCAGAAGGCCCAGGGTGGTCCCACTCTCCTCACCCCAGTCCACCAGCCTCCTCAGGTGTCTCCTGTCCCTACCTCTGGGCCTTTGCAACTGCCGCTCCCTGCCCCCAGGACCTCGTGTGATGGGCTCCTTCTTGTCACTGAGGAATCAGCTCTCCGGTCACAGCCTCCCACTGGTCTGGCTCAGCACCCTGACCTGCACCGTCCTAGAGCTCTGGCTGTGCTTCTCCCCACCCCTCCCACTGGCTCTCTGGTCTTGTTTCTGTTGTGACCCCGTCTTACAGGGTGGGACCCTCTAGCAAGGGGCAGAACCAACCCAGAGCCCCGCCGCTGCCCCTGTAGGCCGCCCAAGGCCTGTCTGTCCGAAATGGGGCCTGCGGGTAGACCTTCAGAGGGTTATGTGAGGCTGGGAGTCGGGGGAGCCCCCGTCCCCCTGTGCCAGGGAGGGGAGCACAGCCCATCTTCGATGTAGAGCTATAACGTTAATTGTGATGTGTGGCGCTCACCGTAATTAAACTGATTCATTCCCAACAATCAAGGCTACACTGCATAATATATTTAATTAGCCAGATTTCCCGTGCTCGTTGGCAGGACGGAACTGGCAAGTTCTCGGTGTAATACACTTAATTCTGAAATAAATCATTGTTTGCAAAGGCACACGCAAGGCCTGCCCCACAGGGGGCCAAGGGCACTGGGCGGGGGCGGGGGGTGGGGGTCTGCCATTGCTGGTCATCCCGTGGGCATAGACGGGTGGGGAAGTCCTTCCTGGTGTGAGGCGAGTGAGTGAGGAGGGCCGCCTGCCTGGGCCGGGGGTAGGTGGTGGCCGAGAGTGTGCTCTGCCCAGTGACACCTGCCAGAGTCCCGGGGACAGTGTGCAGAGGCGTCAGGCTGCCCCGTAGGAAAGCCGTCTTGTGGGTGTCAGTGCTGGGGTCAGAGAGCTGGGTAGGGGTCCCCCAGTCCCAGGCTCATCTGGACGCCATGTCCCCAGGTACAGCCCAGCCCCACCTGCCCAGCTAGTGCCAGCACAGCTTAGAGGACCCCAGGCCTGGGCCGGCTCACTTCCCCAGGCTGGGGCCAGGCGTCCATCCTTTGGAGCACCCTCTTCCCCATCTAAGCTCTGTGAGGACCCACGCGGCTTCCACCACTGAAAGCCTGAACAAGGAGTGTGAGACATTTCCAGGACCAAAGCCAGCAGGCTCTGTCCCTCCCAGCAGAGTCCCCGGGACAGGAGGGGTCCTTGTGCGTGTCCTCCACCCCCCGGGAGGGGGGCGGGATGGGCTTTGGCGTGCCTCCCTCTTGGGCAGCCCTCCTGCCCCGGGCTCTGGTTACCGTGTGCGCTGCCATCTGCCACCCGCAGGGCTGGCCTCGTGCATAATTCAGGCATCTTGGAACGGTCCCAGCGAATGGGCATTGACAAGGCCTGACTAGCCTGATCGGATGTCGAGACATTGGACCCACCAGCAACAGGACCTTGGTGTCCATGCCCTGTCTGGGCTTCGGTGACAGGCCAGGCAGGGAGCAGGCATGGGTGCTGTCCTCCTGCTGTGGGGGGTCAGACACTGCCTTCTCCACGTCCCCGGGCTGCTTGGGCGGGGGGCGGGGCGCGTGCTCGTGTCCAGCCCGTCCCTCACCTGCCCTGCGGCCTCCATCCGGGGGTCACACCCCAGCCCTTGGGCCTCAGTTCCCATCTGTGAAAGAGACCCAGGGCAGCACCTGCTGCTCAGGGCTGGAGGGGAGTGAGATGATCTCCGGGTGGGGACTGCCCCGAGGTGCCCGCCAGCCGCCCAGAGACCTGGCATTGAACCTGAGCCTGGTGCTCCTCTCCCCAGGCCACGCCCCCTCGCTCTGTGCAACTGGAGAGGAAATTCTGGCCTCTCAGGACTGACCCTAAAACAAGATCTCAGACCATGGTCTCCAACACCCAGAATCCATGACCACCCCGACGTGGGCCCCTCTTCGGGACCCACCGCTGTCACCACTGTGCCTGGGAGCTCCCGGGCATCATGGCTCAGCCAGGGGACACTGGGAGGCTGCCAGGGAGGCTGCAGGGCGGGGCAGACCCCTAAAGGCCCTTCCTGGCCTGAATCTCGGGTGTGACCACAGGACCTTGTGTGTGTGCAGGCCTGCCCCACGTGCCCACCACCTGCTGCGGGCTGGTCCTGCAGACCCCGAGCCCGGGCTCAGAGGACCCGCCTCCAGGACCACAAAGCCACCCTCACCGCGTCCCCCAGATATGCCGGTCCCAGCAGCAGAGGGGGACACTGCGACTGCAGAGAAGGCTGGGTGGGCGGCTTCCTAGGACTCTGCCTGCCCCCCACCAACCCCGTCTGCGGGGCCGTTCGAAGGCTGCTGAGAGGACATGGACGAGAGAGCCAAGGGCAGAGAGGGGCTCACCGGGAACACTGAGGGCCCTGCCAGGCCTGCGTGGGGCCCAGCAGTGGCTCCTGGGATGGGGACCCCGTCCTTTGGGGGACGTGCATCTCGCGTGGGCACCTGCAGACCAGGTACCCGAGCCCTCTGCTCCGGCTGTCGTTGCCGTTGAGAAAAGAGGGACCCCTGCCCTTGAATAATTGATGACAGGCAGAAACAATGGACCGCGGGGAACATCTGGCAGGCAGGGGTCGCCCCCCCCATGCTGGCGTCAGACAAAACTGCCTTTCGGGAGGGTCGCTGGCCGGTGGGGGCAGAGCCTGGCGTGCCCGCTCCGTGCCCCGGCGCCGACTTGTGGGGTCTGCCCTCTCGCGGTTCCCAGGGGGCACGTGTGTGTTCCCACAGCAGACATGTGAGCCACACACAGGATGTGCTCGTGTTTGTGCTCCCACACAGGCACACACATCACCGGAGCCCTCGTTCACACACGTGTGCTTGCACGCACACACACCCCGACGCACACGCCACACACACGTGAACACATCCTTCCATGAGGGTGACCTGCCATTGCAGCCGTGACCCTAGGGACCTCAGGGACCTCTCCAAGCCTATGGGAAGCTTCCCTTCCCTGACGGGTCATGTGCTTCCTACTGAGGCCTGAGGACACGGCGTGGGGCGAGGGGAGCAGGGGAAGGAGGGGCAGGCGGGGCCAGGTGCGTCCTGGTGGGCCTGACTTTGGCAAACCCCCTCACCCTGAGTGGCTGCTCTAGGGACAGGCGAGCTGGCACCTGACCCTTCCTCTCACGTCATTCCACTTATTCTTCTCAGCTGGGCGTCATCATCTGGGGAAACTGAGGCCCGCATGGGGAAGAACGTCCCCGGGGCTGCCCGACACCACAGCAGGCAGCCCCATGTCCGGACCCTCCCTCACACGGGTGCTTGGCAGCTGGTGAGCCGGCCGGGGCCGGGGACCTCTGCCCTCCCAGCGCTTGTCTGTGCCCACATGGACCATGGTGACTCCCTGCTTCTGAGCTCGGTCCACGGCCATCAGGCAGAGTCCCAGCAGCTCTGCCTGTAGGCCCTGGGGGTGGGCAGCCTGAGCAAAGGGCTTCCCACCGGGGGACGGGAAGCCAGGGTCCCGCTCTGGGCTGAGGCTGGGCGGGGCATCCCAGCTCCGGAAACTTCCAGGGCTGGGGTACTGGGTCTAGGAGTGGTGTCTGGGCAGAAGAAGCGGGGACGCTCCCCAGAGCCCGGCAGCAGCCCTTGGTGCGGGGATGAGGTGGGGGAGGAGCGGGCTTGCACCCCTGCCCGGGGCCCCAGATGGGGGTTTGAGGAGAGAACAGCCCATGCCAGTGGGCACCTCTGCAGTCTCGGCCTCGAGGCACCGGAGTCCTGCCCAGAGCAGGCACGGCCTGGGGGCGCGATGGCTCCTCTGGCTTCCTCACTGTCCCCAGCCCGGCCTCACCCCGGGGGGACCCACACTCTGGCCCCCGTGCCAGCGGTCCCCTCACTGCAGGGCACTGGCAAGGCAGCCCTTAATCGTGCATCTCGTTGGACTCCCGAGACCGTGTCCTGCTTGATGTCTCTGATGACACGGACCCTGGGCCGAGGGCCTGGGCGGAGGGCGGCAGGTGCCAGGAGCACCAGCGTCCGGGAGCTGGTGGGCCTCAAAGCTCCCAAAGGCTTGCGTTGGGAGCTGGAGCGCGGGCTGCAGCCGCGTCCCCCACTTCCCAGCAGTGACCGGGGCAGACTCTAGCTGCCGGGGGTGGGGGTGGGGGGCACGGGACCCACAAAGATCTGGGAAAGAGCCCTGCTCAGAAGCGGCCTGTGTCTTGAGATGGAAACGGACATTTTGTCCGAATTCTCCAACGCCAGGGGCTGTGCGGAGCGCAGCTGGGGTGGCGATCGGAAGAGCAGAACGGGCCCCTGGCCTGCGACCCACGCAGCTGCCCGAGGGGGGTGCCTGGGCCGGCTGGAGCGGCATCCCCGCCCCACCGCGGAGGCGCGTGGACACGCCCGGGCCGGCTTCACTGGCTGACCCTCAGATTTCCTGAAACTGTTCCCGCGGGGCCGAATCCTTCCCAAGTGATGCTCGTGGGCGGTGGAGGTGTGAGCCCGCCCAGGGAGATCCTGACCCGGCTTGACCCTGACCCTGGGGAGGGATGAGAAGGGGACTCTCTGGGCATCTCACTCGGGAGGACCTGCCTGTCTCCCCTCCTGCAAGGTGGCGGGCAGATCTGGAAGGGGCCACTCCCTGTACCTGCCCTGCTCCTCTCCCTGCCACCCCTGCGCCCCAACCCTGGGGCTGGGCTGCCGGCCCATCAGGTTTGAGGACAGAGACTGGCAGAAGCAAGCTCCTCGGAGTCCCCAGAGGGCCCACGAGCCGGAAGGCCTGGGAGGCAGGACCCTCGCTCCAGGTCTCACGGGAGGGGACAGTTGGGACTGCCTGTCCAGAGCCTGCCTTGGCTTCCCCTTCCCAAAATGGACTGGCAGGGCTGCTAGCCCAAAACCCCCGGGAGATCCCAGGAGGCAATGAAGTCATGGGGCGGCCTCCAGACCCGGTGAGAGGAGCAGTGGGAGGGGCCCCATTCCTGCTCTGCAGGCTACCACCCACCTTGCCCCTAGCCATCGGAGAAGGAAGGGGGACTCCTGTGGCACTTGGGCGGGGGGCCTCGATGTTCCAGCATTTCCATACGCCTCCAGCATCCAAGGCCACACCCAGGGCAAGGGTGCTGTGTGCTGGGGTGTCTGCCGTGGGGGTAGCCCCAGCTTATGCTGCCCCTGCTTCCCCAGAAGAGATCATGAGCAGGGCCCCCCTGTTTCCCAAACCCTGCCAAGCAGCTTCCCACATGAACCAAGCTCAGAAGGGGCCGCTCCTCCCTGGGCATCTGCCACCTGGCCTGCCTGGGACACCTCTGGTGATCCTCGGAGGTCACTGAGGGTAAAGGCTGCCGGAGGCTTGGAACATGAATAACGTTTAGATTTTCTGTTTTATGACCTGGAGACAGGCTTCCAAATGGTGAGACCCCTGCTTCACGAGGATCCAGGCACTCAGGCCCTGCCCCCATGGCAAGACGCCCTCCTGATTCCTGGGGGACTGCGTGGCCCCGGGGGACGGTCCCTTCAGCTCGTAGAATAGTGATTCCAGTCCCCCTCATTGATCTCCCTGAGTTTTTAAAGGAAATTTTATTTGTTTGGGGTCCCTAGTCATTAAGTTAAAACCAGTAAAACAGAGCAAAATCAATACGCATGGGGCACGGCCCAGCCCGTTGCATTGCAAGGGGAAGCAGGCAGAATAAATTGCAACTGGGACTCGGCCTGGGGGAAGGGCCCCGGCACTCACGGGTAGACGACGGTCCTCTGGGCTGCCTCCGACCTCACCGGGAACCACCGTGGGCCCAGCGGGGAAAGGCAGTGCCCCTGTGGGGCCGGGAGCAGCGGGGCTGGACCTGGAAGCCCGGCGCACTTGGCCTCCCCGCTGTGCCTGAAGCCCTCCGCACAGATGAGGAGTCTTTACTTGGAAATCAGGATGCACATTTGAGCAAGCAAGTGGTTTGTGATTCTCAGCTCCTGGGATGCCCTCGAGCTCTGCAGATGGTGCCAACGGCGCGAGGCCACCTCTGCCCTGGCGTGCGTGGGGACAGCCTGGCATAGATGCGCCAGGAGGAGGTCCGACCAAGCTGGGCATGGCCAAGCACCAGAGCTCCCATCTGCCTGCTCACCTGCCCCTGAGCGGATGGGGCCCGTTGAGCTGTGAGTGCCACTCGGGCGCAGTGGACTGGGACCACGTGACAGCAGGACCCACTGTGACAAGTAACAGGAAGGCTCCCCGTGCTGCTGGGGAGGCCAGAGCTGCCCGGTGCTGAGGGGGCATGGACGCAGAGGGGTCAGGGACAGAGACGGCAGAGGGGCCGCGCCAGGGCAGGGCAGGTCTCAGCTGGGAGCAAAGCTGGCTTGGTCCTTGGCGTCCAGAGTCCCTAGAAGCTTCTCATCGCGGGAGAGCCTCGTGCGTGCCTCCACCGATGGAACTAGCTAGAAAACCCAGGGCGTCTGGTTTCTAAAGCCCAGCCCCTAGCAGGATGGGGATGGAGGGAGGCAGACAGCCTTCCCCTCCTTTATATTTCACGCATCATAATTCACCCCGCTGCGGTGGGCAACTCAGTGGTTTTCAGTATATCCGTGGATGTGTGTGACCATCGCCAAGGTCAGCTGGAGAACATTTTTATCACCCCAGAAAGACACCAGCTACACCGCGGATGGACCTGGAGGGCGAGGTGCGGAGTGAGGTCAGCCCAGCACAGAGGGACTGATCCCAAAGGATTCGATCCCAGGAGGCCCGAGAGGAGTTGGACCCACAGACACGGGGAGTGGGAGGGACCATGTTCCATGGGGTCAGAGGCTCAGTGTGGGCAGGTGGAGAGCCCTGGGGACGGACGGAGGGACGGGATGGCTGCACGACGGCGTGAGTGTACTTGACAGTGTCTGAGCACTTAAAAAAATGTGAAGATGAGGACACCTGGGGGGCTCAGTTGGTGAAGTGTCTGCCTTCTGCTCAGGCCACGATCTCAGGGTCCTGGAATCGAGTCCTGTATTGGGTTCCCGGCTCAGCAGGAAGCTTGCTTTTTTTCCTCTCCCTCTGCTGCTCCCCCTGCTTATGCTCTCTCTCTCCCTCAAATAAATAAAATAAAAAAAAATTTTTTTAAGGTGTTCCCAAGATGTACCCCAATCCAGGAGGAGAAAGTCCCCTCTCCAGAGCTGCTCTCTGGCCTGGGAGGACCCGGGGGTTCAAGGTCGCCATCGTAGATGGATCAGAAGGATGCCCAGTCCCTCCGTGGCTTCAAATAATGAAAGGTCACCGCCCACAACACCCCCAGATGTGCAGGGATTTTAATCTCACAGGTGACCTCGAGGCCCATAACTCCTGCTGCGGGTGACGGTGTTCTCGGGAGACAGAGGAGGGAACGTTCTCTGCGCGCAAGCCCTAGCCTCTCTCCCGTGTACCCCGCTTCCCAGTGCTGCCAACATTGGGCACTCTGCCCTCAGGGGATCTGTGGCGGGGCAGGGGACGGTCAACGCGAGCTGGCTGTCCAACCCCGCCCCAGGCCCACACCCATCCCATCCACTGGCGTGAAGGGCAGCCAGGCGGGAATTCCCCATCCAGAGGCCCACCAAGTCAGAACATGTGTCACCATCTTCTGGAATCCCCGGAGGAGATCCAGTCTCCCTGCAGGCCAGGGGCAATGCCACGGCCTGAGCCGCCGTAGGAGCTTGAATGAGAGTTTCCAGAACCCCGTCGGCAACAGCGGCGCGGCCTGCCAGGCCCTGCCCATCTTTCCCATCAGGGAGAACGCGTGGTTGCGAGGACCCCCCAGCTCAGGAGGGATCCGCAAATGACAAAGCCCAAAGCATGTGCGGGGAACGTGGGAAAGGGGAGGGGAGAGGGCAGGGAGCAGGGAAGGCGGCTCGTGGGCCTGTCTGCCGGGCTCTGGGGGCAGAGCTCTCCCTCCTGGGAGCTCCGGCTGTGCGGCCGTCCGCTTGTCTCCACCCCCCGGAATCTGGGACTTCACGTGGCAGCGGTGTTTGACACTTGAATTCCATAGGAAATTAAATCAATTACAGAGTCTAATAAAGGATCCCAGGTTTTTAATTAAACTAAGCTTAATTAAATGGTGAGTACGGCTCTGTTGATGCCCTGATCAGGCCCTGGGGAGCCAGGAGCATCTGGGGAGGCCATGGGGGCGCTGGCGGGAGGGGGGTCGATGAGCCACATGCCTGGCGGGTCTGGCTATCCGACAGCAGGGGTGGGGGGTGTCATGGGGCGGGGAAGGGGGGCTCCTGCCCTGCAGAAGGTCAGCCACTTTCGGCCCAGCTGCAGAGAGCCTGGAGATGACCCCATTATACAGAGGAGGAGAGGCCCCCGAGAGCTGGCAACATGCTTGAGGTCACCCAGCACCCCAGTGCCAGGGTCCCCCCCTACCTTGCCTGGGGCACCCTACAACAGAGCCCCCTCTGCTTCTTCTTGTGGCAGGTGTGACCCCAGGGCCTCCATTGGCACCCCGACTCCACGGGCCCTGCCTCCAGCCAGTCCCCTCTCCCCACAGCTCACAGCTGGCCCTGGGCTAGGCCTCCCTCCCCTGCCCACCTGGGCTCCCCACCCTTTCCTGGCCCTGAACCTTAGCGGTTGACGGAAGCAAACACCCAGCGTAGCCAGAGTTGATGGGCTGCCCGAGAAGCCACCATGCTGGGACCTGGATGCTGGGTACTGCCCCTCTCTTGCCCCCAAACAACCTGGAGCCTGGCCCTAGGCACCAAGCACCATGGAGACGACTGGGCAGCCCAGACTTTGGGGCAGCTGCCTGGTCTGCCGTGGGCCAGGGGAACAGATCTGGGGAGGCTTTTTGGGGACAGAGGGGGACCATGGGGACGGTTTGGCTTCAGAGGCTGGGGAGGGACTGGACAGGGGAGCCAGTGAGGGCCGTGCACGGACAGTAAATAGACCACATGGGAATCCCGATCATCCTGAAGTCCCCAGCTTGTGACTTTTTATCTCTGTGCTTGTACTGATCGGGGGTAAAGGCACGGTGTTTGCCTCAGCCGCTGGACAGGCTCAGGGCCATCCTGGGCACGTACTGTGCAAAGCAGGTGTCCACGATGGTGAAGAGAACAGAAGCTAAAATCAACAAAGACAGCCAGGTTGACCAAAAGGGTTCCTAACAGGACTGGTCCTGGACCCTTCCATCCCAGTCTCCCAAGCCAGCCTGAAACCAGGTGGACGTCAGGATGCTCGGTCCGTTTCTGGAGAACTGTCCTCACCTCCTGGACAGACGGAGCAGAAATGGCCGGCCTCAGGCAGCCCCAGGGCCACAGAGCGGACCCCTCAGTCCAGACACCCCTGGCTGGGTAGGACCATGCATTCTGGAGCAATTCCAACTCCCTGTGCCTCGTGACTCCGGCTGAAGCAGCCCACAGGGGACCGGGCCCCCCTCCTGGACAGTGCTGTCCGTCCAGCTGTGGGAATCCCTTCAGGCCCGCCGAGGATGCCTGGGAACCTCCAGCCCCTCCCCCGCAGCTCTGTCTCCCTGTCCCTCCCCGTCCTCAGGCTCCGGGCTCCGGAGCACCTCCCTGCGCCCCGCCCAGGTGCCCAGAACCTGATGGATGTCTGTCAGCGGGACACCGTGTGCGTCCTACCCCGGCGCCAGGAGCCAAACTGCATAATAAAAACACAACCTTCAGGGCGATCATCTGATCTGTATTTATTGCATAACACGCAGAATTAATAAGACACCGACTCCAGGCAGCCATGGCAACTGCGTGCAGAAAGACTTGCCCCGGCGAACAGATGAATTCATAAATGACCCTAAAACACTGAGATCACCGGGCTTGGGACCCTACTGCAATGCTAATGCGTCCCACTGCCCCTGGGCTCGAGTCCAGGCCCAGGAATCGGTGCTGCACCCCTCAAAGGGTGACAGACCCCCCAGCTGTCACCTGGAGCTGCTGCGAGACAGGTAGGTGTTCTGCGGCGGCTCAGACGGGAGCCCTGGCAGAGCGCCGTGCCTGTGGGGGCTGGGGGTGCAGATCAGTGGCCCCTGAGGGTATGGGGGGACACAGGGGAGCGCCCGCATCTCCCGCATCTCTGACAGCTCTGTGGCAGGGCCCTCGTCTTGCCTTCCAGGAGCACCCAGGAGACTCACGCAGGAAGCCAATCATCCACTCAACAGGAGTCCACTGGCCGCCAAGAATGTGGGGGTACAGCAGGGAGCCCTGTGAGCCAGGCTAGGGCATCTGGGGGAGTCCCTGAACACCCCAGCAGGTAACCCCTGCCAGCTGGGGGAAGGGCTGGGTGGCCTCCGAGCTGCCCGCCCAGTGCTGGGACAGTCCCCTGCAGACTCTCTCTGAGCACCTGGCAGAGAGTCGAGCAGGTGCCATGCCCCCCTGGGGGCCACTGTGTTCCCTGCCTTGGTCCTTCGATTTTACCCTCGACAGTGAAACCACTCAGCACGGCACAAGGGACCACCACAGGCCACTGGGCCGCCCGCAGGGCATGGCTAGGCCACGCTTGCAACGTGCGTGTCCTCTGCATGAGTCTGGGCAGTGCTGCAGCAGCCGCGTGCCAAGGTCACTGTCAGGCCTCAGTGTCAAGGTCCCTTCGCCGCCACCGAGCCCATATCTCCTCCTCTGAAGACTGAGAACCCCGGCCCCCAACCGGGCCAGAGTCCCAGGAGAGAATGCAAATGAGAGAGTGAAGCCTGAGTCTGGGGGGAGGCAGGGAGGGTTCTCAGGGCAGCGAAATGACTCTGCCCATCTCGAACGGCAGGCCCGGGACCCTGTGCGTGTGTCCAAACCCACAGACCATGGCACGCCAAGAGTGAGCACAAAGGTGAACTGTGGACCTGGGTGACAATGATGTGTTGACATGGGTTCCTCAGGTGTAGCAAGTGGTCCACTGCAGCGGGGGTGCTGATGATGGCAGAGGCCATGCGTGTGTGGGGCCTCTGCTCCTTTCTGTTTTGCTGTGAACCGAAAAGTGTTCTCAAAAATTGTGTGTGGGGGGGGGCGCCTGGGGGGCTCAGTGGGTTAAAGCCTCTGCCTTCAGCGCAGGTCATGATCCCAGGGTCCTGGGATCGAGCCCCGCGTTGGGCTCTCTGCTCAGCACCCAGGGCGGGAGGAGTCCCAGGGAGCGCCCGCTGGAACCAGGACCCTTGACCCTGCCCTGTCCCCTTGGTAGCCATCTGGTGCCACCGCACCCATCCGAGCCCCCTGTCCACAGTCACAGTTCTTATCAAACTTTGCGTCCCTCATTTTCTTACCTGTGACTTGGGGTCTCCCACCCTCTGAGAGCGTCTCCCTCTGTGTCTCTCCCTGTCTCTGTCTCTCCGCCGCTGATCAAAAGATGACCCTAGGCACTGTGCAGAGCACACGCAGCCCAGGCCTGTGGTGGGGAGTCACCCCAGCCCTCCGCCTCTGCATTCCTGCTGGAACACCTGCGGCCGCGCACACCCACTGCTGAAGGCGCACACCCACCTGCGGCCCCGCACGCCCACCTGCGCTGTTCCAGGAGCCAGGCAGCGGGCGCCCCCTGCAGGCCTCTGGGGGGACGGTCTGGGCGCTGGAAGCCGCGGCCGCGGAGGGAGTCCTGCCACCTCGCCCCCGCCCGGGCCGCCGGCCAGGGGTCCCAGGACCCAGGCGGGAGGGCGGGGCCGCCCCCCTAGCGCCGGAGGCGGAGCGCGGGAGCAGGGCTTGCCCGCGCGACCCCTCGCCCGGGTCAGGTGGGCAATGGGGATCCCAGGAGGGGCCGGCTCAGGGCCCACAGCCGTCTCCTCGGACCCCCCCGCCCGCTGTGCTCGGGGACCCTCATGTACAGGGGGTGCGAGTCCCTTCTGGGCTCGGG
This sequence comes from Enhydra lutris kenyoni, assembly GCF_002288905.1. Taxonomy (NCBI): domain Eukaryota; kingdom Metazoa; phylum Chordata; class Mammalia; order Carnivora; family Mustelidae; genus Enhydra; species Enhydra lutris. The sequence continues at coordinate 37,217,040 of NW_019154097.1, forward strand.
GCTCTGCTCACCCCTAAAGTGGGGCGCCCAGGGTGCCCAGAGAAAGCCTGCGCTCGGGAAGCGGCCGCAGCAGCGCGGGCCCCGCTTCGCACGCGTCTGACCCCAAGAGGAAACTGAGGCCCAGCGAGAGGGAGCGACCCGCCTGTGTCCGTGGGAGAGACAGGGCAGCTGGGGGACCCCGCGGTGAGCCCGAGTGCGGAGCGGCGCCCCGGACAGGGATGAGCTGGGGTGAGGAGGGCCCCGGGGTGCGCCGGGGTGCGTGGAGGTGCACCATCCTGGAGACCCGGCGGCTCGCGGCCCGCGGTCCCCGGGGCCCGCACTCAAGCTGCGTGGACCGTCCGGATCGCTGACACCGGCGGACGCGTCCTGCCCGGGGGCGCCCTCTGCCGGCCGCCGCGCGCACCCGCCGGGTCCGGGGAGCTGGGCGCTGGGGGGCGCCGTGGGGATTCTCCCGGGTCTTCCCTTGCGGCTCCGTCACCTGCGGCGGCGCTGGCGGAGCGAGGGGGAGGGGGGAGAGCGAGGGGGAGGGGGGGGAGCGAGGGGGAGGGGGGGAAGCGGGGGGGGCGGGGGCGGGGCAGGACACCTGCTCCTTAGAGACGCTTTCCGGCTTGTGCTGCCGCCCCTGCAATGGGACCCTCTTCCCGGAAGCCCGGGCGGGGACAGTGCTTTTCCTTTCACCATCGACTGTGAAACAATGGCAGACCTGCAGTCAGCCTGGTCTCAGGTCCGGGGAAAGCAGTGGGCAGGCCCTCAGTGAGCACCCGGCGCGATGGTGATCCCCACTTAATGAGGGGGAGCCTGCCCCAGGATGCCCAGCCGGTTGCCCACATGCCCTTAGCTACTCCTGGGAGCACGCAGGGAGTGAGGCAGTTCCTCCGGACCCAGACCACAGGCCCAGAGCCTGTAGCCAGAAAGGGGAGCCCAGCTGAGAAGTGTCGGCAGCAGCAAAACACAAGGTCAGTGCACTGGTCCTGGGCTGCGTTCAGGACGGGTTTGATCCAGCACCTGAGTCCTGTGCCTGCAAAGCTTTGGGACTCCCAGGAGCCAGCAGCAGGTTCTTCTGGTGGGAGGTGAGGGAAGGGAGCAGCCATTTGGTCAGCTCTGAGGCCAGCGCAGCACAGAGGAAAGTTAAGACTCATTCATGGCAGACCTTGGCCCAGTGCCAACAGCAGATGGTCTTGACAGTGGCCTTGCAGTGGGACCAGCCCTCCCGTGATGTCGAGGGCTGCCCTGCGTGCATCTGTGCCATCGGTTCCCACCTGTCCCAGTCAGAGGCACTGCCCACTCCACCTCATAGAGGCGGCAGCCGGGCCCGGGTGCGGCGAGACTCTGGAGGTCCAGCCAGGATGTGGGGCCTCGGAGGTCAGTCTGGCCCCAGCGCCCCTGCCAAGGGAATCGGGGCTCAGTGACCAGGGCTGTGAGTGTCACTTCTCAGGGGACACCGCATTCATCTGGACAGAGGACAGGAGCATTTTCAGTGTTCAGGACACATGGTTTCTGCCACTGTCCTCAGAGGGTCAAGAAGCCACACTCCAGTGTCCTTTTGCTGCTCATGACGCCTCCACCCTGCGATTTCCAAGTCCTGAGAGCTCTTCCTCTCCATGGAGCCAGGGGCCCCGTGAGGACACAGGCCAATGACTGTCACCCGGGGGGGGGGGCGGGTGCCTTGGACAGAAACCTGGACAGGCTTGGGGTCCCTCGGCACCAGTCTCCCTCCACAGGGACGTGGTGACTGGGGCTTCTGTCCCTCCCGAGGTCCGGCACCATTTCTTTCTTTCTAGTAAACCCCCAAACCCCTGGGGAGCTGGCAGGCCTGGGACCCGTGGTGACGCCGAGGTCCGCTGCAGGACAAGGAGGGTCGGCACAGATGTGGCGGTCGCACGTCATCCCCACGGACCCCACCCAGCCCGCATGCCCCAGGCCCCAGCACACCGAAAGCAAAGCCTCCTAAACGCACTCCCAGAAGATCCCCTGGCAAAGCCCTCACTCGCCCTCCAGCCTGCCCACAGCGTGCTCCCGCCTGGCCTTTCCCTATCCCCCGTCCCCGGGCTGTGGGGTTGGCTACTGCCTCAGCGTCCACCCACGCCCTTCCCAACCTGAGCACCCTCGGAGCCAGGGCCAGCCTCATCGTGGCATCAGGGAGCCCTGGTGGGAAGGAGGACCGAGGGTTCTGGGGAGCAGTCATGCCCTTGAGACACTGGGACAAACACTGCTGTCAAGCATGACACTTTTAGGGATTCTGGGAGGTGACTTTGGCTCATTCTGGCCAGACAAGCCCTGTGCTGGGCATAGGGTCATACAGCTCAACCAGACCCAGGCCCTACTGGAGTGCAAGGAGCTCACGCCCAGCGGGCAGTCCCATGGGGGTGGGGGTTCTGAGACAGGCACCCGACGCATGCACTTGGTCCAGCCCTGGGGGTCAGGAAGGCTTCCTGGAAGAGGAGGGGTCTTGAGCTGACTCTGGAAGGATCTGAAGGGACAACTCTGAGAGGCGACTTGCCCCAGAAGAGGAAGACCTCGAAGTCACGGCCCTCGTGGGGAGACGCCAGCTGCTAGGTTTCCTGGGGGTGGGGTGGCCTACGTGATGGTGGCCGGGGTGCAGAGCCTCTAAGCCTGTGGGTCAGGAGGTCTTTCAGAAGATTCCTTCCACAGTGGGAGAAACTGCAGGAAGATGCATTGGAAGGAAACGTCTGGAAGGACGGAAGCTTCTGGAAGGGTGGCAGGGTGTGATGGGGAAGGACAGATCGTGATCTGAAAAGCATGAACACTGCAGGTTCCCGTACCAGACCATGCACTGGGTCCAGAGTCTGGAAACCCCTCGGCATCCAGCCCCATCACCCCTCCCCACCCTCTGGGAGCCCTCCCTCCTGCCTCCACCCATACTTCCTACTCTTCCAGAGTTTTTCGCGCGTATCAAAGCACTCAGAAATATGGTTTTATCTGTCCCCCCTTTCTTATTTAAAAATTTTAATGTTGGGGCACCTGGGTGGCTCCTAAAGCCTCTGCCTGCGGCTCAGGTCATGATCTCAGGGTCCTGGGATCGAGCCCTGCATCCGGCTCTCTGCTCAGCAGGAAGCCTGCTTCTCCCCCCCCTCTGTCTGCCTCTCTGCCTACTGGTGATCTCTGTCTGTCAAATAAATAAATAAAATCTTAAAAAAAATTTTTAAGGTTTATTTTCTTGAAGATTAATTTGAGAGAGAAAGCACGAGCAGGGGGAGGGGCAGAGGGAGAAGCAGCCTCCCCACTGACTGTGGAGCCCTGACACGGGGCTCGATCCTAGGACCCCGGGATCACGACCCGAGCCCCTTGGGCACCTTCCTTTTCTTCTCAGCGTGGTGGAACACAGAACATTCACCGTCTGAAGCAGTTCTGAGCGCACAGCCCCAGGGTGTCAAGCACATTCACCCTGTTGTGCAGCCGTCCCCTTGTCTGTCCGTCCCCAGGACGTGGTCCTCTTCCCGAACGGAAGCTCGGCCCCGTCACACACGGGTCCCCTTCCCCTCTGTGCCGGTGGGTCCCACTCTTCTGGGGCCTCCTGGGAGTGGATCCTTCAGGATCTGGGACTCGAGTCTGGACGATGCTTTCTGGGTTCACGGTCTCCGATCTAATTAATCTGGTGCGTCTGTGTGCTAAGCTGTGGGGCCAGGCTGCCCTTCCGGCAGGGCCTCGGGCCTCTCCTCCCAGAGGCGCCTGAGCCCCCAGACTGAGCGTGACATCAGCACAGGCCTGCTCGCGGACCCGCGCTGGTGAGGACGAGCCAGCTGCCCCTCTCCGAGCAGTGGGCGCTCTTCGCTGCTTGCTGGGGGAATGACAAGAGGCGCGACTCCCCCAGCGGTTCTCGGGAGACTGCGTCTGTGCCAGGGAGACCGGCTGAGGGGTGGTGAGGGCAGGAGCTCGGCAGGGAGCCCCCAGCACGGAACCTCGGCCCTGGGTCGTCTGCTGCAGCAAGTGGGCCCGGGGGCTTGCCGCGGCCGGGTCAGGAGCCTCCCGTGGTCTTCCTGCCGGCGATCCGCCCGGAAGAAACGGGTGTGCACTGCAATATTATCTATAAGCACAAAAAACTGGCACCGACACACACGTCCGGTCAGAGAGGAATTGATGACGTCATAACAGAGCACCGGAGGCCAGATTCGTTCGAACAACAATGTTCATTACGTAGTAAGGTCAAGGTTGGGGAGGACAGAATGCAAACCCAGGTGTGCAACGTAACCCCGACTTTGACAGTAAAACAGGACGAAGCGCTTTGCCTGGCAGAGAACAGCGTGAGCTCCGGGAGTTCAGCTGTGCGACACCCTGGGGGCCGGGCCTGGAGCTGAGCCCCGCCTCCCCCTGCAGGCCCAGGTGACGGCTTGGGCTCCTCCCTGGCCCTTCTCCCTGTCACTGTCCACCCTCCCCGCCCCAGCAGGAAGGACAAAGCACACTGGAGTCAAAACCGTCAGTTGTCATTTTTTAAAGATCTATTTATTTATTTTAGACAGAGAGACAGTGGGTGGGAGGGGCAGAGTGGGAGGGAGAGAGAGTCTTAAGCAGACTTGCCTCTGAGGCCTGAGCCCAATATGGGGCTCGATCCCATGACCCTGAGATCATGGCCCGAGCCGAAATGGAGAGTCCGACGCTTCACCAACTGAGCCACCCGGTGCCTCTCAAAGCCCTCGTTTAATCAAGAATCGGAGGTTGGAATGGGCAGGCTCCGGGGCAGACGCCGGGGACAGAACCATCCCAAGTACGTCCTGGAAGGGGCTGGTGTCCGCAGCTGAGGAGAGCCCGGGGCATCTGGAGCAGAGCAGAGCGAGCGCGGACTTCACTCCAGATGGCCATGTCCAGGCCTGGCTCCTCCCAGGGACCCAGGTGGACGCTGCCGAGGTCCCAGGACGGCACGCCCGTGAGGCTCTGAGCCCAGTGCCCGGCCGCTGGCCCTCCGGGTGGGCCAACCACTGCCCTCGTGCGAGACAGCGCCCCCCTCGGTGGCCCCGACCTCCGCGCTCTGCCCTCGCCCGCAGTGCGCAGGCCCGCACTCGCTCATCAGCTCCCAGCTTCCCGATTACTCTGGGGCTGATTAAATTAGCGAGTGCAATCACGACCTGAAGCAAGTTAATTGGGAGAATTTATTGGACCTGCCAGTTTTATGCATGTCTGATTAAGTATTATAAGGTTTGTTTTTGATTTTGCATAATTTAACTTTAGATCCTGCACTGGGGGGCCCATCAACCATTAACAACCCAAATAAACCTCTTTTAAGATGCATCTACTTATGATTTATTTCTGAATGCGGTATCTTCCAGATTTTTTTTGCTGTTGTTGCCAAAGAGACAAATATGTTAAAAGTAACATTTTGTGCCATTCTGCTCACCCTATAAATCTCTCCAAACGTGTACAATTCATTAAAAGTTTTGAAAGGAGTACAAGTTAGCATTTATATTGCAACAAGTGACATATAAATGCGTATGTTTGTCTTCCCCCCCCCCCCCCCCCGTGCCATAAAACATGCCCGCAGCCCGGGATCCTCCGCCGGCCGCCCCGCCCTGCTCTGGGGCCATGATGAGCTGCGCCGCAAATCTTCTCCCCTGTCAGCCCAGAAGCATTCAATCAACGGGAGTAGAACAGTGTCGCAGGGAAATTAGCGCGGGAGGAAATACAGCCAGGCCCTGGGGGTGTGCGGGGCTGCACAAGGCTGGACCCCGCGTGGCTGCAAAGGGCTGGACCCCGCGAGGGCGCTCACCTTGAAGGCGATTCTGGGGTGGCCGGGACCTGGGTTTCCAGAGGGCACATCCACGAAGTGGCATAAAGCCTGCAGACCGGGAGGAGGGCAGAGCCACGCAGAAGCTGGCCACGCGGCCTCCTCCTCACCGCAGAGAGGAGGCGGAGTGTCCGTGCGCCCGCGGATTCCGTGGCTGGTGTACAGTGAGCATTTCCCTACATCCCGATGGCAGCGCTGCTGAGCGCTACTCTGCCCCGCCTTGGCGAAGGCCACACCTCGCTAAACCCTCCAACAGCCCCTGGGGCTGCAGGGCCTCCTTGGCTGATGAAGGAGAACCGCCAGGACAGTCCAGTGACTCATCCAACCACAGACCCACCTCCTGTGACCCAGGCGGGTGTGTCATCTACAAGACATCATCCAGCAGCCCCCCGACAGCCCCCCGCATCACTCACGATGGCCCCCGATGCGGCCCGAGTGCTTCCCCAGCACCCACCGCGGTCCACTTCCCGCAGGCTGTGGGCGTGGGCGCCGGACTGAAGCCTGGCGGGCCAAGGGCTCACGGCTGCCCCGGTGATGCCAGGCCTCCAGGCAGTCCCGCCCATCCTGGGCCCTGTGCAAGCCAGGCCACAGACGAGGCCGGGCACAGCCCCTCCCTCCCCTTAGCAGCTTCAGCTGGAGGGCCAGGGGGTGGGGTAGGGTGGGGGGCCGGCGGGCAGAAGCAGCCAGGCCCAGGCACAGCCCCGCCGAGACCAGGCACCTAGCTCAAGCCTGCCCTGGACTGGGAGAGACGGCAGATCGCGGCCAGCTGGGGGACAGTGAGGAGGGGAGGAGAGGTGGGATGAAAGGCCACATTCCCTCTCCTGAAGCAGCCTGCTGAGAAGACAGAGGACCTGTCTGTCTGTCCCTCCTGCTCTGGCCACGCCCCTGCCAGGGAGCCAACGTCAGAAGATGAACGCTTTCGTGGACATTCAGGTCGGCACAGCACAGAGACCCGGCCTAGGCCTGACCCTCCTCGCAGCCCACAGGGGCCTGAGTAAGGGGCTGAGCCCCCAGAGCCCCCACAACACGGGTATAGGGGCACCACCCCCATGTGGGCTGTGACCAACGTTCTCAGGAGACAAACGACAGAAGGTGCTCAGCGTGGCCGGTGCTGTCCTCAAAGCCGTGCCGGTCACCTGCGGCTGCCCGACAAGTGGTCCCGGAATAGGACGGCTAATGAAGCAGCAGACACACGTGTTCGTTCACCAGGGCGGCCGTCCAGAGCGCCACAGACCCCGGCTCAAACCACAGAAGCGTATCTCACCTCCCAGAGGCCAGACGCCTGAGAGCCGGGTGTGGGCAGAGCTGCTTCCTCCCAAGGCCCCCAGGAATGCCATCTACCACCTCTACGGTGACCAACCTCGGGGTGCGTCCAATGGGCCCTTGTGTCCTACCGGCAGGTGGTTCCCTGGACTCCAGGCCTGGGGCCGCCCCGAGAAGAGCATCCTGTCTGGGGTCACGGAGGTCGAGGAGCCATCACAGCGGGGATGGGAGATGCTGTGCCACCCAAACCCAGAGGGGACAGGGTCAATGGACAGACAAGCAGAGGTCAGATGGAGCGCCAGACCCCACAGGGAGGCCTGCCGGCCGCTGGGAGGAGGCGTCTCAGTGTGCGTGCCACCCAGTGGCCACTGGGGGTGCTGGGCTCATCAGGGGTCAGAGCCAGGCCCGCCGACCAACAGTGTCTCCTCACCCACGAAGTGGGGCAAGGCCGTGTACCATCAGGTGGTAAGGACTGGAAACCACGTGTTCCGCTCACAGGGTCTGGTAACAGACCGCCCCCGACCTAGTACTGAGAACACCAGTCTTTCCCCTCAGCCCCGGTCTGCAGGCCGGGACCCAGACACGGCCCACACAAGCTTCTCTGCCCTGTGCTGTCTGGGGTCTCCGCCCCAGCCCTGTGGCCTTCTCGCCCAGCTGCACTCCTGCTCCCACGGGGCAAAGCCATGGCCACGGTGCTCAGCACGGAGCCCCTCCTCACGGCCTCTCCAAATGCCCCCCCGTGTGCCCGTGTGTGCCCCACAGAGACCCCGAATATCCTCCATCTAACACCCCACATGCCACCCGCGTGGCCCCCCCGCCCCTGCCACTTGGCCCATGTAACTCCACATATGACCCGTCCCCCCCATGAATCCCTCCTCACGGCCTCCCTCACATGCCCACACTGTGGCCTGCACATGGCCACCACGTGCCAGCCACGTGACCACCTTACAGACCCCCCCACGTGCTACCCACGTGCTTGCTCCACAGAACCACCACAGACCCCTCTATGTTGCCACTCTTATCCACACTGCTGCCACACCCCTGCCATGTGGCCCAAGGTGACCCCCACTGGACCCACACGCCCCCCCCCCACAAACCCCTCCTCACCGCCTCCCTTCCATGCTTCCGGCGTGGCCCACGCAACCACTACGGGATCACATGAGCCTCCTTCGCTCACACGTCTGCTGCCTTTCCCGGACACTCGAAAGCTGCGCTCAGAAGAGTCCAGCCCCGGGGCGCCTGGGTGGCTCAGTGGGTTAAAGCTTCTGCCTTCAGCTCGGGTCATGATCTCAGGGTCCTGGGATCGAGCCCCGCATCGGGCTCTCTGCTCAGCGGGGAGCCTGCTTCCTCCTCTCTCTGCCTACCTGTGATCTCTGTCTGTCAAGTAAATTTAAAAAAAATAAAGTAAAATAAAAGAAACATTAAAAAGAAAAAAAGAGCCCAGCCCGGAGCCCCCTGAATGGCGTCCCCCACACGCACCTCACACGCCTGTCATGTGTGCCCCTCCCCCCCGCAGTGGCCCAGCGTCCACCAGCACAGCAGCTGGTTCCGGGAGGGAGCATTAGGACATGGGAGGGGGGGTGTGCAGTTTCTTCTGACCCAACCCTGGAGATGCCACAGGGTCACCTGGGCCTCAGGATCTGGTCACTGAGGCAGCCCGGAGCCGGGAGCAGGAAGTGCAGCCCTTGTGCTGCGGCCAGGAGACTGTGGGGGTGTGTGTGAGGCCCCAGAGGCTGAGCCCCCCTGGGAGCTGAGGCTTGACCAGGCCTCGGAACTGGGGCAAGCATGCTGCCTGGTGTCCAGCGGTCAGTGTCACCACAAGCTGGACGTCACGCTGACCCCTAACGAGGACGAGTGAGTTAAACATGACTCCAAGGGTGACACTCCTCCTCCCCGTTTAAAGTGGGGAGCAGGGCTCAACGAACCGTAGAGGCCAAAGGGTAGAGGTTCTCAGGTTTGTAGGCCTTTGGGTGTCCTCCCAGGAGCCCACTCCATTCTGCCACGGAAGCTCAAAAGCAGCCCCAGACGGCCGGGGGCGCCGGGCCGGGCGGGTCCAGGACAGCCGCTTTAAGGCCTGGAAGCGCTCGGTGGACTCAGCCTCCCTCCCACCCTTCCCTCCCGCAGAGCCGGTCTGCAGCAACAGGAAACCGTCCCAGCAGGTGGCGCCCGGCCACTGCCCGCTGCCCAGCCCTGAGGGGAAGCCTGGGGACAGGGGTACTCAGGAGGGTGGAGAGCGAGATGGGGATCCCCACCAGGGCCCCAAATGAGGACCTGCAAACAGATAGATAGCAGGGTTGGAGGCTTCCCCTGGCCCTGCCCCAAGGCAGCCCTGAGGACACACCCTGTGCTCGCCCGCCAGGCTCCTTCCTTACCTGCGAGCCTGGGCAGCACGTGGGACGGACCAGACTGTGGCTCAGAAGTGCTCTTTCGTGAGGCTTCCGGGGTTGTGTGAACACGGTACGTGTGCACTGGGCCACGAAGCAGAAGCACGTCTCACCCTGGCCGGGCGAGAAAACTGGGCTGATGGGGGCGTGGGTCTGTCCGCGTGATGTCTGCAGCTCTGGGGATGGAAGACCGCGCAGAGCAAGCAGCAGCAGCGCGCACACTCGGGGAGGGCATGGGTGCCTGGGAAGGGATGCCGCGCGGGCGGAGGCAGCTTTCCGGAGGAGGGGGTATTGGACTGGGGTCTCGCAGGGTGAGTAGGAGCTCGGCAAGCGGCTGAGGAGGAACAGAACCGGCGAGAAGGGACAGGTCATGCAGCGAGCAATGGGACCTCCGCACAGACCTGGAGGGGCCTGATGGGGTGCCCCGGGGGACAGGGCTGGACCGGGGCGGGAAAGGGTCAGAGTGTGGAGCAGGCAGTTACTGCAGAAACCAACCAGAAGAAGGCTGCATTTTAGGGAATATTTATTAAAATATACTCCTTTTCTGCCATCTGCTGCCCCTTCACAGTTGCTCCGGGCACCTTTCAAAGCTCTCCGGCTCCTTCCGCTGACCCTGCCCGGCCTCCTCCGCGAGAGCCAGGAGCGCAAAGGCCAGGACGCAGGAGCCCGCAGCAGGGACGGGGGGCGGGCTGGCGGGCCGGAGGCGAGGGCCGCGGGGCTTCGGGCCCGGGAGGCGGCGGGCCCCCATTCTCGGGGACGCGGAGCCGCATCTACGAGGGAGCGACCCGGAACCCGGCAGGCCTGAAACCCTTCACGAGTCCGCGCGCAATCCTCCGGGTCCGGTTGGGGCAACGCCGGGCGCGGCGGCGGGAGTGGGCCGCTCCCCAGCCCGGCCACCGGTCCCCGGGCCGCGGACACGTGAGGACGGCGCGCGCGTGCGCGGAGGGGCTGCCCACGGTCCGCACGCGCAGGCCCACCATCTGCGCCTGCGCAAGACAGACCGAGCAGCCGGCGGCGTACGCGGGACGAGGCGTCGGGCGGCAGTGCTAAGGACGGCGCGCACGCAGGCACGTAAGCACGCACGCCCTGGGGAAGTGTCGAGTTCCGGCTGCTCAGAGTCTCTCCGAGCCGGGGGGAAGGGAGGCGCTCTCGGTGTCGGCTCGGGCGGAGGGGTGGGAGGGAAGTGCTACGGTGGCCGTAGAGGGACGGCGCTACGGCTCCCGCGCTGGGCCAAACGCCGCCGGCCGCCGGGCGCAGAAGCCCCGGGCCCTTCGGGGCGGCCTGGGGCTGGGACGCGTGAGCGGCTGGGCCCCGCAGCCGCCGCGCCGTGGGCACCATGCGGCCGCCCTGCTCCTGGAGCCCCGTGGGCCGGGGGATGCCGCAGGCCCTGCCGCCCGCACCGCCGGCCTTCCCCGGCGCCGGCGCGGAGAGGGCACCTGGTGAGCGGCGGACGGGCCTGCCCGGGGGTGGCTCGCGGGTCCGCGCCGGTGCCCGCCGCCTGCCTGCCGCGGGAGCCCGCGGCGCGGACGCTGGGCGGGGGGACCGTGCGTGGCGACGGCGGGTCCGGGGCGGGAGGGAGGCGGGCAGGGAGCCCCGCGGGGTCCAGCGGACGAGGCCCGCAGGTGCAGGTGCGGGCCGGACCGAGGCAAGCGCGCGGAGCCGCCCGGGGCTCAGACCAGGCTCTGGCCGAGCCTGCGGGGAGCCCTGGACCCGCCCGGCCTCCGCCCCCGCGCACGCCCCTGGCCGGCCCGTGGGACGTGTCTCCCGAGCCCGTAGCCCCCCGGCTGCCCCGCTGTTCACACGTCCGCACGTGCATCTTTCCCCCCACGAGTGATTTAGGCAGTCACGAGACCACTCGGCGTTTGTCCTTTCCTGGTCCCAGGCCTGCGATGTCCTCTGCCTGCCAGGCGTGGTCCCCAGCGTCCCCCCGCCCCCACGGGAGCCCGGCGCCCCGGCCAGCTGGGCAGGGAGGGGAGGAGGGCGAACCGGCTTCAGGTCACTCCTAGGGAGCCTCAGCGCCACGGCTCCGGACCCCCTGTCTGGTCTTCGCGCTTGGCTCCTCAGTCTGCGTCCGGTGCCTCTGAAGCGTCCTCGGTGCTTCCTGTGGCGAGAGCGGCCCCCGGGCACCTGAGCCGAGGGGGCAGGTTCCCCGTGGCCCCGGGGCCGGCTCCGGCGTCCCGGGGCTCACCCCGTTCCTGTCTCTGTCACTTCCCCGCAGGCCGCTGCACCCCCCAGGGCTCAGCTGCCACGCGCGGGCCTAGGTGCCCATGACGCCTATGCCGACCGCTGCGCGGACACCAGTGCTGCCACCAGCTCGCCACAGCGCCCGGGCCCCGATGCCGGTCATGCCCATCCCGCGGCGGGTGCGCTCCTTCCACGGCCCGCACACCACCTGCCTGCACGCGGCCTGCGGGCCGGCACGCACCTCCCGCCTGGCCCGCACCAAGTACAACAACTTCGACGTGTACGTGCGCGCGCGCTGGCTGTACGGCTTCATCCGCTTCCTGCTCTACTTCAGCTGCAGCCTGTTCACCGCCGCGCTCTGGGGCGCGCTGGCCGCGCTCTTCTGCCTGCAGTACCTGGGCGTGCGCGTCCTGCTGCGCTTCCAGCTCAAGCTGTCGGTGCTGCTGCTGCTGCTGGGCCGCCGGCGCGTGGACTTTCGCCTCCTCAACGAGCTGCTCATCTACGGCATCCGCGTGACGGTGCTGCTGGTCGGGGGCCTGGGCTGGTGCTTCATGGTCTTCGTGGACATGTGAGGGCCCTGCCTGGGCCTCCGTCGCGGGGTGTCTTCCCCGAGGCCCGTGCTTCGCCTGACCGGCTGGGTCGGGACTCCTCCCGCCTCGCGGGTCTGGGCGGGGGGGGGGGGGGGGGGGGGGGGGGGGGGGGCGGGGGGGGGGGGGGCTGAGACTGCTCCGGGAAGGGGACGCGGGCGCCCCCCTGCTGCTCGTTTTCTGCACTGACCCTCCTTGTATGTCCCTGGGGGGTCAGCGCCTCCTGGCCGCCAGCCCACGCTTCCAGCCCTCGCTTTTCCAGGCCGTGCCAGGGTGAGGCCCGCTGGCCCAGTCTGCCCTTGGAGAGCCTCTGTGTCCCTGCTTCCTCTCTGGGACACGGGCATCACAGGCTGCGAGCGAGGGCCTCCTGGCCAGCTGCACGGCCCCTCCCCGTGAGCCCCCAGCCCCAGCCTTAGGGAAGTGTCAGGCTCAAGTAGCTGGTGTCCGCACTGCCACAAAGCTGCTTGCTCTGCCCTGGGCCGCCCACGTCCCGGCACAGCGCTCAGGCCCTCCGTCTGTCCCCCTGAGCGGCAGCGGAGTCCTGAGTTCCAGGCCGGGCTTTCGGGCCACGTTGGTTTGCTTAGACGCGGTTGAGTGGGAGTCACAGGCAGCCTTGGCCAGTTCCCAGATTGGGGACCAGCCCTGGTCCTGGGCGATCTGCCTTCCTCTTGGGCAGGTTTGTTGAAAACGTCAGGCGGAATCCCATAGTCTCTCCAAGCGTGGAATTCTGGGAGGCCCCTGAACTCCTTCCGGCTGGGGGTGGGGAGGGGAGCCGAGATTTGGCCTCTCTCCCTTTGAGGGACGGCTGGCATTGAAACGTGCGTGCTGGGAGCTGACGTCAGAGGTCTGGAGAAGCACCACAGCCTCTGCGCGCCCGTCCCCGGGACGTGAGCAGAGTTTCCGCTGAAAGAGCCCCTCTTGGGCGTGCGTGGGCGCAGGCTGGGCTGCCCCTGTGTTCTTGCCCCCGCTTTGGAGCCGCTGCTGAGGGACAAGCAGAACTGAATGTGGGGCCGGAAGGAGCGGAGGGCCTGTTGGTCCATCCGGGGGCCCATGTCTTGTGCAGACCCCTCGCTTCTCTGTCAGAGGAGGAGAGGGTGGCCTGGTGGCCCCATAGTCACAGCAGGTCTCCTTGGCAGGTGAGAAGCCGCTCGGAATAATTGTGATGGGACGACAGGCAGAGACCAGGGACAGCTGACAGCCCCATCCTGGGGGTGACAAACTCCTCATCCCGAGTTGTCCCTCCCCACCCCCCGAGCATGGGCAGTGGCCCCTTTGACCTTGTGTGCCCAGGCAGTCCAGGGGCCAGAGGAGCTGTCAGACAGTTGGGTGCCCCAGGAGGAAGACTCCAAATCAGGGAGAGAAGGTGAAGAAAGCTCAGCTGTAAACCACGCTCTTTGATTTGTAGCCGGCTTCTGTCCAGCAACTGTCAACTTGGGGACAGTGGGAGGGCTCCCGGGACAAAGTCCTTGCTTGGGTGGAGTCTGCGGGCTCCCTGGATGCCCCGCGGGGAGCTGACCTGCGTGTACCCCACTTCTCAGCACCGCAGAGAATCTTTTGCACTAAATCATGCTGTTTCCTAAAAGTTTTGTTCTGTGTTAACTCAGACCCCCCAGAGCTCCTGCCACAGAGGTGGACGTGTGTCCTCACCGTCAGGATGGCAGGAGGGGTGTGGCTGGGTTGCCTCGATTGTGGTTGTGGCCACATGAGGAGCTGGCACGGTGAACACAGACGTGCTCGGTGACGCGAGCGCCTGTTAAATTCTTTATGAGATGAGCCACCTGCATTAAACTTATTTTTTTAACACGTTGATGGAGTGATTGCTTAAAGCTCAAAATCTCTGTTCTTTCTGTAAGGGTCTGACCGACCAAAGATGCCACGGAAGGAGTCTGTCCCAGGCAAAATCGAGGACGCTTTAAAGCAGGCGTCTGCAGCGCCGAGGCAGGGACGCCCGTGTGGGGTTTCAAGGGGCCCACCTTGACCTTGCAGCCGGGAGTCTGTCGGGACAGCAGGGACAATGTGGCCGCGCCGGCAGCGGGTCCCAGCAAGGTCCCCGGGGCCCACTTGTACCCGCCAGTGAGGGTGTAGGGTCCTCATGGGGCCCGGGAGTAGGTCCTTGAACCGAGTGCACAGTGTGAGCTCCCTCCCAAGGAAGATCCTTGTGCGCGGGGAGGACGCCGGCTGGAAACCAAAGCAGCGGTTCTTGTTTAACCGAAAGCCTTGGAAAAACGAGAGACGCATGGTTACTTAGTATCTTTATTTTGTAAACGTCTGCGAGCTTCCATGCGGGGACACCCCTGTTCCTCGCGCATGACAGGGACGCCCTGCCACGCTGCTGCACTGGCTAGAAAGTGCCACGGAAAGGCCACCGACCTGCTGCTTCCGGGATTTTGTGGAACTGGGTGTTTTCCCAGCAGAAAACAGTCCCAAGTTGTTTCGGGGTTTGGCTTGTGGTGGCAGAGCTGGTAAGCGGCTGCGGTGGCTGCGGGCGCCGGGCGCCGCCAGGGCAGCAGCCCCAGCAGGCCAACTTAGGATGGTATTTGGTGAGCGCGAGGCCTCCTCCACCGGGTGGGCCTCCAGCCAACTCCCCGATCCCATCTTCAAGGACAGGAGCCCTGGGCCAAGCAGTGGGAGAGCAGGGCTGGGATCCAAGGCTGCACTCAGGACGCTGCCACCCAGAGAGGGGTCTCAGCCTCAGGGCATCATGGGGTAGGGTGGGGGGGTGACCTGTGAGGGCAGCGGCTTCCGGTTGGGGGCATTCTGCTGAGATGTCATTTAGGGCAGAGTGTGTGCTCATTGTGAGCTCCGTGTCTTGGGAAAAAGGACTGACCTGCAGGCCTGAGCACAGGTCCCAGGGCTGGGCTGGCAGATGCCAGGAGCTGGAGCGGGCTTAGGAGCCAGGAGTCATCCTTGCAGAGCTGCCAGGCCTCCGTGGCTCCTGCCGCCTCCTCCCTCCCCGATGGCCCAGGCTGCCTTCAAGGTGGGTGGGGGAGGGAGTGACCCGGGATAGCCACTCTGTCAGACCCAGTGAGCTGGGAGGGCAGGGAGGGCCCCTGCTGCTCATGCAGGACCCCCTGTCGGTGAAGATGGGCCCAAGGTGGGGCGGGAGGGAAGAGAAGAGGGAGGAGAGTACCTGGAAGGTTCTGCAGGTGCCAGGCTGTCCCTGGTGACAGCACCTGGACGCAGGTGGTAGCAAGTTTGTCCTTGATTGGGGAGGTGGGGGTGAGGAGCCGAGGCTCCGCTAGAGCCTGCGTGGGGGAGGGGGGGGCTCCTGGAGGTCTCCTAGCCTGGCAGGGGGATGGTCCAGTCAGGGTCAGGCTGGGTCTGGAGGTCAGGGTTAGGACAGAAGTGTTGGGGGGGTGCGGGGGGGCAGGGAGGGAGTGGGAGAGGAGGGAGGAGAGAAGCAGTTCCCTTGAACAAAGAGGGGAGGCACAGGCGTCCCTGAGGCCGGAGCCAGGTGCCGGGGAGGCAGGAGGAAAAGCCTCAGTGGCCACGCCCTCACCCTCCGCGGTTTCCAGCCACCCCTCTGCTTCGGGCCTCCCAGGGTCTGAGTCCTCTGCAGCCAGTAGGAGGGTGTGAAGGGCTGTCAGGAAGAGGGGAATCAGCCAGCATAGGGGCAACGGCGAGGAAGGGTGGTGCTTTGGGAACTTCCAGAAACCAGAGGTTATGTGAGAGAGTCTGGGTGCCGTCCAGACCCAGGGCAGTACGGACATCTCAGGAGATGCTCTCTCTGGTCCTGCGGGCACTCCTGGCAGCCCCCAGGAGGTCACACCTGGAGGGGCAGTGGGACTCCTGTGTCTTTCCCGGTCTCCCCTCCCCCCGCAGTATGGTGGGGGCTGTGGGGGAGGGACACAGCCCCACCCCGGACGATGGCTGGGCAAGCGCCGCCTGCTCTGGATCAGAGTGTGAGCCCAGTACTGCTGCGGAGGACAGGGCGGTCGGCTGGGGCTGGCTGCACAGACATTGATGGTCCCTGACCTTGAGAGGTCCCTGTCACTGGCGGCCTGTGATTGGAGGAGGGAGCTGGCAGACGGCAGGCGGTCGGTGCTGAATCAGCCCTTTCTGGGCCTGAGCGAGCTTCCTTCCCTCCGCAGAGCCCAGTGCTTCTCCTTTCCCCCTCCCTGCTGCTGCTGGGAAAGGGCCTCTCTGGGCCAGCCCCTCTAGGACAGCCAGCCGCCCCATCCCCTCGAGGCCCGCCTGCCACTCTGCACCAAGCTGCACCCAGGAGCCACTTTGCAGAAATCCCAGCAGTCTGGCGTGCCTCCCTGACAGCTCCCAGAAGCGGGAGCGCCCCGCCTCACCAGCATCCTTGCCCAGAGGGGACAGGGAGGACGGGAGGGAGCTGCTGATTCAGCGGCTTGTGGGCTGCGCCCCTCCCCCCGCCCCAGCGGGCAGTGTGCCCAGGCCTGCTGGCAGCTGTGTCACACGGGGCCTCTGGCAGAGTGGCTGTGGCTCTCGCTGTGTGGCCGCCTCTGCGCCTGGTGCTGGGGGAGGACCCGCAGGAGGGCGCGTGGTGAGACGGCCGGGCGTAACCACGGCCTGATCCAAGAGAGGCCAGAACGCCACTCCTGGCCGCCAGGCTTGGGAGTCCAGGTTGAGGCAGACCCCCTCTGCCTTTGGCCGGTTCAGCCATGTCCCCTGCCACCTTGACCTGGGGCTGGACGCTGACCCTCAGCCCTGGGCTGGGGATGGGCCGCACTGGTGGGAGGACGACGAGGCTAGGTCGCTGGGTGGGGCGGGCCGTGTGGTTGAGCAGGGCACGGCCTGGGGTCCCCCGCCCGAAAGTGGGCCTGGGGCCCCCTGCCTGAAAGTGGGCATCCCTCTAGAGGGGACAGCCATGCCCCAGGTCAGTCCGTCAGTGGGAGGACGTCTCCTGAGGAGAGCCCTGCAGGCCTGTGTGTGAGCTGGAGAAGCGCGCGGCCACTCGTCCTGCGAGGAGGGGCCAGGGCTCCATTCTGCTTTCCCAGCACATCAGTGCCTCGTCCAGGCTGCGGCGTGAATATTCATGCAGGAATCAGTCAGTCCAGGCTGAGCGGCGGGGGTTGGGGGAGTGGTCAGGTGGTTTCCCAGGAGGCATGTCCCCTGCCCCAGGGGTCGGCACCAGGTCCCCTGGAGCCCCGGGGGGGCCCTTTCCTTCAGGTGCTCCCAGAAGAGGTTGTGCAGGTTTTGCCGCGGACACCGCTTTCTCGGGTGGGCAGGGAGGGGTGCCCTTCCTGCCCTCGCTCGGGTCAGGAGACAGAGAGACACAGTGCACATGCCACTTGGGGCCTACCCTGACCCCCATGCCCCACTGGTGGGGATGTTTCTGCCCACGCGCTGACCTAGGTGAGCAGAGACGGTGGGTGTCCAGGTCTTTGCAACGGCCCAGCCACACCCCTGCTCTAGGGCCCCTCTGCCCTCTCTCCACCCCCCACCCCGGCCCCTAGGCTCTCTGCCTCCAGGACTGGAATGCTGCCCAGCGGCTGACCTGCCCTTCACCTTTCAGGGCCGAGGGGGCCTCCATGCGCTCCCTGCCAGCCCACACCAGGCAGGGGCAGCCCTCGGACAATACAATTCTGAGTTTTAATTGTGAACTCGTTATTTACAACAACAATTACAACAACGTCCCGGGAATTATCTGTGTTTTTCCGACTGTGCTTCCATCTCCCTGTCCCTGGGTTCCTGGCCCCCGGGGACGGCGCGAGGACCCCCCGACAGCACCGCCTGCAGCTGAGTCAGCCCGAGCTCGGCACCACCTGCGTGGGGAGTTGTGCTCCTCTGAGCAGCTGCAGCCCCTCGCCCCGCCGAGCCACGGGGGTGTGTGTGCGTGACGCATGCGTGTTTGCCACAGCCCGAAGTTCCGAGTCTGGCCCTGTGTGCCCCCAGAGCGGGCAGGGCAGGGTGGACCGGAGCTGGGCCTGCCTCCCTGCCCCCGAGGCTCCCTCCAGGCCTCTCAGAGAGGAGAGGGAAGCCCCCAGTGGCTTGCTCCGTTTGCCTTTCCCACGTTTGGCTCAGATGGCCACCGAGCCGACCGCATGGAGGCCGTTGCGTCCTCGTCACTGCCCTGTGCGGGTCTTTGCGCCTCTCCGGGACCGGCTTTTCCTGCAACATATGGGAGTGGAAAACAAGAGCAGCTAGACACAGTCTAGCATGGACGGAGCTGCTAGGCACACCTCCTCCTGGAAGGAGGCCGGGGTTTCCTCCCGGGAGAGCTGCAGATGAGGGTGGGGGACTCCCGAGGAGCCCAGACTGCCGCAGGGGGCCAGAGCTCTGCGTGGCCCTCTCCAGGGGCAGGTGCTGGAAGCCGGGGCTGAGTCCGCAGCCCTGCCCGGGGGAGGGGAGACGCCTTTCTGTCCTTTGCGGCCTGGACCTGTTCCTGGTCTTGACCTCAGGGGCAGGCTGGCAGACCGTCTCGGGGGGCGCGGCGCGTTCACACAGTTGTCAAATGAGCAAAGGGTCGAGGGGGCTGTGCTGTCTCAGTCCTTCTCCGGTGGCTGGGACGGAGCGCCACAGCTGGGCCCACCACCACAGCTCCGGGGGCTGCTAGTCCAGGACCCCGGAGCCCACACAGTTCGTGTCCGGTGGGGCCGCTCCCTGGCTCACAGACGCGACTTCTCGCTGTGTCCTCTCGCGGCGGGAGGGCCGCAGGGGCCTCTAGGGTCGCTCCGCCAGCAGCCTCCTCACCTCTCAAGGCCGTCCTGACACCTTCACCTGGGGCGGGGTTAGGCTTCAACACAGGACTTTGGGGAGAACACAGTCTTTTTTTTTTTTTTTTTAAGATTTATTTATTATTTGAGAGAGAGAGAGACTGCACATGTGCAGGGTAAAGGGGCAGAGGGAGAGGGAGAGAGAGAACCGTAAGCACACTCTGCACTGAGCAGGGAGCCCGATGCAGGATTCGATCCCAGGACCCTGAGGTCACGCCCTAAGCCAAAGCCAGACACTTAACAGAATGAGCCACTCAGGCGCCCCAGGACACACATTCTGATGACAGCACGCTCCTCGTGCCCCTAGGGCCTGACACTTTCTGAAAGACAGTGTCCAAGGTCGCACGGTGCCCTGCAAGCTTGGCCTTGCAGGGGGGACGCCTCCCTCCAGAAGCGTCCGTGGGGACAGGTGCCTACAGTTGGCGGACTTCTCCGGGGAAGGTAGTGCCCCCCCCGCCGCCCTGGAACTGGCCCTGGAGCGCCTGCCCTTAACTCAGCAGGGGTCCCCCGCTCTTGGCCCCAGCCGTGTGGGTGCCCGGCTTACCTGTGGCTGCCCCCCAGCGGCTGTGCCCACTCTGGCGTGTCCAGCCAGGCTCTGCGGTCCCTCCCGGGGGAAGGTGAGTCACCGCCGCCACCCATCCCTCCGCCTGCCTGGCATCAGGAAGCAGCAGCTGCGTTACAGCTGCACAAAATGTTAGAGAGAAATTTAGGACAAAAGAAGAAGAAGATTGGAGCATCCAATTTAAACCAAGGGGAGGCACACGGAAGCCGACGCGGTGCTGCCCTAATTCACTCGAACGAAGCGCCACGGGCTCCGCAGCCGCTGCCGCGAAACCAAAATATTCACCCAGTTTCCTTCTGTGGAAGGGACCCGAGCTGGCCTCCAAGGACTCACAGATGTCCCCGGGCCTCAGGGCACGGCCTCAGATGGCCCCGGGCCCGGCAGAACCCCTGGGGCCGCGGGGTCCCAGGTAGCCCTGGCTATGACCTATGCGTCTGGCCCACAGGAGCTCACGGCGCCCCAACCCTGCACACTCCTCATCTGTCCATCACTGCCC
The DNA here is from genome assembly GCF_002288905.1 of Enhydra lutris kenyoni. Taxonomy (NCBI): domain Eukaryota; kingdom Metazoa; phylum Chordata; class Mammalia; order Carnivora; family Mustelidae; genus Enhydra; species Enhydra lutris. Next base: position 37,236,936 of record NW_019154097.1, read on the forward strand.
TGCCCGAGCACGTGTTGGCCGGCCAGCTCTGCCGCCCTTGGGCCGGTGTTCCCAGCTGGGGGAGCTGGTCTGGTGCAAAGAGGGGCTGCCCTCGGAGAAGGGCTTTTCAGGAGTCTGGGTGGGCAAGTCTTCATCTCCAGGGCAGCTGTTGGGCGTCTCCAGCCACGACAGGAGGACCCACCGGTGGTGCAACAGCGGGGCCGAGGGATGGTCTGCAAGCCAGTGAGTGGGAAGTGGCAAGCCACAGACCCAGCGCTGAGCTCCCAGTGCCCCTCCCAGCCTGGAGCCGGCTCTGTGTGCTGATGCTGAGCGGGGAGTGGGCGCAGCTGCAGGCAGACCCGGCCGCCGCCTAGCCCCCCACCTCTCGGGGAAGTTTAGGGACCTCTGGCCTGCATTGCCCACATGTTCCAATTATGAGAATTAACCTCCTAACAACGTGCCGGCTCTGCCTGGGGTTTGAAGGAGAGGCATATACACGAGGAACAGTCTTAAGCCCCGGGGTCTGTTCAGTCCTTCAGCAAAATGCCCTGGGCAGATCATCCCCGGGCAGATTTGTAGGGGGTCAAGGAGAGGCATCCGTACCCGCTCACACACCCACCTGGGGCCGGGTGTGCTCCCCGCCCAGGAGAAGCCCTGGCTGTGGCCGGGGCCGGGCCCTGCACCCTCACGCACCTTCCCCCTTGCTGGGAGTCTGGCAGGGGCTCTCGCCTACCTCCCCTGGTGTGTCGTTCCAAGCACAGGGCGGGCACGACCTTGTCGGCTGTGCTCCCTGAGATGTATTCCTGGGCTCCTGGCAGGCGAGGTCGGGGATGGGCAGGGATGCGGTGCTGGGCGGTGCTGGGCGGTGCTGGCTTCTGGACCCTGCCCTGTGGTCTGTGGGATTGAAGCCAGTGTCCGTGCTGATGCCCCCCACATTGCACAGAGGTACCAGCGCCTTCCCAAAGTGCTCTGGAATGTTCCAGGACGCATTCCTGGAAGCCTGGCTTCCCAGTGATCCTAAGTGCCTTGAAGGTCCCAGGACCCCGCAGACACAGGGCTGTGGGGGGAGGGGAGTTTGCTGGTGGGGCTGGGGCTCCAGCTGCCACGGGGACTTGTCCATTAGCACAAAGCCCAGGCTTGAGTTAAGGCCACACCTGGTGACCAAAAGGCCAGCTCTGGCCCGTTCCCCAGACTGACTGCCTCATTTGGTTGGCCAGAATCGGAGCCACCAGGTCCTTACCCAGAATTTTCCAGGACAAGGGACAGATGAAAAGGACCATGGCCATGGCCAGCAGGGATTGGGGCTGTCGTCCCACCTGCAGCCCCAAACACCACCCAGAGCAGACGGTTGAGTCCTCGAGGCACTGGGGCTGTCTTTCTGTCCCTTACTCTTGGCTCCCTTCCCTGGGGGACCCCATGGGCCACATGACCCACCCAGGCCGGAGAAGGGGGACAGTGCACAGCCCTTTGGACTCCTCCTCGGAGGTGAGGTTGTAAGCAGGAGGCCCCTCCCCTGGGCAGCCACATGGAGTGACTTCAGGAACGTGCTCAGTTAGCCCTCCTGCCAGCTCTGGGCCACCCTTCTCGATGACTAGCTGCAGACCATGGCTCCCGCTCCTGCCCACCCGAGCCGTGGAGTCTCACTTGGGTCAGGGGTGGAGAGTAGAGCCCTGCCCCCTATGCTGCTCCTCTGAGCAAGACCCTTGGCCAGATTGGGGACATGGAGCAGAAGACTCGGTTCTCCCGCAAGCCAGAATGGGGGGGGAGGGGAAGAAGGAGTGGGAGTCACACCTGGGGTGTCCCATGGAACCCCCCACTCACCTCCCTGGCCCTAGACCCCATGCCATCTCCAGAGGCCCATCTCAGGGTCAGGCCATGGCTGTGGTGGGCCCAGGAGCAGGGACACGGCTGGTGGGGGCTCGGAGGGGCTATGCCCAGCACTGTGCCCAGCTCCTCTGAAGGGATGTGCCCATTGAGGGGCATAGCCCCTGAGCATGAGCTCCCAGAGTGGGAGGGCTGAGTGGGGAGCCTGTGGTGAGGGCACCGCTACCCCCTCAGGAGGCCCTGGTTCATGGTAGCGGTCACCCCGAGGGTTCCATCTGGGTATTGTTCCACCTGTGGGCACCCAGAACTCCCCCGAGGTCTGGGGGGGTGCCCAGCCCATCCCAGAGGGTTCTCCTGGTGGGCATACCTTGGATCCCAGTGCAGACCCCACCACCCCTGGCTGGCCCTTGAGAATGAAGTTTAGTCTTCCTGTGCTTCCAGACCCCCAAGCACCCGGTCTTCCTGGCGAGACCAGACCCAGGTTTGAATCTGCAGGGCCCAGCTGCCCGAGGGCTGCCTGGCAGCGGGACGGAGCTCCTGGCGAATGCGCCGTAGTGTGTACGTGCGACCCCAGACCCAGTGTTCCTGCCCTGCCGTGCTCCATCATGTCCAGCCCATCCCCCGTCATCCCCGAGGGCTCTGGGTCCAGGGCTGGCTGCCAGCCCTGCTCCTGCAGTGGGGAGAGCAGGCCGGGCCAGGCGTCATGGCACTCCGCATTGATCCCAGCAAGGACAGGCACACTCAGACCCTAATGCGCACCCTAGCCACCTGGGGGGGGCGGTCCCCTCAGCAGGACAAGGGCCTAGGGGTGGGCAAAGGAGGAGGTGCGGGAGGTGGGGGACCACGCAACGCAGCCCCGTGGTCCAGAAGCCACTAAGTGCTTGTGGAGGCAGGTGGTCCGACCCTGTGGCCAGATGCTGAGACGTCAAGGGAAGACCGGGGCGCACCACTGGACTTGGGGCAGTGATGACCCCTAGTGACAGGAGGGCCCTCCAACCCCGTGCACTGAGCCCTGGCCGCATCTGGTCTGATGCCTGGGGCCATGTGACCCAAGCGGGAACCACCCAGGGAGTCCTGCAGCCCACAGAGGAGGCTTGATTCCCCCAAAATGTCCTCCCATCTTCCCGTCTGGGGGAATGGGCATCACAGGCCTCCCACCTGGGTCCTTCTGGCTCCCCCTCCTGGGGTCCTGGGAAGATCCCCAGTGGGTCTCCTGGAACCCAGCAACCAGGAGACCTATTCCCCACATGCACGGGGAGGCTTGCTTGGCGTGGAAGGAGCGGAATCCCGGCTCCGCTGACCAGGCGGTCCCTTCCCTCCACACCTCCCACCTCCCCCTGCGCCACTGGGAGCCTGTCCCCCTCCATGGACACTCAGCCAACGCCTGGCAGGCTGCTTCCTCCTCTCATGTCCACGCATAGCATTTGGTGTTTTCTCGTGGAAAACAGGTATCAGATTCACGTCTTCCTTACTTTTAAGCACAGAGCTCTGGGGTAGCCCACGTGCTGGGCAGCCGTCCCCAGACTGCGTTCATCTTCCCGCAGTGAACAGTCGCCATTGAACGTGGACCCCCTGCACCCCTGCCCCCCTCCAACGGGTGACCCCTTATGTATTTCAGTACGTGGAATCTGGACACGGCTCCGCTACACGGGGAGACCTCGTGCGGATGTTCTGTCGAAGGATACCAGGTTGTGTTCACACCTTGGCCATTGTGAACAGGGTCGTGAACACGGGGGCACAAAGAAGGCTTTGAGACCCTGCTCCAGATTTTGACTCACATCAGAAGCGGAACTGCTGAGTCGCATTTAATTCTCTTCAGTTTGTGAAGAACTGTACACCTTTCCCCATGGCGGCCTCTCTGGCCAGTTCTCCGTTCCAACTCTGCGATGGCCTCTCACCGTGTGCACATGGCTTTCTGGGCCGTGGCATTCTGGGGGTTCTGACTGTGCCCCCGTCTCAGACAGAAGGCCCTGGAAAGCTGTCCCGGCCCACCCTGCTCTCCCCGCGCCGTGTCCCAGGGCTGAGTCCCGGGCCTGGCACACAGCCCTGCTCACGGACCACCTGGCCTCCTGCTCTCTGGGGGCAGGTGTGCAGCCTGTCTACCCCGCACCATGCGACGGGCCCTGCCTGCCACCCTCCTGGGCTGCCTGCACTCTGACTGGGCCTGTCTCAGCAACTGTGTCTCCTCACCCTAGGGGCCAGATTAAACCATCTGCTGGGGTGTAGAAGGGCACCCCAGGAGGGAACCCAATGCTGTGAGAGCCAGCTTGGGGGTCCAAACGGCTTCCCTGAAGACCTGAGTAGGATGGAACCTAAAGTAGGACCTAAAGGATAAACCGATCAGAGTTCACGTGCCAACCCAGGGAGAGGAGGGATCCCAGGCAGGGGGACTACAGGTGCAAAGGTCCTGTGGTCATGGGCATAGACTGGCGGGCCGTGTGCTACAAGGACAGGGTGTGTGGGTGGAGGACAGAAGCTGGGCAGTGGGCAGAGGCTGGCTGCTCAGGCCTAGAGGGAATTCACTGAGCACAGGGTGAGGCCCCGTCAGCCCTTCTCTCCACTCTGGCTGCCCCTTCCCCCTTCCCCCGTGCTTCTCATCCTTGGACCCTTGGACACCTCCCTAGTCCCCAGCTCCTGTGTCTGCAGGACAACCAGACTCTCCATCAGAAACAAGGAAATTTGAAATCCCCCTTGTACAGGGTCTTCATCATCTGCAGGGGTGCATGGACTGGCGCGGTGGGGGACCACGGCCCGAACCCCAGGAGTCTGTTGCCAGCTTCAGTACAGAACGCGCTTCATCCCCCTTCCGGTGTGGGCCGATGCCTCCTAATGCAGACACCGCACAGACAGGGTGCGGGGCCTGGCAGGCAGGGCCCGGAGCCGCCAGAGCTTGCACACCGCCCAGGGGCTTCTGAGAGCACCGCGATGACACCCGAAAAGGGCCACCGGAGAACGCCCGTGCCCCTGTGTCTCAGGCCCCCATGAGTACCCGCAGCTCCGCGTGTCCCCAGATGGGAGAGGGGGACTCCCAGAGGTGGAGGGGCTGCCGATTCTCCAGAGCCATGGTAAGAGGAGGAATGACAGAGGGACCCGGGAGCTTGGCTCTGGGGCAGCTAAGCTGCTGGCCCCTTTGCTGGAGGGGCCTGGAGACTCACGACCTGTTAGCACCTCCCGTTGTTCTTCCCCTCCTGCAGGAGTGCACACAGTGATGCCTGCACGCAGGACCCCCAGCGCCCAGGAGCGGGGTCAGGAACAAAGTGAGGTAGTTTCCTGGGGAGGGGTGTGGGCTGTGTTCAAGGTTGCCCCTTGACAGGAGCCAGGGCCTGATGTCTGGAGTTGGGCAGTGGCTGGACGGTGGCCCAGGGCCCTGGGGCAGATGGCCCCTGGGCGTCCCTGCCTGGTGTCCTGTGCCTTGTTGAGTCAGGGACAAGCAGGGCTGGGTAGGGAGAGAGGAGCAGGGTGCTTGTGACCAGGCTCACAGAAACCGGATGTGAAGACATGTTATAGATGAGACATGAAGGATGGTTGGGAAGGAATGCCTTGTTTGTGCTCGTGATGCTAGAAAAGGCCGTTCCCCTTCTGTGATGTAGACAAGATATTCACCAAGTTCTCTGGTCAGGGTTCTGAGAAAAGGCCGACCCTGGAGGCCCTTCAGACGAGCCATGGTGGACGGTCCCTCGAGAGAGAGCTCCTTTTTCTTTCCTTTCTGTTCTCACCTTCACTTAATAAACGTTGGCTTCACCTCACCCTTTGGTGGCCACGAGACTAGAATCCTGCAACACTGGGGCCCAGGGTGGCCATGAGGTGCGGGCGGCTCTTGCTCCCTCCACCTGTGGACCTGGCTCCCCCTGAAGGCTCCCCCAGTGCCACCCTGGGGTCCCGGGCAGACGTGCTGAGGGGGGTAGGCCACAGGATCTGGTGGGACCGTTTGCTGGCCTCGATTCGAATCCAAAACTGGGGATGGGGTGGGCAAAACCCAATAGGGCAAAGTGGGGGCCGGACTTGGCCTGCGAGTCTGGGGGTTGGGGTCTGTGGCATCTCTGGCTCCTGCCCCGCTTAGATCGACGAGGCAGGTCTGCTCCCCGAGTCTGGGGTGAGACTGGGGGCCCTGCTCCAACCCTGGCTGCAAGGGGACGGCCCAAGCACCCAGGCGTTCAGCGACACCGCCCCCCCCCCGCGCTGCCTGGTTGGCACAGAGCAGGATCCTAACAAAGGGGTCCTTTGTGGGCCGCTGGCGTGTGGCCGCACACGGGCGGCCAGGGCCTCTCCCAGAGCTTCCCGGGGGAGGGGCCGGAAGTGGAGCCTCATGGCTTTTCTGGTAGCTTCCCGGTCTCGGGGTCAGGGTCGTCCCTGAGTTAGCCTCTGCTGGGAACGCGGGTGCTCGGGGCGATGGCAGGACAACCCTCCACCGGCCGCTCCCCATTGGGGCTGAGGAAGAGCCCACCCGGGGCAGCTTCCTAGGGAGGGTGAGGGACCCACCATCAGTCAGGTGTTTACTTTGGCTCTGGTGAACTCTTCCTTGGACCATAGAGAGCAAACGCCATGGCACCGAAGGTTTTCCGGCGTCCTTGCTTCTGTGCCAATGGGCCGGCGTGGGACAAGGAGGGCAGACACCCTCCTTCACTGCCCCTGTGCAGGCCTGGCCCTGGCCCCAGGTGCAAGGACGCTAGGTGGACACCCAGCCCCCCCTCAGCTCAGGCTGACAGGACTCTGCGTGCACCTGCTGGGGGGAGGCTCCGTTTTCCTGCTCGGCCATTTACGGGGCTGGAGTCTGTTCTCATGCCAGCAGACCCGGCCAGGGTCTGACCCTGGGGTCCCCTGCCTACTGCTTCCCATCCTGCCAACAGAAGACTCTGGACACTCAGGGACCCCAACTGAGGCATGTGGACAGGGGCTCTGGCCCCTCATCACTGAGGGCACAGCACCCCTCAGGCTCCCACACTCGGTAGACATCTATGGTCACCTGACCTGTACCAGGCACCCCACTGGGCCAGGGCTAAGGTGGTGAACAATATGGGGAGCTGGTGCCTGTGGGGGCGGGGGAGAAGGGGGCTGTGAGTGTCAGAGTGGAGTAGCATCTGGGGTTGGGTCAGGGAGAGTCAGCGGGCAACAGCCCATCTATCACTTTTATATGGGAGGGTTGGGAAGGCCCAGTCTTCAGGGATGACTGGGCAGAGACCCAAAGGAAGTGAATCGTCTCAAAGACATGGCAGGGGGAGGGGGGAGGTACGGGTAGTGGGATCGGCAGGTGCAAAGTCCCTGGGGCAGAAGGACACCCGCAGTTGGAGGCCCTGCAGAAACCAGTGCGCTGGAGCGGAGCTGGGGTGCTGGAGCTGCCTCAGGACCAAGTAGAGGGGAGCGTGGGCTGGGGACCCAGGTCTTGGCCGTTGCAAAGACTTGGGCTCAAGTTCTGTGTGGGAGGGAGATGGGGGGCACTGAGGGATCTGAGCAGAGGGGATCTCTGATCTGACTTGTTTAGAGTCATCTCTGTGGTCCTGTGTGGTACAAGACCTGGACGAGGCGGCGGCGTGGGGGGAGCCGGGGGACCCCAGCTTCGGGGCTGCCACAGTAACTTGGGGAGAAGGGGATTGGACCGGGAGGGTCTGCAGAGAGATGGTGGGTGTGAGAAGGGGTCAGCTGTACGGGGGAGCTGCAGGCCTAGGGGACCCACGGGACCCGGGACGGGAGAAAAGTGACCCTCAAGCTGGTGTTTGGCCCGAGCTGCCCAAGGGCTGAGCGGCCATTTGCTGAAGCAGAAGAGGCAGGGGGACAGGCCTAGGGCACGGCAAGGGACTCTGTCCGGCCATGGCACAGAGACGGCCATCAGCCACCCAAGCGGGCAGTCGAGGAGGCAGCTGGCTGAGTGCATCTTGAGTCTAGGTGTGTTTGACTGTCCTTAGTCCTTTGAGACAAGCCTTGGATGGAGGAGGTCAGTGTCTTCCAGAATGGATGCGGCACAGCGCGCAGACCTGACCCCCAAAACCGCTCACGGAGGACGCCCGGGACAGAACCGTGGAAGAAGCAGAGTTTGGGGTACGTGTGGCTGGAGGAGCCCTGGGAGGAGAAAGGTGCCCCCCCAGATCCCTCCTCGATGGATGGCCAACCCCGGGGTGGTCAGGTTTGCACAGAGCACTGAGCCACCTGCAGGACCCGCCAAGGCTTGTGGCATCCAGGCGGGGGAGGACAGACAGGTGGCCAGGCACTGGTTCTCTCCCTTGCTCCCAAGTACCCCCCCCCCCCCCCGGGGGCCCGGCCGGGGGTCCCCCCCCCCCCCCCCCCCCCCCCCCCCCCCCCCCCCCCGCGGCTTATCTTTGCAGATTTATCTCCTGTCACCTCCCTCTCCCTGCCCCCGCCCCCAGCATTAGCGAAGGATCTGACGCCAGGCCGGGTCTTCCTGAGCTGAGGAAGCCTCCTTTGGCACGGCAGAGGGGCTGCGGCTCTAATCAGATCCCTCAGGAGGGGACTGTGGCCCTCTCACCCGCCTACCAGCCCACACCAGGCTGACTACGCACCATGTCTAATTCACGACGCTCACAGCGGAGGCAGCAGGCGCTCGGGCCCACACCCTGAGTTCCTTGGTGGCCCAACCTGGGAGCCCTGGCTGAGCGAGCCCGGGGCTGGCTACACGTTCGTCCAGAGCTGCGTTATTCTCATTAGCAAAACAGGAGTTGGGACAGAGCTAACCTCACAGGACTGTCGGAACAGAAAGAGCGCGCCCAGGACACGCAGCCCAGGCCTGGAAGTGAGTTAGCGGGCAAAAGCATTCGTATTTAAACGACTGGGTGGCTCAGTCGTTAGGCAAATGCCTTCGGCCCGGGTCACGATCTCGATCTCGGGCTCCTTTCTGCAGGGAGCCTGCCCCCCCCAACTTCTGTTCCCTTCCACTGTCTCTCTCCCCGGCAAATAAAAAATCTTTGTTACAAAATAAAAAACAAAATGTGCTCGTGCAGTAGACTCACACCCAGATGCCCAGAAACCGCACCGAATCCTGGTAGTTACCTTGGGGAATGGGTTTTTGGTTCCCTGTTGTCTTTTAAAACTTCTCAGTGTTTTCCAGATGTCCTCCATTAAAGAAGAAAGACTTCCTTTGATATTTAGAAAACAAGTGAGTGAAACGATCAATTGGAATGTGCGAAGTGTGACCAGCTCCCCAGGTGAGCAGGGTCCCCCAGGGAGTGCACAAATGGAGGTCGTGGTGCCCAGTCTTCACTGCCTGCTGGGGGGCGGTCACCCCTCCAGACCTTCTGTGGGGCCTCATGGGCCACCAGGAAAGGACCTCGGGGGCCTAGTGGATGGCTTCTGTGGCCTCACCCTGGGCTGGAAGTGCCCAGAGACTAGTCTGTCCCTGCTCACCATGTCATCCATAGAAGCCCCAATCTCCAGGGGGCTTGAGGAGAGGGGTCAGGGCTGGGGGGGAGAGATGCGGGGCTGAGGCTGGGGGTTTGTGTTTCCACTGCCCAGGTGGTCCATAGCACTTAGGAGCCAGCGGGAATCCCAAGGCTGCAGGGGTGGCCTGGAGGCACCCAGCCCCTGGCCCCCACCTGTTCCAGAGCCTTCTGCAGACAGCCCCTGGGTGGGTGCTGGAGGTTTACCTTAGTCTCCCTCACTTTGCACCTCTGGAACCACGTGACCACATGCCAAACCACATGACTGTGTCTCTAGTGGGTAGAGAGAGGCCCCCTGGACACGTCAGACTGCCCCATGGGGTTGAAAGGGGCAGTAGGCTGCACTGGTCTGGAGGTGAGGAAACCAGAACCCTGTTTGGGTCTGAGTGGTGATCTGGGGTGTCATACTCATCCTGCCAGAGGGCAGGGCAAGGCAAGAGTGAGCTGGTGGGAGGATGTTTTCTGTGCAGACCCGCAAGTTGGGGTTGGTGGTCTATGATCAGGGTGAAGGACCCAGCTTGAGGTTGGGGACAGAAGTACTTGGACCAGCTTCTGACCATTGTCCTATGAATGACCTTGGCTAACTGGCAGGGCTTTAGCCCTAGCCTCTGACTCCCAAGGGGTCTAGAACATTCTCTGGGAAGGCGAGTGGACACCTTGTTCTCCACGTTAATCCCCTCCTCCAGACCCCATGCTCAAGATCACTGTTCTGGTACCTCCCTCTTTTCCCACCAGGACCCTTGTGGGAGGGAGGGATCCACGCTGCCTCTGGCCCGGGAGGACCACTGTGGCCTGTCCTGACCCCAGCCCCCAGATTAGGATGGGGGCTACTGAGAAGGGGGCGTTTGTGGGTCCCTTCCAATGTGCGGCCTGTTTCACTCAGAGGCGCAACTCTGTCCACAGGAGCGAACCTCGGACAAACCTGGAGCCGTGGGGCTGGGAGGGGAGCGGCGGACGGCTGGGAACGCATCCCAGTAGTCGCCAGTGTGCCCGGATCACGCCAGGCCTGAAAGCAGCCCCGGCCAAGTTCCCGGCGCGAGCAGGAAGCCCCGGTGCCCGGCGTCGGGTTCGCCCAGCGGAGCTCCCGCATCCCCGCGGTCCTGGCACGCGCTCCCGCCGGCGCCGCCTCGCGGGGGCCGCTCGGTGCAGGCTCGGCCGCCGCGGGGAGGGGGCGCTGCGGGGCCCGGGACCCCCCCC